>NW_023339740.1:14679464-14680458 GCF_004916995.1 Morone saxatilis | reverse complement strand
GACACAACCACACTCACCACACCACCGCAAGTGCAACTAAGGTCCCTTGAACAAAAAGTCAATAAGAGTAATTATTTAATCCTCGCAAAAGATGTGAAGATGACGGAAGTAAACACTAAATACAGTTCCTTCAGATGACTCAGGTAAAAGGCTGCACTGAAGCAAAAAAACACTTTTTTTTTTTTTCAAAGAAACTCCCTCCAGACAGCAACAAGACCAAAAAGATTACGGTCTTTTATTTTATACTTCATTGTGTGAAAACAAACAAACAAACAAAACATTAAGGAACAGCTTCAAAGCAGGCAGTCTGTTTCTTAATGCAATACAAAGCTATTTAACTGTCAATCATATACATATGCAATGTGCACTATATGATAATACAAGTATGGGATCGGGACTCGGTATCGGCAGATACTCTATTAAATGACTCCCTACAGTGTACTTATTATTTTACATTACATTCTATTAATGGATATTGAAATAATATTAAAATTGTATTGGTATTAAAACATTCTTTAATTAAGGACGCTGTACTGCATTATACAGAGAGGTCTTTCTGTTATTTAGTCTACCCTCATCGGTATAAAAATAATAGAAACACCTCTCTGTATAAAGCAATACAACTGAGCAAACCACAAACTGCAGCCTCCAAAATAACTACTGAATGAAATCAACAACATCCCTAAAACAGTTTCAGCAAAAACTGAACAATATGGACTTCATTAAGGTAAAATGTATCGCAGGATTCTTGAATTACACTGTATTCGTTTTAGCTTGGTGTGTCTATATAATATCAATAACTTGGAATCAATGCACCAGCAAACAGGAAGTAGAACACTGCCAGCAAGTTCATATGGATGTAAACAACGCAGGTTTCAATTTTCACCGAATGTAAGCAGAAACTGATTCTTAGAAAATCCGCAGATAAACCAGCACACCTACTTCTTGGAATAGACTGGGTAAGGGAAACCCGAAAGAAGTACAATACGCAATG
>NW_023339740.1:14676303-14679407 GCF_004916995.1 Morone saxatilis | reverse complement strand
GTCTCTGCAAGTCTGACTAAAGCCTAAAAACATACAAAATGAAAGTCACTTGTCTGTTTCTACTCGGTCAGAGACAGAGAGAGAGAATAGATAAAAATGAAAATTATCTCAATAGCCTGCAGTCTGGGTACCACGAGTCAGACATTTCTTTAATAGAGAAATAATAAAGAGGGAATCATTGTTCAATAAGTTGAAGATGTAAGAGCAAAATAAAATCAAAGGCACACATGTGGTAATGTAATCCTATGTAAAATATGTGAAATCACATTTTGCAAGCTGCTGCTGCTGCCAGCCCTGTTTCCTCATACAATTATCCCTGTATAATGTCCATGAAAAAGCAAAATATCATTTAATTTACAATGCCATATGAAGTTTAAATGTAAATGCGAAGTAATAACTAGAAAGCAGTCACGTGTAGTTTGTTTACCCAAGAGAGAGAAAGAAAGCTAGAAAGAGAGAGAGAGGAAGTGGAAAGATACTGCCCTTCAGCCGGATCACTTCCGGAAATTCTTTCACAAGTGAAGTCATGTTAAATTAAATATTACTGCAGTGCTTTTACTTTGAAAAGGAAGTTTAAATTGTACTGGAATATGTGGATATGACTATCAATCATTCTTTTCTGTCCTCTTATTCTGGGAGATGCACATGGCTTGCAGTGAAAATAGGCTGTAAGAATGTAACTGGGGACTATGGAGGGACTATGCTTCCAATTATATATACACAATACATATTTTTAGTCCACAAAACTATTATACCATCAAACAGAGGCTTCACAAGTTGAAGGATGTGAAATAAAAAAAACATAGTTTAATAGTGTGTGTAATGACCACTGCAAAGATTATTTGCTTGTTCCAAGAAGTCTGACAGCAGCAGAGACATCATCACACAAATGTATAAATCATCTTTACTGATCCCAAACCACAGCACATGATAAACTACTGATAATGTGAAAATATGTCCTCTCATATAAAATCACAGCACTGCAAGTCCATTAGTAATTTATTAGTAGTATGTATATACTACATCATAACAAACAACAAAAAGCTAAGTAAATTAAAAGTACACAGATATAAAAAAAGATCCCAGTTTAGGCAATGTACAAAATAAAAATCATTTTGTGATTTAATTTGCATTAGTTTGCACGCTGTAAAACATTTAATTTCCTTACTATTGTTTTTGTAGCTTTAAGTTAACATTTATCTGGATTTTATTTGGTTTCTTCTTAAGACAACAAGGATTGCAACGATCAAGAATCTGTTATGATCAATCAGTTAATTTAAGTCTTTTTTTAAAACAAGTTAAAACTCTTTGTTCCATTATTAGTGCACCAACTCAAACCACTCGAAACGTGGTAACATTTTACAATAGCTTCCTTAATAATATAAAAAAATCTTGAAAACCCACAGGAGAGAAACCTCTGTGGCATTTATTCAGGGGGTTTACTCACTAACCTGTGAACTCCAGGTTGGCAGCATCCTCCAGCAGCTGCTCCTTCATGCTGCTGAGCGTCTCCACAATCATCTCCTTCATCTCCTCCTGTTTGCGGTTAGCGATGGCCATGAGGGAGATGAAGAGTTCACCCTCTTTCTCACGAGTGTACTCCAGCCTGCGTGGTGTTATCTGTAGGTCCCTCTGCATGTCAAAGGCCTGCAGGGAAGTGAAGTAGACAGGACAAAGGTCTGTTGGGGATTGTTCAGGCGCATACTGGGTCAAAGCAGTCTAACACTAAGCATTTCTTACAGTGGTAGTAACAACTGTCACATGCTTGAATTTCCCTCGGGATAAATAAAGTATCTATCTACATGAGCATGAAGCAATAAAAACAATGAGACATACACATGAACAGTGCTAGGAGGCATCGTCCTCTCACCTGGTTGATGAAAAGATCTAGACAGCGACAATGCAGCCCATTTAGCAGGTTGGCAGCCTCCACCTGCTGGTTTTGAAGCACTTGGCGAGCAAACGGCACCAGCAACCGATGCAGTCGTTCGAAAGACTCGCCGAGCATGCTCTGGGGCTTGGCACCCGGGGTGGGCATCTGCGTAGGGGCACCACAGGAGCAGTTTCCTGTCGGGTTACCGAGGAGGCCGAGAGAGAGAAGCTGCTTGTGGAGGGCACTCTTCTCCCTCTCTTTTTCCTTCTCCGCACGACGGCCGGGTTCTGGGGAGGCTGCTGGCATGGTGTCGGGGATACGAACAAAACAGATGGGAAAGGAGAGCATCTCTTTGACCTTCCAGAGATCCGCCACCTGCTCTGTGCTTACGGAGTCCTGGTTGATGGCATACAGTATGATGGGGATCACGTTGCGAGTGCAGTCTTCCAGGGCTTCTTCTATGGGCTGGACACTCGGACACGGCACCACCATGACCTTTGATTCCTGGTGACGAACAACAAAGACACCACAAAACTTTAATTTTAAGCTAATTGGTTTACACACGGGAAAATTATTAGGAAACATGGTTCAGTAAAAAGCCCACTTTTCAAATTAAACAACAACAGATTTTCATTTTATTCATAAAGAAATGCAACCATGCAGACAACACTAGATACGACTTTGTTGCGATTTGTCACTGAACCAAAAATGGAGGTAAAAGGAACATAAAGCTTCTATAATTGTTGTTTTTAAATAATTAAATGTATCAAACAAATTTATGAATGTATTTTTGAAAAGTGTTGCTCATAGTTCCCCACTGGTAATAATCACCTGACTATGCAGTTCATCTCAACTCCACATAGTTTTTAGGCCTCTTTTAGCTCATTGTTTTGGTTTTACGACTCAAAACTTTACTGTTGATACGTTCCCATCAGCTGTGAAAAAGTTCTAACACCAAATGTCAGAGAGGCAGAGTTAGCGACTAGCTGGTGAATATAGTGGGAGGTTTAGTTGCTAAAGAGCAGATATTTCCCTCAGGAATAGGTGAAGACTAAAAACAGAGCTAAAAGATGAGTGGAATTGTTGGACTTTAATTTAGCAGGTGGGCAGAAACATGACTTCAACTGAATGCTACTGTTGCTCCATGCCTGGTTATGCTTCTAATATGTTTTGTGTCATTTAGATCAACCAACGTTTTAACTTCACCTACCTCACCCCTTCTGTCAAACCC
>NW_023339740.1:14666825-14676203 GCF_004916995.1 Morone saxatilis | reverse complement strand
GTCTGTCTTCAGCTGTCACTATCATAAAGGCAATAAAAGCCCCAAAAATATACTTTAAAAAAAAGAGAAAAAAAAACACATCCATCACATGCTGCTTCTATTTCTGAACACATAATGGCAAATAAATATTTATGGCCGTCTTGGGAATGTCTGTGCCATGGCAGAAAAATGACAAGTAAAAAGGTTTTCTTAACCCTTGCTAAATAACAACATTAACAAAAATAGTCTCAGAGACAGCTTCAGAGGGAGACCATAACGAGGGAAGAGACAGCCAGAGAAAAGAGGCAAAAATGACCAACAGCTACACAAAGGAGACAGTCAGTCCTGTCTCCAAGAAACAAGAGCTGAGCCCATCTGAGCAGTCTCTTTGGAACAAAGATAGCCTGCAAACATTTGTTCACAACCAATCAAAATCAATACAATGTTTGAATTGCCTCGATACAGTTAGTTTTCAACAACAACCCTCAAGAAACTGGCCTATTTTAAAGTTACTATGTTGTTTTTCAAAGAGTGTCAGTATGAGTAACGTTATTAATGCTACTGTCTGACTCAGTTTTACAAGTAAACACAGTCAAGACAAATGGCCATGTAAGAAATGTTCCCCCATTAGCATATTTTAAGAGTGACTGCTAATATCACAGGCATCTGCTAACAAGCAGACTTTCTCATGTGAATTCATGGAGCAGCAGCAATAAACATAACACTATATGTACCTTAAAATAATTTTAGAAACATGGCGACAGGATAGCACCCTTTTTGTTGTGTGGGTGCTTAAGTTTAGGTGGAAAGCACGAGTAAACTCTGGGATGAAGAGAAGGCTAATTAGCAAGTTGGTTCTCATCTGCTGGCCTCAAACAGGTTGCTGCGATTATGGCAAGAGTGTGTGAATACCACAGTAAGCAGAGAGATTCTGTGGCTTTGTTTACTCCAACATAAACATGTTAATCTCTTATTCATTCAGCACAAACTGAGTGCTGCTTTCGTTTGAGACAAACCTGTGTTTAAAATCCTGGTTGCTGGAAATTTGTAGATTAGCAAAGTAGCATATAATTTTCTTTGAGCATGGAAGAAAAACAGTAAACCAGAAATGAAAGTAATCCTCAGACACATTAAATTGTTCTGCCTCTCATCTATCTATGAAGTTTGTATTATTATTACAAACAATAACTCAACTATTAAAGCCTCTGAGGTCCTCACAAGCAAGCGTGACAAACTTTTTGGTCCAAATACGGGATTGCAGATCCCACGCCGTTCAGTCAACAGAAATGTTCCTTCTAGGCGTTCATCTATTGTACTTGAGATAAGACACTCAACTTTACCAACATGCTTTTTGTGTATAACACGATGACAGACAATGAAAAGAGCCTCTATACCAAGGGCTTTACCAAGCAGTGTCAGTAATACATTAATATATAACTTTTAAACGTTAACTGTAATTCAATATTCACCATGTATAATGTGTGTCAACATTAGTACAAATTGACTGAACAAAAGTTGTGAATAGATCTTCTCCACACAGCTACCACAAAATCCTGACTTTTGTTATTAAAAAAAACAAACAACATGAACAACCAGTGTCCCAGCTTTCAGTTGTAACCATGGCAACTTCATCACAGCAAAAGGGTTTGGGATTTTTTAACATGACCTAGTCATGTGAATCGCACCAGACCAGTGGCATTACGTAAGGGGGTTGGGCGGGTGGGCTGCTCTGAGGCAGAGCTGGGCTAGTTTCTGGGGCCGTGTGATGCTCACTAAGGGGCCTTAGTCTAAAGGATTAGAGGCTAATTTCCTCGTGTCACACATGATAAGGAATGACTACAATTCTTACACCATGCTAAATCAATTCACCCCCACAAGATATTGTGATTTTCAAGTTGCACTGGCAGAAGACCAGCATGAACACAGCACTGTGTCCCAACAATCTTTCCCTTCTCCACGCAACTTCAACACTGACCTGTGAATCTGTTTTTAAGAACCTGAACTAGAGAAAAGCAACTGGAAAAGAATGTATTTCTGAACAATAACACAAACCAGTTAAAGTAAAACACTGAACAGCACAGGAAATAATCAGCTCTGCTCAGTAATCTGTTTGTAAGCTAAGCTATGTGTGGAGACAAAGGCTACAGGAGGAAATACCAGCACACAAATAATTAAACACACACTTAGGGCTAGGCCATGGGACTGAAATTAATGACATAATTAAAGGACTGTTTTTTGTGCCAATATACCACAACATGATTCACAATATGTAAAGATTAGATAAGATGTTGTTTTTCACATAAAACTAATTAACAAAATAAATTGTATTAGTGTCCCTTAAAAGGTTCCAAACCTCATTAAAAAAGTTATTTTAAAACATTAGAATTTTACTTCACTATATAATCACAATATGACTTTGAAAAGATGGCTATAATTATTATTCTTAGTCTTCACATCCACACAGGGAGTTGTTTGTTTGCATTGCTTAACAAAACACTGTGGTATTTGTCATGTGTGGAAATGATGCATATAGAATGTGTGTATATATGTGCTGTATTTGATGTCTATCCCTCTCTCTCTCTCTCTCTCTCTCTCTATTAATTCAAGCGATATTCACAAACATACATAAAGAAAATGGAGGATTAGGCAAATGTTTCAGAGATAGCCTAATACAAGGACGTGTGTGCATATCCAAAAAAGCTAATTCACTGAATACATGTTTTTTTAATAGTAAATTAATCTAATTATTGACAGCATGGGTGTACCATATTAGAACTGGAAAACAAACTAGTAATGTGCTGATAATGTCATTAGCCTAATTTCATCAGTTCTGCTAAAAGCTTTTCCAGAGTGTTTTAGAGACCACATTTTTTAAATCAAAGCATGTACTTCTGCCTCAGCTCACCTTCACTCTACATCTTCTTCCAAAAATCAGGAAGTCAGCAACGAGGTACATGGTTACTGCATGTATCTCAACTCTGAATGAAAGTTTGTTCATTTCAGCTTTGAGACCCAGCATTGAGAGAGTATTATAGATCCAGTAGGTTTCACACTGTATCCACGGCCTACCTGTAGCAGTGGGTGATGCAGAGTGATCTCCAGCTCAGCTAGCCTGTGAGCCGGGTCCTCACATTCCTCGTGAATCTCCAGGTCCTCCAGGGGAACCGTATCCCAGCGGCCACAGTTAGCCGCCAGCTGATGCACCAGTTCATACTGGCCAGGCAGCGCCAAGCTGAGCCGTGTCTGCCTCCCATGGGTGAAACACAGCTTCCGCCTCTTGCAGACTCCCTCGACTCCTCCGCAAGCCTCTCCGGCCTCGGGCCCCAGTGGCAGCAGCCTCTCCCCCAGAAGGCAGTTGAGCAGCTGGTAGCGGGCATCACAGTCCTGACCTAGCACCAGGATGTACGGGGCAGCGCCCACAGTGTTTCGTAGGAACTCTTCCTCATGGCTGGGAAAAGAGATGAAGCTAAACTGGCCTGAGGAAACAGAAGGGGGTATGTGATGTTCAAAGGTGGACTGAGAACAGAACTTGGTTATTCAAAATCAGTATCAGTAACCCTGAGAAACACTCTTCACTCCTGGAATTTGGGACCTTTTTAGGAACTCTTGGTCAGCACTGTAAGCAGAATTTAGGCATTCAATGACATATTATCCTTTGGAGCTGAGCATCACTTCCAGAGTATACAGTAGATTATTGTTCCATGATAGAGATATTAAAAATCTGATATCATTCCATGGACTGTTATTTCCTGATCTAGACTTAAGATCAGCACACACAGAAGAACCGATTCAACCTTCTTATTGAGGGTATAAGACATAATCCTCAGGGGTGCTGAGTCACTGTGTAAAAGAGTTATATAACAAAAGACAGGAGAGAGTAGCAATGGCCTACTTTACATTCATATTCCAGTGCATTTCTTTCTAAACATACATGTGGTTTTACTGTAACTGTAACTCTAATCTAGCATTCAACCGTCCTGGCCTGACATGACACAGTAAAGCTCTCAGACGGACTTGTGTGAGTATTTGACAGACTATGCATAACCTCTACCTAAAATAACAGATCAAAATCTATTGTATCATCCTTCTGTATCATGTGATACACATTTTTGTCCAGATAAGTAAGTGTAACCAAGACATTGCAAGATGAATCTAGTTAGCAGGTGAAGACATGGGTTTAGCTCTGCCCATGAAAGGCAACATTATGGTCTCCTTTTTTCTGTTGATTATGACTAATCTTAAGATTAACATTGTTCATTCAACATTGAGGGAAATTATTTTAACCCTCTCCGTGTACAAGCCGCTCCTGCAGATGTGACGCATTACGTTTTATCTGCATACCATCAACTGTTGTGCATTTTAATCAATGTTTCACAGAAATAAGTATCATAATTCATGTGGACAAAAAAAAAACTTACAAAACTCATGAAATGTTAGAATATATGAAGCAGTGAAACACATTTTATAAAACTGTTGTAATGGAGAAATGTGGTGCAACTATATATATAGTGGACAATATGATATATATATTATAATGTTATGATATTAAAATATGTCCACACACACACAAGAGGCTCAATTAATTGAAAATAGAAGAATGAGTGTGTGATATCCCTCAGCCGGGTAGTGAGTGCAGAAATCTCAGCATATTTGGAGCACTTAGTCTGCTCATGCTTTTGAAAGGGGGCTTAATCTCTTTAGTTCTCCCTCACCCTAATTAATGCATTTCTTTCAGTCTACGTCTTGATGCAGAAATCACTTGGCAGCAGCAACTTAGTTAGTTCTCTTTTTTTTTTTTCTTTTGATGGTTTGTTTCGCTGCAGGTCGAGATACAGAAGTAAAACACAGCCATGGATATGCTAATGCGACAATGTAGGATGCTTTTTAAAAACACACATTCAGGTGCAGTGCAGGGACGTGGCTGCTGCACGCTGTTCACACCTACCCGCCTCCAGAGAAGCTGAATCCGAGCTCATAGTTGATGCACAAGCATTGCTGTAGTTCTGCCTTATTTCCCGGAAGAAAGCGTTAGTCTCCTTCAGGTTCTTCTTTAGCTGTGTGGTGTGTTTGTTGTAGCTGTTAAATGTCCTCGTCAGCTCCCGAGCTAAAGGAGTCGCTTTCTGCTGTTGCACGTTTCCCTCCATGGTCACCAGGTCGAGCTGCTCTTTCCCTACTTGTTGTGATGTACAAGCTTAAAAGCAAAGTCAAAATCAGTCCTGTTATCACACCTTCCTCGTTAATAGTCAGTAGTCATGTTTGTCCACCTGCCAGGCCTCGGCAGATCATGAACATTAGTGTATTAGACAGACAACAGCCCCTACAGTGGGGCTTTGCCTTTGTGTTGTTATGATACTGCAGCTGACCAGCACAGCTAGCTGAACTGGGAAACAATTATCTAACAAAGTAAAACCGCTATTTCGGCATCTTGTGTCACCTTTTTTTCCCCCGCTTCTACTTCACAACCGACCGACTGACTGTCTGCAAACAACTGAGGAGTGTCTTAAAAAAACCCGACAATGTGTTGACGCCGTTGAAATAGTTGTGGCAGCTCGTCTCGACGACCCCAGACAACGTTAGCGCTGTTAGCCTGAAGGCATCTCCTGGCCGTCCTCGCCTCGGCCTGGCACAGCAGACATAATAACGAGGGTCTTTAACTGGAGGTAGAGAGTCCAGGGCGCCGTTTCACAGCCGTACAGCTCCGGGTTTAAGAGACAGAGGGGTCACACAACTTCTGACAGCTGCCCCTTTAGTTAAATGACAGCGATGAGACGTTTTCCCGACTCCGCGGGGGGAAAAGATCTTCCTAAACTGGCTCCGGCCCGGAGAAGCCAGCGGACATCTTCCACCCTGGAGAGAGGACGACAGCACGGCGAACTGGAGGAGCTCACTCGGTTCTTCTCTCCCGTGATGAAGATGAAGAGGAGGGTCCGTGCTGGTGCAGGGCGAGGTGTGTCCGAGCCAAATTACATAGCTGGGACCGAGCAATCAAAT
The DNA here is from genome assembly GCF_004916995.1 of Morone saxatilis. Taxonomy (NCBI): domain Eukaryota; kingdom Metazoa; phylum Chordata; class Actinopteri; family Moronidae; genus Morone; species Morone saxatilis. Next base: position 14,670,233 of record NW_023339740.1, on the reverse strand, counting down.
CACTGCAGAACAGAAAGTCGACACGGCCAAAGTTAGGGAGAGGAAAGGGCGGTTCGGGATGGCGCGGTGCAGTCTGGGAAGTGTAGGAAAATTGGGGTGTGTGTGTATCAGCAGCTACTATAGAGAGAGTGTGTGTGTGTGTGTGTGTATCAGCAGCTACTTTAGAGAGAGAGAGACGAGAGAGGAGAGAGTGACGTGAGTGAGGAGTGAGTGAGTGAGTGAGTGTGTGTGTGTTTCGTGTGTGTGTTGTGTGTGTTGTGTGTGTGTGTGTGTGTGTGTGTGTGTGTGTGTGTGTATCCAGCAGCTACTTTAGAGTGTTGCGCGCATGCGTGTGTGTGTGTATCAAGCAGCCTACTTTTAGAGAGTGTGCGTGTGTGTGTGTGTGTTGTGTGTGGTATCAGCAGATACTTTAGGAGTGTGTGTGCGTGTGTGTTTGTGTGGTGTGATCCAAGCAAGTCTTCTTTAGTGAGGGGGGGGGGGGGGGGTTGCGCGCATGCCGTGTGCTGTGTGTATTCAGCAGCCTACTTCTAAGAGAGTGTGGTGCGTGTGTGTGGTGTGTGTGTGTGTATCAGCAGCTACTTTTAGAGTGTGTGTGTGTGTGTGTGTGTGTGTGATCAGCAGCTACTTTAGAGAGTGTGTGCTGTGTGTGTGTCGTGTGTGTTGTATCAGCAGCTACCTTTAGAGTGGTGTGTGTGGTGTGTGTGGTGTATCAAGGGCAGCTACTTTAGAGAGTGTGTGTGTGTGTGTATGTGTGCGTGTGTGTTTCAATAAATGCAATGTCACAGTTTCAATTATAATTATTATATATTATATTATTATATAATTATAATAATAATAATAATTTCATTTAATTTGGAAGTCAATTTTAGACATGGAAAGAAAATCAAATAGATGAGATGTTAGGATGACAAAAATACAAACCCTCAAAGCAAGGTAAAAAAAAACTACTATGGAAAAAACCTACTATATAGAATTTATGAGACAACATACATTTCAAACAGGTCAAAGTTTTGCAGCCTGTGAAGACAGTAGTATAATGTCTTCTGTGGATGTGAAGGGAGTTTTTTAAAGTATAAGAACATACCCCTGATGAATGTGATCAGGGTTATCTTGAGTTTGGCTTGAGACTTCAAATATATGGCAGAAAGCCTGTTTTACAAACCTGGGGTTGAAGTTTGAAAGACCTCCGGTATTTACCAGGCCGAAGGGCTCTGGATAAGTCAGGATATACCTCTTTTTATTGATTCCAAACTTTTAAATTCGTTTTTGTTCCTGGCAGTAATGGTTTCCATAATGATCCCAGTAAATCTAAGAATACAAAGTATAATTTGTACCCTTGATTTAATTAATTAGTTCCCTCAAAAAACAATTTTTTTTTAGCTCATATTATTATGAATTCCAGTTTACAAAATGTGAAAAAAAAACAAGAGACACGTTTCTTGTCGGTTTTATACACCATCATGATACATTTCTGTGGCTAATTGTGGCCCAAAGAAGACCGACCATATGCAGTGGATGTTATATCCCCTTCATGTTCCATCATATCTCACACATACACACAGTTCTGCACCACTTCCATTCACTCTACCTGACAAACATTTGTTACAGAATTAGACTGATAAATTGCATTGAGGCTATTGTAGAGATATAATAGAGATCAGTTTTGGGCAGGGTGGTAGGACTCCATAAGCTCCCTCTTCTGGCAGACATACTGAATTACAAAAACAACACCTTCAATTAGTTGTGATCCTTTATGATAGTCTACTAAAAGTGTATATGCTTTTATTTCACAAATGTTAAATATTTGTCATATAGTAACAACTCTTGTTCGGATCAGATAATATGTGGAAATGTGTGCCGTGTACAGTGTGACAGATCAGACAGGTCGGTATTTAATGAGGTTGTTTCCCTTAAACTTCATTTCTCATAATTTATTTTCCCTGTCTAGGTTTTTAGTATTATCCTTTCTAAATAAAGTGGGCATTTCATTCGGTTCCCATTTCACAACATTTTGTGGACTAATTGTGAGTTGTGGTTCCTTTCATTGTCTATTTTGTGCACAGTGTTCCTGCACGCATGAATGAAAATGCACTGGCACATTACTCAGAAACCTGAATGGCAACCACAGCGGCTGTCCCTGAGGGGTTAGGAGGTCAATCAAGACAGACTCTCTGAAGGAGCAGCCAATTGGCTCAAAGTATTAAATCTGAGTGTTCATCCTGTCCCCACTGACGAACACAGCTGTGTCTGAACTAACACCACATTATACATCTTTACATAGGATATCAGGAACACTGAACATACTAATATGTTTAGTGTGTAGTGGGGAAACCTGGGACAGAGCCACTGTCTGTTTCAGTATAAAACCAACTGGGTCACATCTGTCAGCCGGTGTACTGTGTCTGGTGACTGCATGCTGATCTCTAGTGGCCCACAACTGTAATGACACTACTAATCCAACATTTTATTTCTTTTCTCTAACGTGTCTTTCAGTTCACTACAGACTGCTTATTTAGGAGCAGATACTTCAATAACCAACAAAGATACAAGCTCCATGAAGTCAGCTAGGATTTAAAATGCTGTATCTCTCTGTGCCGGCAGAAATAAAAGAGGAAAAGGGGTTATAGCATGAAACTGTGACAGTGTTATTCCAGGTAATTTTAATAATCCACAGGTAGATATAGTTTATGTTGGAAACGGAGAAAGGCCACAGTATTTACAAAAATATTTTGCTTAGTAAGAGTATAGCTAAATGTACTTAAATGATCAAAAGTAGAAGTGCTCATAATGCACATAAAAGGCCCTTGTGAATGTTATACTATTATATATTATTTTATTGGATTAATATTAATGAATTACTGGTGCATGCATGTGTAAGTAGGATTTTACTGTTGTTGGTCAAGGTGAAGCATTTATTTCATGCAGTAATACTGCTGGGTAGTTTGTTTATTTATCTCTTTATTCATTGTCTTCATGACTAGAAGCGAGATAAATCAGAACAAAACTACCAGCAGATATTCAACCTGCATCGAAATAAATGTCCTTCACCTTGACGAAACAACAAGTCCGAAGACATCTACTCTACAACAATGCATTCGCCACCAAGTAACTTCATTAATTATTAGCACCTTCCAATGTAAAATAATATATAGAAGTAATGTATATCGGGCACCCGGATTACGACCCGCACATCGTCACAAGGGCCTTTTATGTGCCGAGTTGAGTGCAGACACCTATCTACTATTTGGATCATGTAAGGTACATTTAGGCTATAACTCTTACTAAGCAAAATAACGTCGCGCTGTCCTGGAGATACAATACTCGGCTGGGTTCCGTCGTTTCCACCATAACAACTGGATCAGCTCCCTTTACAACACTGTGGATGTATTCAAACGATGTACGTGGAAA
>NW_023339740.1:14650873-14666800 GCF_004916995.1 Morone saxatilis | reverse complement strand
TTTCCACGTACATCGTTTGAATACATCCACAGTGTTGTAAAGGGAGCTGATCCAGTTGTTATGGTGGAAACGACGGAACCCAGCCGAGTATTGTATCTCCAGGACAGCGCGACGTTATTTTGCTTAGTAAGAGTTATAGCCTAAATGTACCTTACATGATCCAAATAGTAGATAGGTGTCTGCACTCAACTCGGCACATAAAAGGCCCTTGTGACGATGTGCGGGTCGTAATCCGGGTGCCCGATATACATTACTTCTATATATTATTTTACATTGGAAGGTGCTAATAATTAATGAAGTTACTTGGTGGCGAATGCATTGTTGTAGAGTAGATGTCTTCGGACTTGTTGTTTCGTCAAGGTGAAGGACATTTATTTCGATGCAGGTTGAATATCTGCTGGTAGTTTTGTTCTGATTTATCTCGCTTCTAGTCATGGCGGTGATCTGGATGTTATGTTTTAAAATCGCAATACGGCCAAGTGCATTATCAAAATCGCATGAGCTTTTGATAAAAGTAAAATGTGGAAAAAAAACAGCATTATAATGATGAACTGTAGTTCTGAAGAGATACCTTGGTCTACAAATCTTATTCTCCAGATTGTTTTAGTACATAGTCCCAAAAAACTTCACCTCATCCAAACATCAACACTAATCATTATTCATATCGCGACATCTGTCAAAAATAATCACTTTATGATGTTTTTACCATATCATGCAGCCCTACACTACAGCTACTAATAAAGCAGTCTACTATCACACAGTATAGTGTATAACAACTACACTACAAGTACAACACAACATTGAACTAAAATACAGGCTGAATTGGAGGCTTGAAAACATACAATAAAAAAAAAACACATATCAACAATAAAAAGAAAAAAACAACACAAAGAGATTTAAACGGTGTGACAAACAACCCGCCCTCAACCTATGAAGTTACAGGTACCGGCACCGCCCGGTGTACAGAATCAAACGCTCCTCTGCGCACCTGAACCGCCCCTCGGCTGTGTGACGTGTCCGGCTGCTGGCCCCGGTCCGCTCGGGTCTCTGCACGCTGTGTACCTGCTGCTGCTAGTCGGGCTGAGCTCCACGGAGAAGACACACACTCTCCCCTCGGTCCTCTAAACGTCAGTAATAGTCGTGGCAACCTACCGGACAGCCTCAGGCGGAGCAGTCACCTTTCATTGTTATTATTATTATTACCTGAGCAACTTTGGTTGAAGCAACTTGCTCCAAACGACGACAGGGCTCCGCGCGAAGGAATGCACGTGAACAACAACACCTGCGTCCGAAAATACCCGAAAAAAAAACCGACAACAGTGTGAGGATGGACGGCTTACATTCAACCCGGGTTTCGTCCAACCGCAGGCCGTCTGTGGGCCGAGTTTCACCCGATGAAAGTGTCGGGAAAGCTCCGTCTCAGGTGGCCGTGAAAAAACAAGCCGTGAAGAGACACCACCACAAGCACAACCTGAGGCACAGGTACGAGTTTCTGGAGACCCTCGGGAAAGGAACATATGGCAAAGTCAAGAAAGCCAGGGAAAGATCCGGTAGACTGGTAAGAATTTTTTATATTATTATTATTATTATTATTATTATTATTTACTATGTGGGTTAGTTGTAATGCCTCTATGCACGGTGCCCACATCTGCAGTCAGCATTAAGCTCTGTTTGCTCTACTGTCCCATCGGCCACCTGTTGTTTGGACATCACAGTGCTATTTTTAGAAGTGCACACAGGTAGTTTGCTTTTGGGGCAATTTACTATACAGGTTTGGCTACAAGTTTCTCCCTGTACAACAATGGGGAGCCATAATACTGAACTGTAAACTAATAAAAGAGGTGAGTGTTTCAGCAGCCAAACTACTGGTGTTGGAGTTACTCTTACTTACTGGTTTCTGAACTCAATCAATGAATGAGCTGGTTTTTTTATGTCTTATAATAATCATAATCCAAAGCATTTTATTTTCAGCACCTTCATCTGAGTGGATACTTCTGTTTCTTAACAGGGTTGAAAAATCCACACAACACTGGCCCTCTGTGTAAACTACATTAAAATAATTCCACATAGTCAAAACTGATGTTTGAGATCATCCTACAAAGACTGAAGCAAAAATAGACTCCCATAAATCTGTCTGTACACCATGCAGTCACATCCTACTGGCGTTAAAAAAGCATGAGGAAAAGGCGTTTCACTGAAAAGTCACTTGAACAGGAAAGTTAGGTAACTATTAAGGGAGAGGGGGAAGTTGCGTTTCTCGAGCCTTCCAGGTGGATTCCAGTTCCCCATGACCGAAAGAGGAAAAGGGAGGTATTTATATAAAGATAAGCCTTTAAAAAGGACAATGAGGAGCTGGTGTGTGTGTTTTCACTAGACGCTCAAATGGATGAGATAAGATGTTCCTTTTTTGATCCCCCGGAGGAGAAATGAAAGGATTAATGTACCTGTTAATACTGAAATATTACAAACACCTCAGTATAATGCAGCACAGCTAACTGCAGCCGACAGGATGACCGTAACGTTGGATCAGCACCAAGACCAATCAGTTTCAACAAAAACGAAACTATAAGGTCGGGATTCACCGCAGGACTGCTGCATTAGACTGCATCTGTTTGAGCTCGGTGTGCCTGATAAACTGGCCACTGAGTGTGCGTTTGTGCACATACTACAAACGGTGTTCCACACGTGATCATTTGCATTCTGCTGGCCCATTTGTTTTTGTTTCCATAAGCAAATGTGTCTGACATTTAATCAGGAAGTGTACATTATAGGCAAATGATCAAAAACAAAACGCACACCTGGGGTTTAATGCGTTTTTCCACTTTTTGCAGGCAGATGGCTATAAGATATAGTGACTCATCAAGTAACAACAACAATAAAAAAAAATAAAACGATACTTGGCCTAAAAATGAGCTCCCTTTGTCAGCAAGCGTGGCTCAGCTGCCAAGTCTTGTTTATCAGAAATCATTCCTGTTATGTCGGTGTGAGGAATTCCCCTTCTGACACAAGTCCAGTCTTGTCTACACACACATAACTGACCTTACGCTGTCTGACGGGGCTTGCTGCTGCCGCTCTTTGGTTTTTATAGGTTATGAGTTGGTGTCTGAGATTCATCCCTTCAGGCAGCTTCCTAATCCCCGTGCCTCAAACCCGTGTTCAACTATCAAAACCCCGATTAGCTCAAATGTATGTTGTGAGTCATCCGCTCTACACAAAGATGGCTTAAACAACAGAAGTGAGAGAAACATTCATTGGCTTTGTTTTTATCTACCTACCTTTTTAGCATTGACAACATAATGGACAGAGATATGTAACCTGACACAGGGAGTGACACAACACAAAGGATGGCTTCATCTTGCGTGCGTTGGCACTACAGCTGTTCCCATTGTCTAAATGCACAAGTTTAATTACATAACCCGTTAAGGAGGAGGGTTTCAGCATGCAGCGATGTACGGTTAACCTCACACATGACGTGTGCTACATGTGTGTCGGAAAGGACACCCCAATTACCCCAAGTGCCTATATTGAGTTGCACCGGCTATTCATAAAGCCATTACTATGTTAGTGGGTTCCTAGAAGCAGCTATTCTCAACATAGTGTTGCACAATTAAAACTTTAGAAAGGAGTGTCAATTGTTTGCTGGGAAACATCGGTAGGTAACGATTATCTTCAGTCATTATCAAATGTTTGAGTCAAAAAATGTCCTACAAATCTGTTTTTTGCTCTTCACTCAAAGCAGGTTACATGTTAGCAAGCTAGAATTAGCAGCGACACATGAACGTTACTGGATGTAAATATTTAGTAACGATCTCTACGTAACGTTAGAAAGTAGTTTGTGTGGTGCACTGTGTTTTTATTAATTCATGTGTAAATCGTAGTAAACCTCCGTTAAGGCAAATGCTGCATTCACAGACTCCTCAGAAGGTTGCATTTCCCAAGTTGGGAGTCGTTCTTCCCACTTTGGTGTGTTCATGAGCTTTAAGTCGTAATGTAAAAATAATGTTGTTGCTGCACCAGTACATTTCCTAAAACCACTAAAATATTGCTTTGCCTGACCTGTTGTCAGGGTTAATGCTGATTAATAACTTATAACTACGCGGTCACTCTACATGGGCAGCAACTAACGGTTACAACTGATTACCGTTTTACAAATGACATGTGAGCAAAAAAAAAGTATACGCAATATATGAATTAATAATACGTTTCTAACCATCAACCTAACGTTTACTCACCAACAAGTCCAATTTTTTTAATTCTGTTGTAACACCAACTGTTTCGTGGTATTACTTGCAGGTAGTAACAATGTTCCTTAGCCCACGTCACTCCTCTTCTGTTCAGAATACCACAGGAGTCAAGATGCCCTTTGTGTTTCTTCAATTTCTCAACTGTGGCAGACGCCTTAGATCACAGTGACCCTCTATTATTTCACATTTACTGTTTTCAAGTGCAAAAATGTGGTTCTGTTGATACAAGATCTCGGTGTTAAATATGTAAGATTTCAACCTAAGTGCGGATTGCGTGGAGCAAGCTGACAGAAACAAAGACCGCACACACACAGATAACCGCACAGTGGTGTGAACTCATCATGAGTGTGAGTTCAGTCCATCTGACAGCTATGCAAACACACACAGGAAAACTCATTTCTCAGAATCAGGAAAGAGGTCTGTGCGGTGTGAATACAGTGCAGACCTAAAGGAGGATCCAGGGCCAGACAGTGACTCATGACGGGAGACGGTTGAGTGTTGAAACTAAGACAACAAGTCCCCGCTTTAGTCATTCCCCCCTGTCTGTAACCCCGAGAGTTAAAAAGGAAAAGAAAAAAAGGACACCCCACCACCCATATTACTGGTGCCTCATGACACCCTTCAAAGTTGGGGTAGACTGATGACGCACTCGGTGCACAAAGGAATTCCAGGCATCTGAGCTTCAAATAGACCAACCAAACATAAAGACATGTATACAGTCAGAGGCTCGTATGTGACAGGTACAGAGATACTATTCAGATTTAAATGTCCTTATTCTACAAGTCTCCCAGACAGAAGAGCAGACAATAGATGTCTTTACAGCAGATAATCGTTGACCCGGCGTTCCCTCTTGCCTTGTTAGAAACAACATGGCCGAGTTTTCGGTTCACTGCCCATTGTTCCTCTCACAAGAGGATGACCTTCAGATGGAAGCCAATTCTTATTAAATAACATGTTTGTGAATGTTTAGTTTTTTTTTAACGTTTGCTTAACAGACCAGGCCTAATCCAGCATATTAATGTACTGACCCCTATGCAACTGCAGTGTATCTGCTCACTATTGTTTTGTTTCCTTTGTCATTAAAGTGAGATTATGTAACTTTTGAAATAATAAACAACATTCTTCTTACTAGTGAAGTAAGAATGAATTAATAAGAAATAAAACACACCTTTCCATGTATTATGACACTCAGGAGTTTTGATGCTGCAATCATAACTTGCCCAAAGTGGGAAATCTTAGCAAACCATAGAAGATAAATATTGTGTAACTGATATTACATTAGTAAGTCTGTTTACTGACTCAATGACTCATCTCTGTTTTTATGCTCCAGCTACACTGATATTTAATATTTACCAATATTCTGCAATCACCTTTTGTCACTTTTTTGTAGTGAATTGTAACTCTGCATTTGAATTAACTACCTGTCTCGTAAAAGTAAAATACATTTTTGACCAAAAGTCAAATATTCTTTTTCTTTCTTCAGGTTGCCATAAAGTCGATCAGAAAGGAGAAGATCAAGGATGAGCAAGACCTGGTTCATATACGCAGAGAAATTGAGATCATGTCCACACTCTGCCACCCACAAATCATCACCATATATGAAGGTACGACATTTAAACTTTAGTGATCAGTGCTTTTCTTTTTCTTTTTTGTATGTGTGTGTTTGGTTTTAGTGTCATTGTTCACTCTCTGGGCCACACGCGGAGTGAAACGTGATACCTGGAAAAAGTTGTCTCTCAATCAGTCTCTGTTAGAGAGTCAGAGTTTGGTCACGCAAGTCTTTGTGCTGAAGAGCGATGCTAGGTTACATAAGCTTTGGTACCCTGACTTACCTCATCAGCGCTGCAGGATAATGTGCAGAGCCTCGTGTCTTCCAGTGCCCCTGACGCCTGATGAGATGGTCATCGTTCAGTGTTTCTCCACCTCAGTGCATGTCTGTATGCAATACAGTCACCCTGGGGCCCCGTGTATCCTAATTAGTGTGAACTAGGGCTTGTACGGGAAGATAGAAATCTGTTTTAAATGCAAGCACGTCCTTCATTAAAACAAGTTCCATACATGTTGGTACTGTAAAAGGCTCTGCACAGTCCAGTACAATTAATATCGGTTCCATTTTGGTGATGAATTGGATTTAAAATCTTGAATAAAATGGGTTGTGATGTTGTTGTTTTTTTATCTTTCAGTATTCGAAAACAAGGACAAAATTGTGATTGTGATGGAGTACGCCAGCCGAGGGGATCTGTATGACTACATCTGTGACAAGAGGAACATCTCTGAGCGCGAGGCCAGGCACTTCTTCAGGCAAATTGTATCAGCTGTGCACTACTGCCATCAGGTAAATACTGCAAAGCTTTCATACAGTTCATATAAAGTTGTACCGAGGTTGTACCAGGGCAGAGAGTCTTAGCCCTCTTCATGCATGGCTGCTACGTCAAACCTAATGGCACAGAGCTCCACTCAGACTGGCTGCTCGGCTAGTTGTGTTTTTCCAGGACACTGGCACCCCCAAAGTTACATAATGGGCATTATTCACTGTCAGCCTGCTGTTCTGAACAGGCAGGCTGTGAGAACGATGCGGGGGGAACTGAACAGTTGGTTTGTGGAGAGCTAGCGTTAGGGCTAAAGGCCATCCGTCCCGACACACACGCATGGTCTCACACTCTAATGAGGGTGTGATGGAACAGAAGGGCTCTGCGCACACACACACACACACAGTTGTTCCTGTAGTCCAGAGCTGTGTAATTACGAACATTTACAGTACACTGTATTTTGTGTGCAGCACTTTGCAGAGCATTTATACAATATTTACAGAGTGAATTGCCCTGTCATACTCTGTGTTGACCACCTGTCTTATTTCACTTTTATTGAAGGCTGATTTCTTGTTAAATATTTAATTTTCCATGCTGAAGCCAGGACATCGAAACCCTTTTTTTTTTGTGATTTATGATTTATGAATAATACGGTGATGGATTCTTAAGTATTGCATGCAGTAGCTTCTTTATGAATGCATCTTGACAATACATTTAATTCTACATAACACAACCTACAAAGAATGTCTGTCGCTAAAGGAAGTGTCCATAGACAAGAAGTAGCTGACCTGCATTTTTTAAAGGAAAACAAACTCAAACTCTGCCGAGTCAAAGGCATGCCCCCCTACAGAGTGGAGGACAATGAAGCATAGCTGACGTACCAGAAAAAAATCTGTGTTCTGACCCAGTAAAAAAATAACTAATCCCTTTTTATGTAATATAGACAGTTTCCAATAAACTGGTGTCTAATTTACTGGGTGGAGGAATTATTGTAAAAAAAAATCTTCTTTTTTTCCTAGAATGGGATAGTACACCGGGACCTGAAACTGGAGAATATTTTACTAGATGGCAACGGCAACGTGAAGGTATGAATAAAAGACATGCTGAACATGAAAATGAATATTCCCACACCTTTACATTTACAAACCTTTACATTTACAAACAGGGTTAATAATCATTAAGTATCGAAAGTATTGTTGGCATATTATGTACAGCAAATGGTGGTTATTACCAAGAAATCTTATTGTCAGATTTTCATTACTTGCTGCACTAGATCTTGTGTAAAGGTGATTCACTATGAAATGTTTAACATGTGAAATCAGAGTAGTACATGGTATGAGTAACTGATGAGGAGATAGTGATGCATATGGAAATCTTTAGGTTACAGCAATCTGATGATACATCTGACGGGGCTCAGCATGACGTCTACTTCTTGTTCTTCCAGATCGCAGACTTCGGCCTGTCGAACCTCTACCACGGTGATGAGTATCTTCAAACCTTTTGCGGCAGCCCTCTGTATGCTTCCCCGGAGATTGTCAATGGACGGCCGTACCGTGGGCCAGAGGTGGACACTTGGTCTCTTGGTGTGCTGTTATACACTATGGTTCACGGCACAATGCCGTTCGATGGACACAACCACAAGACACTGGTCCAACAGATAAGCACTGGAAACTACCGTAAACCCAACAACCCTTCTGGTGAGTCTTTTCTTTAAAAGGTCTGAAACATTGTTTTGGTGTTTATACTTTGTTTATCAACCTTATTTGATAGTAATGTTGATTTTCTCAGCTGAGCACAAGAAATGTTTTTTTCCTCTCTCTCAGATGCATGTGGGCTTATCCGCTGGATGCTAATGGTAAATCCTGAGCGCAGAGCCACAATAGAGGAGATTGCAGGACACTGGTGGCTCAACTGGGGCTACCAGCAGTCATTACTGGATGAGACAAAAAGCAGTCCAGCAGAGCAGAGCGCTTCACCGGCCTCGCCATCAACGTCACACCCTGCTGGGCTGGCTAGCGTTGCTAGTTGGCTGCGCCGCACATCCAGGCCTCTACTGGAGAACGGCTCCAAGATGCGCTGTCTGCTCCGCTCACAGGGTGGTGGAGGAGATGTGGTCCGGCAGCGCTCTCTGCGAAGGTCCCGAAAGGAAAACAATGTCTCCCAGACCGTTCACGAGGCGAGCTCAGAGAGTCGCCCATCTAAGGGTATTTTAAAGAGACGCAACAGCGTGAAGCAGAAGGCAACGAGCGAGACCTCTGCTGCAGGTTCAGCGGACTCACAGAACATTTTGGGTTTGTCTGCACCAGCCAATGCCCCTTCAGCTGCCCTGCTGCCTCGCAAAGGTATCCTAAAGAAGCCCACAGAACAAGAGTCAGGGTACTACTCGTCCTCTCCTGAGAACAGTGACTCTGGCTGGGCACCACAAACTAAAGAGTGCCCTTCAGCACCAACCTACAGGAAAGGCATCTTGAAGCGCAATGGAAAGTTCTCCTCAGGCGGTCTGCAGGAGTTTGGCTCTCTGGACCAGCTGGCAGCCTCTTTACCCCGCGGAGGCACCAGGTCGAGACCAAGCGGGGCCATCAGCGAGGACAGCATTCTGTCTTCGGAGTCCTTCGACCAGCTGGATCTGCCCGACCGAGTAGGACCTCCAACACACATGGATAAACCAGCCAGGGCCAGCATGAGAGGATGCGTGTCTGCCGACAACCTTTTGGACATCCAAGAAGACGGGATTCTTGGGGACGGGTCGCTGAGGCCCTGGAACTGCTACAAGTCTGGAGTGGCTGACAGTGCCTTTTCCATCACAGACTGTGATAACGTGACTGAGGCTTACAAACAGGCCATGGTCATACGAGGCTCTGCAGCAAGCTGAAGGCCGATAATTACATACACTGACTAAAGAATCGTTTTTCATTCAGAATTCTTAAATGACTGTAAACTACTGAAGACATGATAGCCAAAGTGCATTGTGTGAAATTACCAGCACACCGTAGTGATGATCATTTTGGCTAACTTGAATTGCACAGCACCAAAAAGGGAGCAGGCTTCTTGTTAAACATCTGATTGTATTTTAGATGGTGATTGATCAGTGATACTGAAATGAGTTTATGAATAGCTTGAGGTTTAAAAAAAATAACCAGATGGCACAGTATTTTACAAAAATAATGATTGAACAGTGTTGCAGTTGAAAATGTCCATTTCAAAGATTCTCAGGAGGAAGAAGAGAGCTGCTGTCGGTCAATCAGGAGCTCCAATTTTCAACAGGAGAGCTTCCTGTCAAAAGTGTAGTTAACGTAAAAAGTCATCCTGAAACCAAAACGCTGGTCTTCAATGTCAAGAAGAAACTGTTTTTGCTCAGTGACAATAAACTAGGAAACATTTTACAGTCACAGTAGGACTATTGTTTGAATATTGCATAAGCCACAAAGTCAGTGTGTTTTATTGTCGACGGGACAGTTGGAGAAAGTGTTTATGGCTTAATGGCTCTTTAGGATTCTAGCTCTGTGATAGTGGATCATCTGTCTACCATGTGTTTATCTAGGAGAACAGCAGTAGGTCACAGGTTCAGTGTTAGCATGGGTTCACTGTTTAACTATATAACTACAGCTTTTACTCTCTTTTTTTTAGCATGTTGGGAAAATGACACTTTATGGTTACCAAAGAACAAATGTGCTAATGTTGTTTGGATTTTTTGGGGGGTTTATCTTTACTTAAAGCACGAGAAAAAAGTGCCAAGAAGACGTGTTTGTAGCGGGGATTTCAGCTCTAAAAGAGGGTTTTTGTTTGTTGTTTTTTCTTGTTCTAATTTTGGATAATTACTTGAATCATAATCATGACTCACATCAAGCAAAAACCAGTAGAACCTGCTTTTGCTTCCAAGCAAACAGTGATACCAATCACTCTGTGTATGCAAGTGGCAGTTTCACACGAAGGTGCAGCTCATTAAGTCATACTTTTTTTTGAGAGTCACAAGTTGAAATTTGAAGAACAGTATTGTGTGTGTTTTGAACCATGAGCCACAGCCTAACTGTTCTATGCTGTTGTATAATGTGGCGCACACTTAATGTGTAACCTTTCAACTGAATTTTCAAGATCAGTCATGGAGCTCAGGTGTATTGAACTTTGCATTTTAATTCAAAATATCCAGACACCTGGGGTGGTACAGTATTTCATAAAGCTGGATTAGACGTTTAGTCATCCTAACTGTTAAAAATGTTGCATCGTGGAGACTCAAACTGTTAAAAAGAACTTATAGACTTATATATATGAATTATGCTATTATGCTTATAAGTCTGGCAAGATATTCCATCACTTTTTGTAGTTATCCGATTCCTTTTCTTCCTAATCCTGCTTTATGAAATACCTCCTGGTGAAAGAGAAAGGTACATCAGTATGTTGAGTTCTATATGAAATTTCGTGCTGCACTCGAGTTACTTAATTGGATTGGCATGCTTGGCATTAAATTCGAACATCAAGCCGGTGCCTGTAATAACACCTGATAACCATACAATTTATTTATCGGCTGTTATGTAAGTATTGAGGTTCTTGTAACAAACAAGGCAGTTGCACCAGGAAGCTGCAAAACCATGTTGTTCAGAAACTGGAATGTAAAAAAACTGTATTTTAGTTGGGCACACTTTGTGGAGAAATCTCATTTCAACTGGAAGTTCTTGTCATTTCTAATGTGTCATAAACTCATCATTTATTATTGAAGTGCGACATAGAGGGAAAAATGCAATGACAAGTCTAAAATGGTATCCGTTTCATTTTTTTAATGTGCATTTGGGCATTTCATCACTGTTTCCTCTCTCCCTTGTCCCAGAAGACAAGGAGGGTCTATTAATATCTTTTTTCTTTTAACCACAACAAAAAACATGTTTTCCAAAGTTACTGGCTTGTCATTTATATGACTGTGTGGGATGAGGAAATCAATAAAAAAAAAACTACAAAGAACTGCTGACTCATGTTGTTACTGACCTAAATACAAATGTCTTATGTCAGTTTAACAGTAAAGATTTATAGTCACAAGGGATTTCAGTGCTGTGCAGAAATATCTATTCAAGCCTCTCAGAACTGTCCAGATATAAAGTTAATATTACATTTACAATAAATGCAAAATATATGAATACATATCTATAGACGATAATACATTTAAAAAGGTGCAAACACTGCTAACAGGATTCAGTGCAATTTAACGAAGTATCACAAAAAAGTTAATGTGGCCCTAAATACTAATGAAGGGCGCAATCATATCCTACTTTACAAAGCTGCTTCAGCAATTGCAAAATACTTTAAAACGAGCAGCAACAGGATGGACATTTGAAACAATTCTCAGGTTCTCAAACTGAATTAGCAGAGGGATCTCCAAAACAATTAACGTGCAAAGAACATTGAAGATGAAGGAGAAATGGCATTTAGACACATTTCGCCTGGTATTTAGGTTTTGTGTTCTGTCTGATGGCTGTAAATGTACAATTCACTCTTCATTCAGGCAGGGAGGAGTGTTTTAGCTTGATGTCGCTGGTGTCAATACAACATCCTGAATGTCAGCAGGAGTGTAGCTGACCTCTGAGCTGTGTGCTGCTGATCTGCAAACACTAGCCGGGAAACCAGAGGGCAGGCTGAGCTCCAGCACACTCCCCAGCAGGTCATAGCAGTGGAGGACAGAGCTCTGTTCAGGGTCAGAGTAAAAGAAAAACAACCTTAAGTTCATCAGTTGGTCATTGGCAGACTTTTGGATCTGAACAATGCTACATGTGTGCACGGGGTTGCTCTTTAAAACGTATTTAACAGTTTGATCACGGTGGTAAAATGATCACAAACACACCAGTCAGTGTTGACAGTAGGGCAAAGTCAAAAGAGAGATTATCTAAAAGTGTTAAACATTACCCTCACCAGATCAATGACCAAAAGGTTGGCCAAAAACTTCATAACCGAATCAGAAGCGACGGCAGGATCCACTAACTTAAGCCTCAGCGTGGCAATGCTCACGCAGGCACATGCAACGGTGGAGGGCAAGAACCCTGAAAACCTGCAGTCTGAGGATGAGAGAGGAAGATTACTCATTCTAGAAATGAAAAGAGTTTCAAAGAGAGCTAATATTTCCTAATAATTAACTCCCCCCTTACATTTAACTTAGAGACTATTGCAACAGTGATAGGCTACATGTAGACTATTAGACGGACGCCACCATTGTAGACACACCCTGATGGACAAAAGGAAGCACTCAAAAGCAGACATTTCCCAAAACCTGATAATCTGATACACTATCCTAATTGCTTCAGGCAGGAGAATTGTTGAGACAAAAAGTCAGCCATTCGATCCATGCTCAGACACCTTTTTGAATGGGATACAATGTCAGGAGCCAGGAATTCTCTTAAATTTTATGGGCTGTAATGTCATAGTCCATCTAAAACGGCACGAACTGACTGTATCCCTGCGACCTGTTGCCTCGGGCAGCATCACAGAGATTCGTGGGAAATCAGCCAGCTGAATAGTCGGACGCAGGTCTTTCACAGCAGACAATACAGGATTACACAAACTCAGCTCTCTGTCTCCAAAATGAACTGCTGACACATCGTAATCAAAGTTATGGCTGCTTTGTGTCCATTGTTTGTCGCATAGAAAGTCATTTAATTTCAGTAACAGTTAATTCTCTTACAAAAAAATGTTAGTATCACTGATTTAATCGCAAGAGATATAAAACAGCTGCTTTTATTGCACTGGAATGATAAAACTGCCTTATAATTAACCACGGAAATCCTTGAGCAATAGAAAATACTTGGTGAAACACGTCTTTTTAAATACTGCATCCACTCCTGATGCACTGAATCCACTGCTGTAGTTTATTTGAAAAAGAAAAAGGGAAAAAAAAAGTCTTGTGTGTTGGTAGTAATGTAACTTACCAGTGGCTGCCAGAGCAATGTAGGTGTGAACATGCCTGCGCATGTTTGGAAGGTGGTGGGGTTCAACAAAGGGGAGCGCGTCAAGAACTGGCTCCAGGAAGTCCGAGGGTACCACAGAGGCCAGACACCAGTCTAACCTGGACACCACTGCCACCTCCCACTGCTGCAACACACACATCCCTCTCAACCAGTCCACCATCATAATGCCACTGCATCTAAACGTCTACACAACCCTTGAAACCCTTCAAAGGAGCAATATGTAGGATTTAGGGGGTTTCTGGTGGTGTAGCTGCAGATTACAACCCACTCGCCTCACCCTCCTGTTAGGAGCGTGTAGAGAAACTACAGAGGCCGCTGAAAACATGAAAGACCATATCTAGAGCCAGGGTATTGTCCATTCTGGGCTCCTGTAGAAACATGGATCATTCAAAGGGGGCTAAACACTAATAAAAACATACTTAATAATAATATATTTCATTTCTGCCAATAAATCCTCCTAAATGTTACACACTGGACATTTAAAACAAAGCTATATCTGCCATGTGAGGGGACAGTGGTTCCTTGTAACAAACTGTATTGAACTCCACTTTCTGATTGTCTGCACTTCTGCTATCCCAAATATAATGTGTAGCTTTAAAATCAAATAGTTACCAGGATGTCTGACACTGAAATGGAGTTTTCCGTGTAGATACAAAGCTTGCTGGCGGTCAGATGGACAGTCTCTCTCATTTTGGAGGCCAGGAACATGCACACGGCCCCTAGGAGCTGCAGGTTGGACTTCTCGATGGCAAAGCGGCTCAGGTAACAGTCCAGGTAATACACCGCCAGCGGGAACACCTCCTCCTCACATTTCTGCTCCTCACACACCTGAAATACGCACATATGTTGTATTCTGAGTAAATGAAACAGCTGTGTGAAATATGCATTCACTTTTGCATACCTGAAACATCCACACTGCCAGTATCTTTCGCATGTACGGCTGGATGTCTGTCTGGACTCTGCCGAAGTACGGAGGCACCTGGCAGCTCTTCTCGATGGCCGTCAGGTTGTGCAGTGCCCTGGGGTCGCGGGTCACGGCGGGGTCGCTGCCCGCCCGGAGGACCACATCACGCCACGTTTCACCGCCATTTGTATCTGAGGATCGACTTTGAAGCTGTCCATCTTCACAAAAATCCATTCGACGAAGTTAAATACAGAAGCAGTCAATACGGGTTTCGATAAATCATTAAAATGTCGACGGACCGTTGCGCTAGCTCTGTTAGCCGCTAACGTCCGTACAGCGTCAGTTCACCAACCGTCCTCCAACGGCCCTCTAACGGCCCTCCAACGGCTGCTGGATTCACTGGTTCCTTCAAACCTTTGAGGGGCTCAACTGGGCTCAACTGGGCTTTGTTAAATCAGAGTGGAGAACTTTCTTTCACCTTGTTCTATCAGAAAAAACTAAAACTTTTCACCAATGTCGTCCTACAGAGGCAGCTCTCTGGCCTATACAGACGCCACAGACTTTGAGGTTAACTAAAATATATTACTGTGCATCTCCAAATATAGCTGAAGAGCGGCAACCAGAATATGTTAATAATGAAACTGGGCAACACCAAGTCCTATTTATACAAGTTATATTGTCATTTATTAACATTTTTACTGCTAAAGTCTTATGAAGAGTTGTTTGCAGTGTTCCCTTATTAATATTAACTATCTTCCTTTTGTTTTAGGTATTGATTATTTGGTAAATATTTATTTTTTTATAGCAAGTTACTTTAACACACCAATCTTTAAAATGTTTGCATTCAGGTGGAATTAATAATGAATGAGCCTGTTTGCTGAATTAAACACATAATTGAGAGAATGTTTTTTGTATTTAAAAATACCAAGGTTGTTAAAGTAAGTTTTCAACCTTTTTTACCATCCATCTTGTGTATAGCTTAAGCAGTTGTGAACATAAAATGGAGAAACACACGATACCTGACAGTTAGTTTTTAATCCAAGTTGTTGCTCTTAATCAAATGTACACAAACACCAGTCTTCATATTCCTGAGCAATCACGGCACTGCAACTGCAGTAAAAAAAGCTCAGGCTCATGATAAGAAAATACAACATTAACATCACTACTGATGTGCATCTTTAACTATGCAAAGTCATCCAAGTAGGGAAAAGAATCATGGCTCCTGACAGACCGTAATGGTAGACTGTGACCTTTGAAACAGCCCTTTCATGGGACAGGAAGAATAATGAAGTTAAATTTAACAAAGTTTTCTTCGTGCTGAGGAACCATGAATCATCTGCATCAGAGGAGGAGGATGATACGCCACACCAGACTGAGTCCTCAGTCCATTTCAACCGTAACAGGGAGCCCAATCTCAAGATCCCTCGACTCCGAGTTTTGCAGTTCTCTGCGGATCTCTGCAGAGATCTGAGGGTGTGTTTGTATCTTGAGCAGCTCCAGCAGTGCCGTCTTCTGTTCGGAGGCCA
>NW_023339740.1:14648449-14650773 GCF_004916995.1 Morone saxatilis | reverse complement strand
AGATGCTCTGACCCAGTCGTCTGGTCATCACAATTTAGTCATTCACCAGTCAGCTCATAATGTTATGGCTGATCGGTGTAATACACTTTATATAGTTCCGTGTTTCCTGTCTGCTTTCATGTTTGTTCACATGATAAACTAAAATCATAATGAATATACATCATTTCTTTTAAAAATTTATATAACATCATTTTAGAGCCTTTGGGGGCACTGATCACATGGAAAAACAAAGAAAATAACTTATAATTGACCATCACTTCATCAGTTTCATTAATTAAATATTTAATCAGTAGATTAAATGAACCCCAACAATGGAAGAATAAATGTAAAATACCAATCACTAGAGGTCAGTTAGCTCTCTCATTCATACTGTATGTGGTATGCTGTACAGTGTATTTGTGAGCAACACTGCCACTTAGTGGTGGCGTCTCATACTGCTGGTTTTCAAAATATGGGTCACGGGATGTTTGGGGAGAACAGTCCCATCAAACTGGGACAGTGAACACACAGTACTGACAGGATTAAAGAAACTCAACAATCATTGGCAAAAACCAATTCTAGATACACGCAGAAAGATTTGACCCAATTCAATTTGAGTGTGTTAATTACTGTGCTTCCAGAACCAATGGTGTTATTAACCCTGTGGACATCAACTAATCCTGTCAGTGTCCTCAGAATACAACGTCTAAATTTAGAGCTCAAATTAGAAACGTGACGCGTCCCAGAAAGCTTGTATTTTATTCTTTGCAACAAGCTGTCAAATCCTCTCTTTCATTTACTCATTCACCCAGTTTTTAGTTTCACGGGTCACATGTGTAGAGCTTAGCCCAGATTTCACTGGGTGTTTAATAAAACAATGGCTAGTAATACCTAACATGTTAACACAGTTTGAGAGGTCTGAAAGGCATATCAGGAACTATTTTAACACTGTCTAGAGTTTACTCTCAGCTTCATCACAGAGGAGGTGGATGTTATTTATCATTTAACTTATGTAAACAAGATGCCACTCATCTAAACAGCTAGATGAGTGGCACTAATAAATTCAGTCCTTTAAAACTAAATATTCTGCAAACTTGCATTGAGCAACAAATGTACATTAATAATGACTCAGATGACCCCTAGTAATGTTAAAGGGCAGCCTGAACTGCAGTCACCACACTTTCATCCACTTTCAGATCACTGCTAATAAAGAATATATGTGGACGATAGTATACAAAAACTTCTCTGCACACATTTCGCTTATATTTTATACAATGTTTGTATTTTCTATTTTATTATATTTTTATCTTACTCTAGTATATTCTCTATACTGTCTATTATAACAGATATTCTATAGATACTGTATCTTATTATGTTATATACCAAGGTTTTTGTGACACTCCGTTTTAAGCTATTTTAATTATTTGCTGAGTTTATTTTCTTTTGATATATATTTCTCTTTTCTAGTGTTTATTTATATTTGTAATGTGTAATGTCTGCATAACAACATAATTTCATAACTTGGGATCAGTAAAGTACATTCATTCGTCCATCCATCCATCCGTCCATCCATCTATCTATCTATCGGGCATTTTGTGTTTAAAAAATGACTAAAATAATTAAACAATGATTCAAATCCCTGTTGATACATTTTTAGCTGATTGATCTAATCAATAACTCCACTAATCCTTGCAGCTAGAATATCAGTCTCCTCTATCTTAAAAAAGAAAGCTAAACATCCCTTCTGTCTCACCTTTAAACCACGCTCCTGGTTTGAACAAGGCCTTCTTCAGAGCACTGTAGAGATGAAAGTTGAGTCGCTTGTACTCTGCGATATCATCCCGCACTCGGGGCAGCAGCACCAGGTTGTAAAACCGCTGGGCCATTCGCTCTTTCAGGTTGGAGGAGAAGATTCTACAACAAAAGCATAGAAAAAATACTTCATTGTACCGTGTTGAAGTCCATGCAGTAAGTATGATAACTCTTAAACTATATAACTTTATAAAGCAATACCCAGGGCACCTGGGGGACTCACCTTGTTGCTTGGTACATGGCAGCTGCAGTCCAAGTCTCAGGCTCCGTCAAATAGAGAATCTGCTCCCAGTTTGAAAGCGCTGGGACTATTTTAAAAGCCTTTGGTAATTTACCGCTGCGATATCTTGAGAGAACCTGAAGCGAAACACAGAAATTATTAATAAGTATCACTTAATGGCTCTCTAGGAGGTTTTCACATTAACAGTGAGGCACTAAATGAACACTTTAGATTTGTTCAGGTACTCCAGAGCTTAATGAGACCTCTTCAAGAGACGGCCTGTGGGTTCATTGATTTGTGCAAAACACACACC
>NW_023339740.1:14646153-14648428 GCF_004916995.1 Morone saxatilis | reverse complement strand
GATGTACTGGATGAACCGGTATACTGTTTTGCCGTCCTGAATTATTTTCATATACCAGTGAATAGGAAACAACTGCTGTAACTCATTTGTTTCTTACTTGTGCAACAGAATTTTTTTATATAAGTTAGTTTATAGTGTTTATAAAACTATTTTATAATACTACTACTTTAAAAAAAAAAGAAGCAATGTTGAAGTTTTTCACATAAGTTCTGTTTTTACTGCATTGCAGTTTGTACAATAATAAAATTGTCAAAAAAATCTCATTCTAAAGTAACAAAATCACAACTATTATAATGAAAACATACTTATGAATATTATATTCCATTTCTACCAGTAGATCCCCCAAAATATA
Source organism: Morone saxatilis (assembly GCF_004916995.1). Lineage (NCBI taxonomy): Eukaryota > Metazoa > Chordata > Actinopteri > Moronidae > Morone > Morone saxatilis. The sequence continues at coordinate 14,648,076 of NW_023339740.1, read as the reverse complement.
CACACTGGTCCTTTAAATCCTCTTTGAGTAAATGTTGTAAGACAATAAAAAGATGAAAACTTCCAAGAGTCAATACTTTTTATAGGAACTGTGTGAGACAGACATGAACAAACTACACACGGAAACAAACTGCAAGATAAGTGTCATATTAAGGTTTCTGGCCTCCAGAACACAAATACAAGTCTCTGAAACTACTGGAGGGAAGAACACTATTCCTCATACCTATCAAACCATTCAATTACTATTGGTTCCCTCTATTCCAGACTGTGTTTATCATTTTTCTTCGCTCATATTAATCACCTGTCTGTATGTATTGTAGGCCTGTGTGTGAACTAACTCACCTTACTGACACCTTTGTACACTTCTGTTACCCTCGGGTCCAGCTGGGGCATTGGACACCCTGACACCTCTGACATCACGGTTCCCACCTCAGTCTGCTTCTCTGTAATCTTCTCCATGATGATATCGGCTAAAGTGCGTCTGCAAGAACACAAACACAAGCTTAGATAAATCATGCTAATGGTGCGTGTCATTCAAATTCAATGTCTAGTTACAAGATAACGTCAGTGTTTATGTTGCATCTTGCCTCATTGGAGGGTTTTTATTCATGAACATCTCAATGGCCTTCTCGTCGTCAGCGTCAACAACAACTTCAGTCTCACACTCAGCATCGCCGTCACCAGCGCCAGCCTCTCCCAGCGCCGGCCACTCCTCGTCTGAGTCTGCATCCTGAGCATCAGGCCCTAAAATATGAAGTTAAAGATGATCAATTAGATAGTCACATTTTCACTGTACTGTTAAAGAGGTACACTTCATAGTCAGGTGATGTTCCTTCATTGAGTTCAGAACCATCTGAAGGAGCTTTACACTATTAGACATATTCAACATGTACAATAGATGGGTGTGATTTTTAATTCTGTGTATTACTTTTATGTCAGTTCCCTTCATCACTTCCATATGTTATTATCATGTTCAATAAGTACAGCATAATTAATGGCAAACATGTAAGGATGTGGACTTTCCCATGAAGTAAAGCCTCAGTAAGTGCGCCATAATGGACACTTACAGTAGTCACACCAGACTCTATTCAAATAAATGTCAATTTTTACTGTAAAACATTACCGAGGACAGTGACAGGTGCTTTCTTCGTCTCTGGTGCCAGTCCATATTCAGTCTGGAGCTCCTCTTGTTGAATTCGGGCCTGTTGTAAGATCTTCCGCGACAGACGCTCGTCTACGTACGTGTCCTCGTCTTCAGGCCGGCTGTCCCTGCTCTTCACCCGGCCTCGGCCTCGCACTGTGTCCGCCTGTAGGATCTGGTCCGCCAGCGCCACCGCCGCCGCGCTCCTCTCTCCTCCTCCGCCTTTGGGTTTCTTCACCTTCGGCATCACTGTGGTGTGACAGAAGACCCAGCTACAGTGTTTTGTATATTTTATAACTTAAAGTCAGGAGTTAACTGTAAACAGTCGCTGGTTCAACACGTGCGGCCGTCCATAGCAGGAGGAAGTGACGTACATTTACGCAACGTAACAAACGCCCTCAGAGTAACAGTGATTGTAATGTTAGCTGTTTTTGTTGGCACTAACCTGTATTATTATCGACTATATATAAATATCTAACATAGTGAATTATTAAAAAATGTCTCTTGGCTGTTTAAAATCTTAAATACTTTACCGGAAGACTCACCTTTAACCCGGAAGTACTCAACGGACAGCCAAGAAAACAATTGCAGGCGAAGCATCAATGGGGGTCACTTGGTGAGATAATTACTTTATAGTTTTATTTATTACTTAAAGTGTAGATAATATCTGGAACATTGTGTATTTAATTTACGTACCGTTTCATTTCAACGTTTGTATCACAACACGGAGCAGCTCTCAAATCCTTACATGCTCTTAACGAACCAAAGTGTGTGTGTGTGTGT
>NW_023339740.1:14639304-14646119 GCF_004916995.1 Morone saxatilis | reverse complement strand
TGTGTGTGTGTCCTGCAGTGTGTGCCATGTGCCTGTGACTGAGGGGAAGAGCGTGCAGCAGACAGTGGACACCCTGCACAAGAAACTGGAGCAGCTGGGTGCTGTGAAACAGGGCAGCTTCTGTGTGGACTGTGAGACATACCATGCAACAGGAAATGTCAGCGGTAACATTTCATTCTCTACTTCTTTTTCTTCTTTGAGCATACTCATAGCAAGTCATAGGTTGTATTAGAACAGTAGTCCCCAACCTTTTTCTGTAAGGGTTCCTGCTTAGGGGACATATTTTTATAGATATTTAATACTGTTTTCAAAAGTCTACGATGAACCCAAATAGTGGACTCAGTAACTGCGAGAAGTTTATGTAAAATTAGTGATTTGGATACATTTTGGTCAGATTATTTCCTGTTTGTATTGTGTATTTTTGTTTTACAATTAAACAATCTTACAGACTTAATAGACTTCCTTTCTTTTTGACAAAAGCAATGTTCTTCTTGACCACATTCTGAGATATACGTAAATACTGGGCGGTATACCCGCATTCAAAATCGATGAAGCGCCTCGCATCCGCCCCAAAAATCCGAAGGCTCTTGGCCTAGGTGCGGAGCCGCCGACCCCCTGGTTGGGACCACTGTCCTGACCGAAATCACGTTTACGCTAGGAGATAGGACTAGAATCAATACCAAAATGAAATAATCTTAAATGCAGATGTTGTGCATTCATAAATGTAATTGACAGTACATGAGTGTGGATTGTGTATATAGATATGTGCTGTATACTCAATTATGCTGCTGGTTATTCATCATCCTATAATAGTTTTGTATTTTTGCATGTCAAAGTCAGCCTTATCCTGTAAATCAGTGGTTTTCAAACTGCAGTCTAGGGACCAACAGGGGTCCTTGAGTGGTTTATAGGGGGTTCACAGCAAAAAGGAGGAATCAAATATTTTAACTTTGATAACAAAGAAAGAAACAGGATTGAATGTTTGATCACTGATTGACTTTGAAGACTTTATTATGTTCAAAAACTAAAAATATAAAATGCTCATACATAAGTACAGCACTTGAGTGAATAAACTACTTGACACCTCTGACGGTCTGTCTGGTCCGTCTGTTACAGGTCAGCCCACCAAGCTCTTATACGTGATGCACAACTCTGAAACTCCCCTGAGCTGCATGGCTCTGTTTGAAGGCGGACCCTGCCTGATAGCCGACGCAAACTTTGACGTTCTTATGGTGAAGCTAAAAAGTCACTTCCAAAATGCCAAGGGCCACAAGGTGGAGTGCCGAGGTTCTCGATACCGCTACTGCGACTTCTTGATAAAAGTCGGTACAGTTACAATGAGCTCCAGTGCCAGAGGGATATCAGTAGAGGTATGTACATGAATATAACAAGAGCGTTATGATCATATTTATATTTTCCCACAGTGCGTGCATTCACTCTGTTGGGTTCCTCAGGTGGAGTACTGTCCCTGTGTGGTTCCAGGGGACTGCTGGAATCTCATTAAGGAGTTCATGCAGTCCTTTCTTGGCTCCAGCGTTCCCGAACTGCCGTCTGTGTTTGCTGCCAAGCCCGAAGGACTCTTCGCACCGGCGGACTGCGTTGACACCATGACTCAGTACCTGGAGCTGTTCAACAAACTTCGTAAACTGCAGGCCCCTGGAAGTAACGTGCGTTGAGATGTCGGCGGCGATGGAGAGATCTATTTTTTTATGTTTGTATTAATGTTACTAAAATTCTGGTCCTGTGGATCGGCGTGGTATCTAGGCGTTTTTAAAAGCCTGAAGTTCCATTTTCTGGAGCCTCGACATTGCATTACATGTTCCCATTTAATGAAAACATCTTGTATTAAAAAGACGTAAAGGAGAACACTAGTCTGAGTCTGTTTCTGACCACAATGATCCTTTTATAATCACACTGCATACTTCAAATGTTCTGTTGGTGGGGTTGTAACCCTCTCTACAGACATTTTTATGAGTGTTAAAACAGTCTTTCTAATGGTTTATCTTAAGAGTTCCTGTAATAGGCGGTGACTTATGTTTAATTAGTTGATAACCCTCATTGAAGTATGAACAAAGACATCTGTGTGCATCTGGGCAGAGCGCTGCGAGCAGGAAAACCAGTGGCCCAGTAAACCATGACAATGACTAAATGGAAGTCATGCATCAGTAATTGTATTGTTTACGCCTCTGATTTTCCTACTGTGATGTGTCAAAATGTCTTCACTAAGGAAGAATGAACATGTCAATCAAACGTAGTCTGCTCAGCCCACATAGTCCCGAGAAGATGTCACCTGTGGGGATGGTCTCATGGCTGTAGCAGGGGCCTTTTTATAATGCATCACTAATAATTATCTACTAATGTAATTTATAACCAGTGTATTGTTGGTGCTACAGTTTGCAGGGAAGAAAGTATGAATGAAAAAAAGAAGCTGACACTAGAGGACTTCCATGGTGTTTACTACAAAGTACTGAATGAATAATAGGTTTTTATACACATTTTATTAAAATATAAAACACTACACACATGGTGGGAAAGGTGATGTGTTTTCACAAGCATGGTGCTGGATTACTACTTCACTTAGTTCACTTGAATCCCGATCATCTGCAGGGATAGAGGCTCCTTCCTCACGACCACACCACAGTCAGCTCAAAAAGGAGGCTGCACATACACAAATGCTTTTTATCGCATTACCGCCGAGCAGGTGACACATGGCGGACCCGGGGCTCTCGGGGACACAGGGGGGGGTCAGTCGTCCTCTCAGCCCGGGTTTTCAGTCTCGCCTCGGTTATTGTTCCATGTGGCCTCGGTGGACGGACGGACGGTCCATCCTGCTGCCTGTTGTTCAGCCAGTCCTCCAATGAGAGCCGGGCTGCCGCTCAGTCCCGGTCCAATGAGAGCAGCAGGGTCTGGGCTCGGATCGAGAGTTGGGTTGTTCAATCTGTGAAGGAGGACAACAACCAGCTCTTTGAGTGAACCGGATGGATGGATGTTGGCGATGGTAACGTTGCTCAGATTTTCCATTAATCGGGTGGTACAAATGTAGTAAGGAGCGCGGAGGAGGCCCGGCGTTAACCGGGAGCCTCCGTTAACCGGCTCTCTGTGAGGAAAGTCTGCGGGGAGTTTTTTTTTTTTTTTTCTTTCGCGGTTAACGGCGCAGTCTGCTAGCGAGCTAACTGCACAGTGTTGATAGTTAGTTAACGCCAGTCGACGGGTTCACCGCGATAACGTCCTCACTCAGGCGAGATAGCCGTGCAGCTAACAATAGACACTACAGCGAGCTAATAACACACAAATGTCCGCGTTTAACAAAGTGCATTAATTGTTAGGAGAGCGGTAAAAGGCTCGGCGACGATAATCCCGGGCACAGCCGCCGTAGCTAGCGGTTAGCGGCGGTGGCTAACTTATTGCTCGCAGGGTTTGTTGAGAGCAACAAAGTTGTTGGATGTTCCTGGAGAGTGGCTCACTGACTGCTCTTTGTTCTGCCCCAACATGGTGATGGTGGGGTAGCTTAGCACACACACACACACACACACACACACAGTTGGGTGTTGTAACATTTGTGGATATCACCGCCACATGCGTTCAGAGAGTCTCCTGCAATAAGCGACAACAACACATAGCACGACCTGTGCAAGTTCACTGGAGACATGTTGCACCCACTTGCGAGTTAATGGGGTCTTTTTTCATTCATTTTGTTTGTTTATTTATTTAGTTTTTAGTTTTGAAAGTAGTGGGTTTACACAAAGAGGGAAACAAATACGCGAGAGTAATTGTGTAGCACAGCGCTGGTGCTGGTGAGGCAGACAATGACATGGATTAGGCTTAATTTAAATGGACAGACATTCAACAGCTTTAATGTTGTCTCAGTGGAAACCAGCTCCCTGTATTGTGTTTTAATTAGACATATTTTATGTCAGATATGATCGTTATCAGCCCATATATGCACCATAACAAATATACATGTCATATACTCTGTTGTTCCGATGGCTGCCAGTGATTTGTGCTATTTATTCTATCTAATGTCAGTGTTATTTGTATATCCTGAGCCCAGCACTTGAGTGAAGAAAGGTGTTTTATGAAACGTCTCACATTCATCAAGTGGTTTTTAAACAATCAGGCAGAGACACCCTTTTTTTGTTCAGGAGTTTTCAGTCACATTCAGTTTTCAGGGTCTGGTATTGATTTAATAAATTCTTAAAATTACTTTGTTAATAGTAGATTTTCAAAAGTGAAATTATGACAGATGTTCTGCACTTATTTTCTACTATTGTAAAGGCCCTTTAATATCAGATCCACACTGGTGGATATGGCCAATCAGAGTGCAGGTTTGGGGGATTTCCTAAATGCTGGATATTCTTGAATTGGAGAAATATGTAGTCTTTTGGTGAGCAGCACTTAGTATTGTTTGTAGATTGTTATTCTGATGTTCCCAGTTTTAGTGCATTGTGTCATTATTTAATTGAAACAGCGTTGCGTTATTAATTGGACATCATCCCTGTTTTCTCAGATTGTTCCTGTTGGTTTCGGTGGTGACAGCGGACATGGGTGATCAAACAGTGCTGTTGAGTTCTCTACAGATGTTGTGATGTATTGTCCAAATCCTGATCGAGCAAACTACTTTTACAGTAAGTATACATGTTAATTTCTGTCACTTTCTATACATCACAGTGTGTGTATACCCACTAATAAGAATACTGGTGCCAGTGCACACCGTTAGCATAGCATATGTGTATCAGTGCTTTCACTGGATTATAATGGTCGGATGTTGATCTTTGTTCTTTTGTCCCTGTGTTTCTTGCCTCAGAATGAGTTGCAGCTTGGTTACAGGACGTGTGTCCTATCACTGAGGCCACATGTGTATCAGGAGAGATGGATCGTTGTAAGCACGTGGGACGCCTTCGTCTCGGCCACGACCATTCCATCCTAAATCCGCAAAAATGGCACTGTGTCGACTGCAACACCACCGATTCTGTGTGGGCCTGCCTCAAGTGCTCCCATGTGGCCTGTGGACATTTCATGGAGGAGCACTCACTCAAACACTTTCAGGAGTCACACCACCCACTGGCTATGGAGGTGCGTGAGCTGGATGTCTTCTGTTTCGCCTGTGGAGACTATGTACTCAATGATAACGCGGAGGGAGACCTCAAACTCCTCAGAGGGGCGCTCTCCACTGTCCGCAGCCCAGGTAGGCGCTCACTACGCTCCTCCACTGGTGGGGAGTCCACCCCCTGGCTTGGGGAAGGTGGGCCACAGCCTGCCATGCAGCTGGCCCTGCGTCACAGGAGGAAAGCTCTTCTAGGGAAGATGCTTCAGATGTGGATCAGCAAACATCAGGAGCTGCAGGATCAACGCAAGGAGAAGCTCGAGGAAGCTAGAAGACAAAAAAAAGAAGTGAAAAGGAGACTCATGGAAGAGCTTGGCAGCGTCCCTCCCAGAAAGAGTGCTAGGCTTCTTACTCAGGCGCCACGTTCAACCATCACACTCATTCCTCGCAAATTTCGCGACCCTCCAGAACGCCTACCTCCTCCTCCCAAGAAGCCTTCCCTTCTAACCCTCTCCCGAAAGGCTCCTCAGAATGGCAGAGCTGCCAAACTGAGGAGATACTACTCCACACACACGGTAACCCGCCGGAGACTCGCTCCAGGTGTCACTGGTCTGCGCAATTTGGGGAACACATGCTACATGAACTCAATATTGCAAGTGCTGAGCCACCTGCAGAAATTCAGGGAGTGTTTTCTCACTTTGGACCTGTGTGAGACTGAGGAGCTGCTGGCCAAGACCAATAACTCCCAGGGCATGAAGGGTGTGACAGGAGGTGTAGTCAGCAGCGGTAACACCGCACTGTCGGGGTGCCCTCTTGGACGCATGGGGAAGGCAGGCAGTTGGAATTTGTCCACGGGCAAAAAAGAAAGTACCCCTCCTTCCCCACAGGCTGCGGAGTTGGTCCAGCCCAAGGAGCCTCGGTGCTCCACCCGCCAGCAGATGTCTCTGTGCCATGAGTTGCATACACTTTTCAGGGTCATGTGGTCAGGCCGGTGGTCTTTAGTGTCTCCTTTCGCCATGCTGCACTCTGTGTGGAACCTCATCCCAGCTTTCCGTGGGTACGACCAGCAGGACGCCCAGGAGTTCTTGTGTGAGCTGCTGGACAAGGTGCAGCAGGAGCTGGACACAGAGGGGTCCAAACGCAGGATAGTTATCCCCATCACAAAGAGGAAACTATCCAAGCAAGTGCTAAAGGTTCTCAACACCATCTTTCATGGGCAGCTACTCAGCCAGGTGAGAACATAAACATTTATAGTATGATTATAATGGCCCAAATATTCAGGGTTGGATAAACAGTACATGCATGTATTTCACAAAAACTGCAGATGAGGATTGTTATTGTGATAATAAAAACTGGAGACCTGTACAGCCTTATTTGTTTGCCCTAACTGACCCGTTTTGGTTTATCTTTCCCTTTCCTCATCTACATCCAGGAGCCCTTTAAAAGCTGCCTTTAAACTCATAACAGTGAAAGATTGAGCCCACGTACTGTGAGAAGAATACACAATGACTCTTCTATATATTGAGATCTGATTGTACTCAAAACAGTCATTTGTTCTTAATTTTGAATGTCACTCAAACTATAGACTTTCAGAATGCTGCATCCTTAATACAAAGCTGCGTGGTTACCAAACTGTGTGTTACACAGAAATACCTTGGCTACTGAAATAGATTTTCTCCGTCCATACAACAAGAATCAACTGTACATAATTTTTAATACTTGGATAGGTTACATTTAGAAAAAAAGTGATGTTTTTGTGATCTTATGTATT
>NW_023339740.1:14632934-14639282 GCF_004916995.1 Morone saxatilis | reverse complement strand
ATTAGATATGGTGTCATCCACAAACATAAATACGACTGCAGTCCTCACCCGTTTTCTCCTCTTCTCCTCTCGCTGTGTATTTTTTAGGTGACGTGTCTGTCCTGTAAGCACAAGTCTAACACAGTTGAGCCATTCTGGGATTTATCGTTGGAGTTTCCAGAGCGATACCACAGCATAGGCAAAGGCTCAGGCTCCACAGCTTACCAGCGCAGCTGCACCCTCACAGAGATGCTGTCCAAGTTTACGGAGATGGAGGCTCTTGAAGGCAGCATATATGCCTGCAACCACTGCAACAGTTAGTACAATGTTTAACACAACGCAATGCAAAGTCAGCGGGTTTTGGAGTTGGATCAATTCATTCGGGATGCCAGCCCACAATTTAACATAAAGGCATTAGATTTTAAAATCAGATTTGTTTTCTCATTCAGTGTAACATACACATTTTATAAAAAATAATTTCTGACAAATGCCTTTCTTAATAATGTTCTGTTCCACATACAAAAAAAACTGTACTTTAGTGCACACAGCAATTTTATTTTATGACAATGACTTTTAAATAATTAAATGTATAAACAGAACTGGGATTTGTATTGAAATTGCCTTGAAGATGTCATTTCAAATTCAGTTTTAAGAGGGAGTTAAAAATGGTCTTCTGCATTTTTAGAGGCAGCGCCTGCAGCAGTGGGCCAACGCTTCTCCTCTGAGCCGAGCAGGGACAGAGCGCAGTGACTCTGTGAAGTGAGGAGCGTTAGCCCACTGTTGACAGCACTGGAGGAGGCAGTGACTTCAAAACTAGGCTGGCAGCCTTTGAGGAAGCCACACAAAATGTTTTGTCTGTTTGCAAAGCTATATATATATAGTAAGAAAGTGTGTCACCTCTCTGCTGTAAAACAAAGCCTTGCATTAATAATTTGCATTTGCATTGATTTCTAGAATAACTTACCATTTCATTGTTTCACGGTTTGACAGAAAGAAGACGGAAGTCATCCCACAAACCCTTAGTTCTGTCAGAGGCATGTAAGCAGCTTCTGATCTACCGTTTACCTCAGGTTCTACGGCTGCACCTCAAACGCTTCAGGCAAGTTTCTCTACTGATTTCTTTACTCCTCATTGAATAAGCATTTATAACCGTTTGATAAACCCAGTCTTTTTTATTGTTGGTATGTTGTAGCTGAGAGCAAAGTGCTTAAGTACAGGAGCGTTAATATTTATCACGACGCTTGTGAGTCCTTGTGGCACTAACTAGTCCCTGTTTGTACGGCAGATGGTCGGGGCGGAACCATAGGGAGAAAATCGGCGTCCATGTGGCCTTTGACCAAGTTCTGAACATCAAACCATACTGCTGTACAGGCTCAGGTCACTCTGTCCACAGAGGAGGCTACACCTACGATCTGTCTGCTGTAGTTATGCATCATGGGAAAGGCTTCGGCTCAGGGCACTACACCGCATACTGCTATAATACAGAAGGAGGTGAGGAAAAGACTGGACTTGATTCAGACCAACCTATGAAGTCCTGTTCCGTTGCATATTTTAACTTTTTATTTTTCTTTGTCGTCCAGGTTTCTGGGTCCACTGTAATGACTCTGAGATGAAGGTTTGCAGTGTGGAAGAAGTGTGCAACACTCAGGCCTATATTCTCTTCTATACCCAGAGGTCTGCCTAGGTACCTCTCGCTGTGATGTCGACCTGTACGCGGCAACTAAAGGCTGCATTTATGAAAATGTTCTCTGATGTTTTCCCAGATGTCATTAAACAATCACTTTAAAATGATTTACTAAAAAAAGATGGCAATGAGGGCAGTAGGACAGTCACTATCATGAGTCAAGGTGAAAATTTTAGCAGCATAATCCGGATGAGAAAGATGATAATAATGGTATCTGTATAATGTGATGTTGCCAAGGAAAACAATAGGTGAATTTGATTTAAAAAAATTCTAATGGATGTCTTTGGATTATATAAAAAAAATCAAAATAAATCAAAAACCTTTTCATAAATGAGGCCACAGGTTTCCGAGCCTGTGGGACCAGCATATTGGTCAATGGCCTGAAGACTGTGGGAGCAGGTCCGACTCTGTCCTGCTGAACACAAAGATGTGTGTCCATGTTTTTAATAAAACAATCAGGCTCATGTCTGTTGAGTCTGGAACCAACCAGGCACTCTCCTGAGACAGCATTTTACATTCAAAGGCAACACAGATTATGGATTTTGGAGCATTTTATCACAATAATGTTGCTCATGTGCGTTTTATACATATGGAACTGTACATTTGATGCCAATACATTAAATATTATAAGAGGTACATCTTCCAACATCATTGTATAGTTCCACTTTGGATCTACAAACAGAACCGACTGAAGTCCAGACTCTGTGTTGCCTCCTGCTTTTTGATTATTGTAAAATGTCACTTCTGGAAACTTTTAATACTCATCCCTGTGTCATTTGTATTTCATCATGTCCTCTCCTCAAGTGTACTGCTATGACTGGATACTGTGTCCTGCGCTCTCAGTGAACAAGAATAGTTTTTGTTTTAGTTTATTTTGTAGTCATTCTATGTTTCACTTCCATAAAAGGAAGCAAAAAGTACGAGTTTCAGACACTTTTGATTGACGATGAGTGACGGAAAGCTGCACTTTTGAGGAGGGGCTAATATTGTTGGTCCTATCTTTGTGATTGTTCATCTTCTAGCTCCTGTATCTTCTTTAAATGGCAGCTCCCCCTGTGGTGTTAACGGTTAGACTAGTCTGAGCCCGGGTCGGAGACACTGCGCCTGTGTTTGAACTGCAGGAGAGAGAAAAAGTGAGTGAAGTGGGCAGACTGCGATACTGAAGAATGTGTTTTTGGGAGACTTGGGGTACCCATTTTGAGTTGAGCACCTGAAAGCAATATATTGTACATCTTGCATCTTGACAGGAAAGATAAAATCAGGAATTCTTCTGCTTGTTATACAATGTTTTTTTTCTACTCTGCTGTTTCTATCAAGGTCTTTAGAATTTGCTAGGTAATCAAGAAAAACTGTTGTGTTTGATACGAGTCAAATGCAAAATACATTTGTGAACTCTTATGTAAAAGTTGGAACAATCTAATGACGATGAATGTCTTACTTTTTAGTGGTCAGGTGTGGCCATGCCACTGGCTCTGATCCCCTTGAGTTCTGTCTTGTACTGTAAGAATACCTGTCATAAATGTAATGGTCATATGGGTTTTGCCTGACAGTAATTATTAAAAAGACAAAGCAAATTTGAATGTTGTATTCATTCGAGAGCAACCTTTTTATAAATGTATTAAAAGGCAGAGGAGGATTCAGGATGATGTAGCTAAACCACCACAGTGCCTGCAACATCTCCGGTAATAGCAGCATTATAGGAGGGTACGTACTGTATGTGTTCAGTGTACATTAATGGAGTCTGGAAAAATGTGTTTGCAATCATATTCACTCATTCAGCATTATAACAGAAATAGATACAGTGAAGTACAGCTGATATAATCCACAGATTTAGCAGATGGCTACACGTCCGATCTTAATTCTGCTTCTCTAATGCTTCCTTAAAGATTTGCAACCAAGAATAAATGTAATCTGGTCCAGGCAAAGAGGCTGCTGATGAGAGGGCATTAAATGTAAATAATCTCTGAAGATTTTTTCTCTTCTTAGCAGTGAACTGCTTCCCGATCCCATTTTTCTCACTGATGTAGCATGGTGAGTTTATTCTGTCGCATAAACGTTACAGTTTTTCAATAAATAAAAAATCAAGTCCTGAATGCAAATGATTTAAATATCTGGAAAGTCCAACATCAACCACAATGTTTTGTTTGCCAGATTTTATTAATTCTGTCAGTGAACTATGAGTTTTACCGACTTTATGACTCTACTTTTAAAATAGCTTAGCATTATAGCTAACTGCTGTATAACTGTCCTCAAAAGTTCTGTCAGGACTAAATACTAAAGCACATGATGGCTGCGTTCATACTGAGATATGAAACACAGTAATATAACTTTTCATTTTAAATCTGATCTGTTATAATATAAAATATAATATAAAGCATTTCGTGTTTCAAAGAGCAGATCCTAAACAGCTGATCACGCTGTAAAATCAGCAGCTTCATTTATTTTAAATATTAAGTGTGAAAGTGATAAAAAGTTCAGATTTTAAACTATTATTATTAATTCAGCACCACTGTCTAATAAGAAACAGTTTAAGAAGGGTTTATAAGTTGTAACTGATGGCTTTATTAGTGGTAAAGAAATCATTTACTAATACTTCAGAGAGTAGCAATAAGACATTAATGAAAACTAATGTTGGGTTGCCAGGTTGTAAAAAATCCTTTTGACTGGTGTTTGTTCTCTCTATTATTTAATCCTGTGGTTATGGATGTTGGTAATCATTTAATAAATACTTAATAAGTTGTTAAATACATTTTGGTCCCGATCCTTTGCAGCTCTTTTATTTAAAAGGTAAATGGTCAAACCATCAGTCAAAGGGATTTTTTACAAAAGTTGCTCTTATTAATGTATTAAAACAGATTTATATTGCTTTAGAACATATTTTATAAATTATTAATAATAAAGCCGCTAGTTAAAACATATAAACACATATAAAGGGTCCCTTATTATAAAGTTGGTGTCAGTATTACAATATCTTGTGTGATGGAAGATGTTGCTCTCTGAACCAGTCTAAAAGCATTTCCATGAAGAAGTTCAACCTTAGCAAAAGGATGATGAAGACATATTCAAGGTCAGCCTAATATATGAAATCATTTATTTCTTACATTGTTTAATAAAACAGCAATAATTATTTTTTGCAAACTGGATATAAACTTTGATACAATTTGACATGCCAGTTAATTTGACACTGTGGATAGTAGCAGTTCTACAATAGTGATTATGAAATAGCATTTATGGACAAAACAGATTTTACGTAGTTGAATTATTAAGGTGAACTTGTTGCAGATATCAGCTTTTTTTTCATTCTTTCTTTTTTTAAAACAGTTCATTCGACTTCAAGAAATAGACAGAAAAGATAGAAATGCATCTAAAAGCACTGCTTCAACACCAGAACGGGATATGAAACAAACCAGGAATGTTGAGATAAAACATATCTGCACTGTATTTCTGACAACAAAATGGCAGTTATAGAAGATTCATTTTGTCATTAATGAAATGTTAACTCATGCCAGCTAGATGCATCTTAGTGCACATATGAGGACATGCATGAGCACATAACATTCATGAAAAAAACCTTTTCCTCCCACATATACTATAGCTTCAACATGAAGGTTACAGTGAACATGATCAGCATTTTAAAAGTCATTATAAGTTGTTCTAGACTTTGTAATTCATGTATCATAAATAATTAGAAAAAGACGATCCAAAGATTTTCTTGCAAGAAACTCAGTTTTTTGGTGACAGCAATGCAATCGATGATTGGTCATCAACACCAATAGGTTTGGGTGAGATGAGATAATGTCTTTTGTCGCTTGTCAAGCAAAGAGTTTCTGTTCTTTCTCACTGTAAACTCCTCTCAACACTCTCCGCCAGCAGGTTCCTGTCCTCTCCTCCAACCAAAAGTGCTATGTTTTGTCCTCAGATGTTCCACCTTTACACTCAAAGGGAACAAGTGCAGTGACTCTCTTTCTATTTCAGAGTTGAAAACCAGCCTCTCTGCTTTGGTCCCCTCTGGAGTCTCTCCCGTGCAGGGAGCTCAGCTGGGCAGCAGCCACGGCTCCACAAAGTCCCACTGCTTCCACAGGATGAACAGCAGCAAGGTCAGCAGGACGGTGGCGGCCACCCGGGCTCGGGTCTTCATCAGCGGGGTGATGAAGTTGGCCAAGGTGGAGACGAAGACCAACAGCACGGCCATGAGGGCCAGGATGACGTTGATGAGTTTGCCCAGCAGAGCTCGAGCATTGGCGTTCTCCACTCCCTCCAGCTGGACGACCTGCTGCTGTTGCTGCTGCAGCTCCAGCTTGGTGATGCGGGTCAGGCACGACTCAACAGCCTCCTGTATGTACGAACACACACACACAGAAACCACAGTGGGCTTTTTTAAAGGCCCTGAAAACGTATTTTCTCAATAAGCTTTTTACTATGAGCGGCAGGGTCCGACATAAACATACATTTTCTGTATGAGTTACAACAGTTTTGGTTAATTCACATGAGAGGTTTCTGTATTTGTGTTTTCTTGAAGTAGCCTAACCCTAACCCTAACCCTTGGTTGGAACAGTGTGATGTCACGTACTACAGTGCACCAATCAGGAGTTAGAAACTCCAGTGACTGTGGGTGAGTTGTTCGGCATTTTAATCTCAATTAAAAACAACTAAAGAGGTTTTGTTTTTGTTTTGTAAGTATTTTT
>NW_023339740.1:14608560-14632829 GCF_004916995.1 Morone saxatilis | reverse complement strand
CATGGGTGGCCAGCTCTACCCACTCAGCTAACCGGGTGTCCAACTAAAGAGGTTTTTAACTTCACTATTAATTTGTGAATATATATTTATTATAGAAAAATTCTTAAGACCTGAAGCCTCGTTTTCAGGGGTTTTGAGGATCTTTACCTGAATGTCCCTCGCTCTCTCATAGGACTGGTAGGCGACTTTTTCCTCCATGCTGGCGAGTTCCTGTTTAAGGTTAGTCATCTCATTCTGGTGCAGCTCTGTTAAATCATTTAACTGTTCCTCAAGTCGCTCATACCTGAATACACAGTACAAAATACACACAAGAATCCTCAAAGTAATGCAGAACATCATGAAAAATTTAAACTTCAACTCTTAAAGGTCCAGTGTCTAGGATTTAGTGGCGTCTAGCAGTGAAGTTTCAGATTGCAACTAACTGAACACCGCTCGTGTGTGTATTTGACGACTTGGGAATGAGAACAGGAGTGTGTGTGTGTGTAGGAGAAACTATGGTGGCTGTGAATAAGGGTATGATTAACTATTAAAAACACATCACAAAAGGTTTGATGATATTACGATGATAATGGGAACTGTAGTTTATTTTGTATTTGTTTTTATACAAATTTACTATTAACTAGTAGGAAAAAAGGGACTTGAGCAATGAAATTGTGTGCTGTTAGTTTACACTTTTCATGTTCATACGTGTGTTTTATTTTGGATGTGTACCTGTATCTCTCTTCTTGCAGGCACTGTGTCATGTAGGAGTAGTCACTCTGCAGCTGGCCCTTCATGTCATCAATAGCATCCTCCATATGTGCCTGGCTGGCCTTAATCTCCTGCAGGCCCTCAAGTAGAGAGTCCCAAGAGCTGTGCATGTGATGGTGGTGGTGGTGGTGCCCGTCCAATCTGGGACTCCCCATGGTTGGTCCTAACAAGCCTCCTCCTCCCCCTGCCCCACCAGAATTACTGCCTGCTCCTGAGCCGGACGTGGCGCTGGAGCACTCGTCGTCGCTGCCGTACTTTGGGCTGGAGACCAGAGTGGCACTTCCACTCAGGGCACGAGGTGTGGGGGCGTCCTCAGAGTGTCCCCCGACTCCGTCTTCGAGTGTGTCCTTTAAGTGAGCAATGTTATCTGCACTGCCAAACTTGTTCCTGATTAGACTGGCAAACTCTCTTGGCTTGGAGACCACGGCTGTGTGGGTGAGGGCGGATACTCCACCTTTGACTCCTATGACTACTCCACCTCCAAAACCACTTATCCCAGCACGAACATTGGCCCCAACGTCCTTCAATCCCTGCTGCATGTCCCGCAGGACATCCTTAGGCTGCCTGGCTGGTCCATTCTGTAGAGAGGGAAGAGAAATGAGGAAGCAGAGAAGTGGAGGATCTCAAAGGTAGGAGAGAGGTGATTAGGTTCAAGGGAGAGAACTGTAGGAAGATAGATGAGGAAAGCAGGCCCTGTAGAGAATTAGGTAAGACACAGGATGATGCATTGGTTTAAATGAGTGTCAGGAGATGACAATCATCAGTCTTGATTTGGACACAGCTGTCCTCAGTCATGAGATAATTATTCAAAACAGCACAAACATATCTCCACATGAAGACATCACACGTTCCCATAGGAACTAACTGCACACACACTTGCTCACCTACCTGTTCTATCTCCTTTAACTTCTTGTGATAGTGCTCTAGTTTCTTGTGCAAGTGTGCGATGGTCTGGGCTGACTTCTGGTTCTTCTTCTCGAACACCTGCTTGATTCTGGACGCCTGCTGTTTGTCTGCGTTGTGTGCCAACTTCAGGTACTCTGCAACGTTGTCGTCCCGGGCCTCCTGCTCCACACGGATCTGTTCGGTGACCTTCAGAATCTTCTGCTGCAGGTGCTCCAGAGCAACACGGGTTCTCTGCGGCTCGCCGGCCCCCGAACACTCAGCACCCCCGGCCATGACCCCAGATGCTGCTGCAGCTCCGTCCGCACTGATGTTACTGTCAGAGCCTCCATGGCTGGTAGTGGAGGGTAGGCCTAGAGTTGCCACCTCGCTCTTATCCAGCTGAGGGGACGAGAAGGCAGGGGGAGGTAATCAGGGACAGAGAGACTACAACTACTACAGATAAAGTACTATTAACATGACTTTACTGAAGTAGAAGAAACGTTGCATGTATTGAAATCTACTCAAGTAGAAGTACAAAGGAAGATTATTCTGAGCAATTGGCCCAGTGTTGCATCCTGTACTTATTAGAGCAGCAAAGCGCTGCGAGGACCCTATTTAAACTGCTCAGGTTATTATTTTATTCCCCATTGAATCACATTTATGGCGGCTGCAACATGCTCGAAAACTCATGAAACGTGGCACAAAATTCAGCAGTGGCAAAAATGTACCTATTCTGTGGGTCTCGCATATGGGCGCCCTAAACTCAGCCCCCAAGACATGTTTCACTGATATGTATGAAAATCATAAAATCATATGTATAACCAGACAAACAAAAAAGCCTCTTGCACCCAAACCCAACCGGAAGTCAGTCGATTTGCACGTTTTGTATTTTAACATCATCCTCCTAGAGAATTTATTAGATCAGAGGGCCTTATCATCGCTGCTTGCAGCTTTAATTTGACCTTTATTTTTGAAACGGTTCATCACAAACTTAAATGTTATAACAGACAAACAATTGTCTGTGTAATCCAGAGAGTCTTTTAGTCAGGCACTGCAAGTCCCCTGAACATGCAAAAATGTGACATATGTCTACAGACAAATAGATAATTAAACATATATGAGTATTTGGAAGTTTCCAATGATATATGAACATTTACTTGAGTTTAAATTAAGCAGTTTTTAAGCAGGAAATGCTAAAAAAAAAAAAAAAGACTAAAATAACATTCTCAGAACTTTGTCCCTATTTTCTCTTTAATGATTAGAAAATGACATTGTTTGCTGTAAGGAACTTCTTGGAAATTATTAGGGAATTAAGGACTCAATACAGTAGGCTATATAAATAAACTTGCAGTTAGTTACTTTCCACCCCTGGTGGTAATGCCTCTAATTGATTTGATGGAGGCATCAGGGAGTACACAGAAAGGCCATCATGCATTAATTAGATGATAGATAATTACACTGCTTCCTGCCCTGCACAGCCTCAGAAACTCATCTTCACTACAAACAAGTTACTTTGAAACGCCTTTCTTTTAAAGACGCATACGAGAAATAAAAGGGTAAAAGCACACCGCATGGTACATTTAAAAACTTTGATGGTGTGTAGCAAAGGACAATAATGATGATGATGATGATGAAGATGAAATGTTGGTGACCGTCCATGTATGTATATCTGTCTGTATGTGTTCTGGATCATTCTGCCTGATTCTGGCACCAAACCTAAATGTCTGCCTGCCTTTTCAGCCCGAGGTTGCAATCTCTTCAAACAATGAGCCCTGTGCTGACACCTCGCTGATACACGAGGGGATCCCCTGCTCGGTATTATATCTATGTATATGTGTAGCATGGCAGATGGAGGGATTGTTAATGACCCGCTGCCCGACGTCAAAACAGTGTAATCAGACCCTGCAAACACGAGCTCAGGCAGACACACGACACCAAACATCTCATAGCGCTGCTCCAATTTCTCCAGGCGGGACAGTGCAAAGATTTATATGGATTTTTATTTGTGTAACAGAGAGAAATCAGCACAAGCTCCTTTCTGCTATAAGTATATAGGCTACACACAGAATATTATATTATTCATATTATTATTATTATTATTATTTCACAAAGTAGGTTACAATCACATTGTAATTGAGAGGAAAAACAGATGACTGCAGTCCCCTGGTGGTTACTCATTCCCTGATTTTGTCAGGCAAAGTGAGATGCTTATGCAGTAAGCTAAGCGATGGCTCTTATGAGGAGGCGATGCAGTGTCCAGCGGTACATATGGGTGAAAACAGACAACAACAACAACAAAAAACACACAACACAGAGGAGATGCTCAAATCTAACGGTGACGGTCCGGTGATGGATCAAAAAGGCTGGTGGAGGTCGGAAGAGAAGCAGGGCTGTGGATGAGGATGGAGATGACAGATGTCTATGGCACACACAAAAAAAAAAAAACCAAGAGGACAGGGGGGGTGATGCCTCTGCCTCCCTCACTCGGCAGGAGACGCACTGTGACACGAGAGACGGCCGATGGATGTCAACAAGCGTGGATGCGAACACATGAGGATGAGACACAAGCAGCACAGCAATAAATTAAATTAGAAACGTTACCATACTGCTTTAATCCAATTTTTGCAGTGCCATTGCAAGTCTGTGTTCGAGGCCCATCCTCCTCCACCTCCTGCCTCCTCCTCCTCCTCCTCCCCCTGTACTCACCGAGGAGGAGCCCCCCTCCTCAAATATCTTTACCCTCAGCCGTTGCCTGGCTGACTATCCCCTCACTGGATCCTAATGCTCCATTGTTAATGCCATCGATATCTGCAGCCTCCCACTCCCTCTCTCCCTCTCTCTAATGCTCTGATCTCTCTCTCTCTCTCTCTCTCTCCCTCCTTTGTGGTATATGCTCCCTCCGCCTCCCTGTTGTCGCTCTACCTCTGTGTCCCGCTCTCCTTCAGTCTAAATGCAAAATGCTAGCTGTCCTGCCCTATAATGGAAGTGGCGAGCCTGAGGACAGATGATGGGGGAATGGGCGGGGGGGACTGGGACGAGCTTAGCGCCAGGCGTCGAGGTGCTCTGTACCGTTGAGGCCAGAGGAGAGGCACAGGGAGGGAGGGAGGAGGGAACACAGCGGGGCCTGTGGCAGGGCCTACTCCAGGCCTTTTCATTCCCCATATACACACATAACCAGTGTGCCTGATGTGGGCGTGCAGTGATGGGGTGGCCAAAAGTACACCAGTGTCTGTCTGGCCCTGATTCCAATCTCATTAACTTTATCCTCATTTTCCTCCTTGTCCAAGAGAGACAAAAGTGTGGTGTCTGAGCTACTCTTAGGGGCACTTTCTTAATCTCTGTGCTGAAATGTGTGTCAAGTGTCGTCTGTGGAGGTACCCGCTAAACATAGCATGCTGAACGAAGCTGTCATCTCATCTTAGGAAACACACCTGAATAAGTCAGAGAGGAATAGGATGTGGCATACACAAAAAAATTCAATGGAAGAAGTATCAGAGGATCTGTTTACTGAGGTAGGTAAACGGAGCAAGTACACCAGTATACAAATACACATTTGGTTGATAGTAAAAGTAACAAGTATTATGTTTTAGCAACGAAAGTGTTATTCTGAATGTTAGAGCTGGAGCTTAATTTAAGCCCTACGTTATGTATATTGGGTATTTAAAGCTGATATGTACAGCAAGTTCAGTTTCAACATTTAAAGGTTACTAAAATTGTCACATAAGTGAAGAATAATAGTTCTAGCATTATTTTAGAAGATGTCTGTGTCCTGTGTTTACAGAGATACTCCACCTGACTTACATGCTAACCAGCTAGCTTTGGCCCATCCTGTCTCCTAATACCACTTTGTACCTCATGAGGCAATAGTTAGTCACTGTAGTATCCAGTCTTCCCCCAGTCCAACAATGAGGGGGGGGGTTTCTTGCCAGGTTTATCTCCTGGCACCCAGGGCGGACCCCGCCATAACCCCTACTCAGGCCTCCAGATGTGGGCATTGACTGATGGTCAGGAAGGGCACTACGCTTTGCAGCCAATTTGACATAGTGGCCGACCCGTGTAATGACAACAATGGTGTCCATCACGTGATGCACACTGTCCTAAGAAGACTTTTCCCCGTACGATTATATTGTGAAAGAAGCAGTTGTTAAACAGTGAATACATTTTTAATAAGACCGCTAGCTGCACAGCTAACTGAGCTAACTAGCTAACGCCAGATACAGGTGACCAGTTTGTACATATTGCACCTTTAAACATAACAAAGTGTACATTTTATAAATATACCCAAGTAAAAAGGACAGTTTTCCTAAAGTAGATGTATAAAGTACAAGTACCTCACAGTTGTATTTCAGTATTGTACTTAATTATATTCCACCACTGCTCAAGGGGAATAAAAAACAATCAATACTCCATAAATACACCAATGTAATGGTGTATTTCTCTTGATATATTAGCCCATATTTATTATTGGCTTTTAATTGTTAACCATCACCTTAATTTGCTGGAATTTGATTATTTCATGCCACACCCTGCCCATGGATGAGGGCCACCCTACAAAAGCACTGTAGGGGGCACCAGAAACACTCCTGTTATCTTTAATTTACTTCATACTTATGATAAAGTTGATAACTCTACTTTCTTTAAACAAAGTTGACAGGTTATTCTTTACAGTACATGCTCGAAGTTTATCTACAAGAGGCAAGAATGTTACACAAAACCACACCTGGGTGTTTCCCATTAAACACACAGTACCAGTACTACAGTGAGTGATGAGTGTCCTCCACCTGTAGACTGAACACCAGTGGTAGAGACAGTAAGTAAACATAGAAACACCACCATGTAAAAATAATGTCAATTATAAGTCCTGCATTGTAAATCTTACCTACCTCTCCTTGATATAGTTTAAATATTAAATCTATTAATAAATCTATTAAATAAATATAAATACATTATAAGTACTCATTATAGATCAATTATTATTACTGATGCCTTCATGTATATTTCATAGCATTGCACTGTTGTAGTTGGTTGAGGTGGAGTTCATTTTAATGTCTATAAACCATTAAGTATCCACATCTTTAAAAGGCCATCATTATCTATGAGCTGATGTGTTTTTGTATTTAAAATCTTGATGAGTTAAGTAGCTGCTACTACCACGTTTCCACTTTATACAACTTTATATGGCTACTTTACTATATTTCAGGGACAAAATTGTAGTTTTTACAGCTATAATTATAGGCTACTTCTCAGATTAAGATTTACATAGAAAATACAAAAATATATAATAATACAACATTGTAATATATAATAACGTAACACTGACAGGGGCCATACTCAACCGAAATTTAGGTACTTTTACTTTTGATACTTAAGTATACTTTGATGATACTTCAGTACTTTTATTTAAATAAATGCAGAACTTTTGCTTGTAAAGGACTATTTTTAGTCGATTGAAGAATCTAAATACTTACCAATGTTTTTTAAAAAGTGAGTACCATAAATGACTCCTCCGGACTATTTATTATTACATATAAAATATATATATAGTTTTTGTCTCACACACACACAAAGTAAAGACCACAATAAAGCAAAACCTTCACAAGAAAATGATTTAGAATATTTTATTGGATTTTGTAATTCTCATAATAATTAAACACAGACTACAATAACACAAGGAATAGCGTCTCACAATAAATAAGGATAGATCTTTTCTTTTGTAGCTTTTTTACATAAAACAATATGTAGGATCTGTGCACAAGCATCTATTAACAGAAGTGCATTCATTGTTTGGGGTAATGCTGTTTTTTTTTTGTTTAGCCTCGTATTTGCAGCGGCGAACATTTCTAAGCTGTCAGTTCGTAAGGATTAGCTTTACAGTGACCTTGTTCGACACCCTTTCAGATTATCCATAGCAGCAGGATTTGCCAACATATAGTCATAAGTGTCGTGAACAAACATGCTATTTGTTTTGAGGCAGACATTGTCTGTTATAATTGCACTATGCGTCCAAATAGAAAAGAATAAAGCACTTTAGCTTAGTAAATAATACATTTGCTTCCGTGAACACTGTCTTGTGATTGTCCTTTATGGAACTTCAAATACCAAAACAAATGCCGTGAAGGCACTAGAAAATGGGTGTTTAGGATACACCACCTATCAGATGTATGTGCAATACTGCAATGTTTTTTTTTATGATTATGCTACTAGTGCTGTATTAAACTCTATAGTTAAATCTCTGATATATATCTAAATAAACCTAAATATATGTGTTTTAAGGTGTTCCAAAGACATGGTGCTACACTCTTAACCTACACTACCTGGTGCTGTACACATGTCTGAGTCCGGGCAGGGGCAACTTCTGGAGGTCTGCTTTGAAGATCGATCGACATACAGTTGATGGAAATAACCGAAGAGGACATGATGGCACTTCTGTCATTAATAATCTAAGCAAAGCAACAGCATGTACAGGATATCAGAACTCTTCAAGTATGTTCCTATGAGTACATGATGGTAGAAAATACACGACTGTACATCTGGATATATAAAGTATAATAAACGTTTTTAAACACAGAAAAGACTCCTAGCCCTCATGATACACATAAAGAAATAACATTGTAGAAAAACAATAGTGGATTTTAACAAAAGGAGCCAAAGGGCTTCATCCATTCTCTACTTTTTTTAGTCATTCTGCAGTTTTATCACAGCCACTCCTTAATTTCATTAAGAGACAGAATGATTTCAACCAACATGACTTCTGTTTCAAGTGTATACAGTAATGTGTTTATCCATCGTATCTTGCGTTTTCAGCACTGTGGAATGTACAGTAGGAAATGTCAGTCAACACTTTGGCATCCTCATGATCCAAATGAGTATAAATCCACCGATTCCAGAGATTACCGTTAATCTTCTCTGCTCAAATGTCCCCTTCTTACCACTGGGGAAAAAACACCAACCCCCTCAGAGTAAATACAGTACCATAATTAACCTGATAGTGATGATGTGTAGCTGAGGTCCCTTCTGTGGTCATCACCGGGTACAGGACCCCCCCTTGATGACTGTGACTGTGCAGAGTCTATGCAGAGGTGTTGTATTCCTGAGTGTTGTACTGTTTGCATGATTCTTTTGGGATATTGGCACCTTTGCAGTAAACTGAGCCGGAAAAATCACTCGCCGGATTTGGGCGGCATCCAAACCACTCTTCTCTTAGCCTGATAGAAATCTGTTGGGATAGAGAACAGGAAGTTCAGCTCATGCAAATCCACATGAAATTACAACTGTACTCATTCACACTGAGAATATCTACATCTGTACCTGTAATGTTGGTCTGTTTCCTCTTCAGCCCCGTATTCTCTCTCTTCTCCGGTGTTTTCTCCAGGTTCTCCAAATCGTGTTCACATCTCTCTGGCGAACATGGGATGTTCTCCTTCTCGCTCTGTGGTGACCCCACCCTTCCTCCCTTGGGCTTAACTGCTGCTTCTGCCGCCCCCTGACCTCCTGCCTGTCCCAGATCATGCATGCAGGATCTGTAGAGCAGTGGCACCTTGGCTCCTGGGACGCCTTCCCACTGGAAGTCGCCGCTCTCCAGAGGCTTGTCCGAGATGAAGTCGAAGCTCCAGCGCCGCGAAGCCTCCTCCAGGTCTTTCTGCAGCGCGGCCTGGTACTCCGCATGGAGCTGCTCTCGGTCGACGGGGCCGAACAGGTTTCGTCGAGCGGGGCCTCTTCGCAGGGCCCTCAGGATCCGCTTGTGAGTAGCCATAATTCTACACTGCAGGACACAGAGAACAGGGCAACCGGTTAGTTGAGAGCTCCTGCTGGACATCACCAGTGATCAGCTGAGGCAGTGATGGAGATCATCAGCCTTCACTATAGATTAAAACAATTCATCAACTGGATAAAAGGAATAAAAAACTGCATCTCGACACCAATCTGATTCTAAAATTAAAGGAAAATGAATTCCCCTAAATGCTAAAACATCTTAAATTCAACAACATAAAACAAAGTAATTTTACTGCCTTTAAGTTTTAAAAGTAGAAATCAGGCTTACCATGGCTCTAGTCAGTCTAAGTTTCCTCAATGACAACTACAGAATCTCAGACTGGTGTTATTGTGCAGCTCTTTATACCCAGAGTGACTCGCTGAGCCCTCCTCTGTGAATCACTGGTACATGCCTGGACATAATCTCAGACAGACATGTGAGGGCAAGTTCCCAGCAGAGGTTCAGTCACTGCAGGCAGTCACCACTAGGTGGCGGCGTGAGACCATCTACAGACAGCTTGATAAAACAACTTCCAAAGGAACTGATCGGGTATATTGAAGATCATAGGAATTGTTATGAGTCTTATAAATAAATCAGTGCTTTCCACATCCATATATATATATATTTGACAGCACTTGTGTGCACACAGTTCCAGGCATAAAGGTTAAATGGTCGCGGTGCTTCACTGTACGAGCTACAGGAAGGAATCATCGCGTCTCAGGAGACTAATAAGTCTTTATATTCATCCGGGAAGGGCTTGGCAAGGTTCACATTTGAAGGGACAATCAGGAGAAACCTGTCCCAGCCCACCCTAACTATCCTGCTAAAAGCACATTAGGAGAGGGGAGGTCATGGTAATTACATTAATATGTGGAGACACTAATGAAGTTTACTTTCACTGATTTAATTGATTATACCTTTTTCCAGAAACTATTCCGGTTTTATGTGGACGATGGGTTGACGAAGGGTACAGAGGAACAAAATCTGCCAAAACAGATTCAAAAGATGTATGATCCACCAGTCAGACATAACGAATGCGGTTTGACTTGAACAGACGGCTCATTTAAAGACAGTCTGACATTTAAACAAAGCTTTATAGCCAATGTGATGTTTAATTGTTGTATAAAAATATAGATAAAAGTGTGAAATGTGTGTAAAACATGTTCCTGTTGCATCATCTGACTTGGCTCTGTGGCCACACCACAGAGCCAAGCAGAATGAGGTAATGTGATGGGGCATTTTTCCAAGAGCTTCTGTTTATTCATACAACTTCCTGATTCACCGAAGCACAACTATGTTTCCCAGAGCTTTCCTATAAACCGCAACTTATATAACTGAAAGTGTTCAGCTTTTCACCTTGTAAGTGACATTAACTTTGAGCGTTCTTGTTTACAAAAACATATTCAATACTACATTTGTATTAAAGGAGCATTTATGGGAGTAAAAAATTTGAGATTTCATGAAAGAAAAAAAAAGGACTGTACCACTGAGCGGGGCCCTTGAGGGACTTCCAGAAAACTAATAATACATCTTTAATGCATCAAATCTGCTACTTCACTAGTTATAAACTGTCCCAGAGTGGACAATGATGGGCACTCTGTTTTAATCATGGGTTTTCACTGAACACTGAGCCTTCCCCGCCCACTGTTACATAACTGTGGACCTGCACCTCCTCAGGTCCAGGTTCAGGTTCAGGTTCAGGTGGTGGGGTACCTTCATTGGGAGAAATCTGATCAAACTAGTTCCAAAAAAAATCTAATGACTCCTCATCTAAGTTGGTTAGAAAAATGTGGGGGAGCACTGCTGTGAGACAACATGGTCCCCCCCCTGTCTCCCCCTCCACACTCCTTCCTTCCACGGGATTGGCCCTCAGAGAGGCAGAGGGGCGGTGCAGGGAGGAGTGATTCAAGGCTGTGGCGGGAGAGGAGTCGAGCATGTGCGGCGGAGGCACCCTGCAGAGACCCAGCCCACTTTACTACGGCTCCACGTGAAGCTGGAGCTCGTGTCATACAGTCACACTGGGCTGTCACTGAAGCCTGGACCTCCCTCCCTCACACACACACACACTCACACACACACACACACACACTCACACACACACACACACTCACACACACACACACACACACACACTCACACACACACACACTCACACACACACACACACACACACATACTCATACACAATAATATGAGTATAAGTGTGACAGGACGCCTGAATGTAGAGTTTTTGAATATTTTTGGTCAACTTTTAAGAGAGAAACTTAAACCTAGAAAGCTGAAATAAACCCATATAAAGGCAGTGGAAGTTATTAGTCACGTAAACGCACCATTAAAAGAGTGTAAGTATAAAAATATTCAATGTATAGACATGAAGGTATATTATATTGTGTATATTACAGGTTATATTGACATTTAACCTCGATATCTGTTTCTAGAGTTACTTACACACTTATAAAAAACAACATTTACATGATAAAATGCTAAAAAACACCATTTGAAGTACTAGTCCAGGGTGGTTTTACTCACATTATCATCCAGCTGCAGTCCTCTCCAGTGAAAAAGATCCTTCTTATTTCAAACGTGTTGAATGAATCCGATGTTTATCTGCCTCCTTGTTGTTGTTGTTTTTTATAATTTACCCAACAGCTCCGATGTGAAAATATGGCTGATGTTACAGAACCCAGCCCCTCGGATGAATCAAACACAACTCTGATAGTAACTCACTGCTCCTCATCTGGGTTAAACCTTCACTAACTGCGGTGGGCGGGGATCCAGCAGCTCTCGTGCCGAGGCGGGGTCAGCTCGGTCACACGTGGATTTCGCCCGGTAAACACATGAGCACACTTGAAGTTTTGGCTCCTGTAGTTAGTCGAGAGGAGATTCAGGCTCGGGGCTCGACCCAGCGCTGCCTCTCACTGCGCATGACAGAGGGGCAAACGTGCAAGTATCCCGGATGTACTTTGGACACGAGGTGGGTGTCTGCAGTTGGGTCGTGTTGTTTACCTCCTCCTGGGTAGTTTCAGTGTCTGCAGCAGCTTCATTTAAAGCACAAATACCACAGTGTGCATGTACATAAACAATGGTGGGAATATGTCGTAATAATATAATATTAATAATGTATTCTGTGGTACTTATATTAATATTTTATCTTACTTTGTCATTTTAAGGGAAATGTACTTTTTGCTCCACTAAATTTTTCTGCACTATAATGGAAGTGACTGGTTACTTTAAAAGAAAAAAAAATGTATATACAAAGCATGATTATCTTATAAAATATGTTGCATTTTTACAGACCTACATTGAATGTAATCAAGTACATTTACTGAAGTACACTTTTGGGGTACGTATACTTTAATTTGGTATTTCCATTGCGTGCAGTGTTGTTGAAGGCATCTTCCATTAAACTTAAATCAAAAGTAAGGTCTCCTTTTTAAGTACTGGTGCTGGTTTGACAGCAAATATGAAGTTGACAAAAACAAGAAGCCTTTAACTATGTTTATGGAGTAACATGACATGACACATAATGCCATTTTAATTGAGCTATATCTGATGTGGTATCATGTATATTTAGGCGTGTTGATGTAGCAATCTATTTTTTCTTATTTAGTTTGCACTGATGTAGTCTGGGTTTTAAGATTTGATTACATCTTTTAACATCTTGGTACCATGTTGGAAATCACTACAACATCTTATCCCACGGACTGATGTTTCTGTAGATCCATGAATGAATCAGTAAAAGTACAATATTACTCAGAACTGTGCTTGTGTGGGCAGGGGTTGTTTACAGGTCAGCCCAGAGACAACTCCTCACACCTCCCAATCACATCACGCATCAACAAGAGCCCCAACTGTATGACGCAGCGTATAAAAAGGCCCAACTGATCTCACAGTGAGTCCTTTGTGGAGGAAACTGACGCGACAGAAACACCCTCAGACTGTTTACAAATCTACAGTGCGGCTACAGTCATATGCACTGAAGTTAATGAAGTTGTAACTAAACGGAAAGGTACAATGAGTGCACACTGTTACTGTGCAGCAGCTGTGTGACTACATTTGTACAGCTGAGTGGACACTTTATTATCAGCTCTCAGGCAGCTGCACAGTCCAGAGCCCGTCAAATTATCTCATTCATTATGTGCTTCATCATATTCAGGTCTTTGTTCTGCACTGTGAAAGGTTTGATGCAATAGAAGGCGCCAAATGAAGCGCGTAGAGACCATGCATGGCAACTTAGTTAACCATTTAATGAGTGACACAAAGTCGTCCTGGAGTTCTGCTCTTTGTAACTTTATCACCTGCCACTATGGTTACATAACACATCCTTAATGCTTGTGTTAGGGAGTAAGGTTGTTATTTTAAAAAAATTGTATTTGATTTTAATGGTCCCATAAGCAGCTGGACTATTCTCATCAGATGGATTTTGGTATAGTTTGAGGTTTGCCAACGCAGAGGGGTCTGGCAGTTGAGCCTGACTCAATTTTGCTGCAACAAAACATGACGTCATCTGGCAAGTTGCCCGTTACCCAATGAAATACATGCAAGAGCTGCTGGACTACTTTATAAGGCTGTATTTCTTTTTTCCCCTTATATATATATATATTATTTTTTTTTAAGTTATATTTTTGGGGGGCTTTTATTGCCTTTAATTGATAATGACAGCTGCAAAGCAAAGGGAAGGAGAGAGTGAGAGGATGACACACAGTGAAGGGCTACAGGTCAGAGGCGAACCCAGCAAGGACTCCAGCTCCACCAGGCGAGCCACCACAGCACCCTATACGGCTGTATTTCTACTGTTCACCTCTAAATCTTCATATAATTAATAATAATAATTGCTACTGTGATTATCTCCTGGAGTAGTAAAGATCTTGTGTCAGAATATCATATTGCTGTGTAGTGTTTTCTCACAAGCCTTCAAATTCACACATGTGACTCAACCTGGACTTCCTAGATCAGATTTCATGTGACCGATACCTGAAGAAACACACACCTCTACACCAACAACAGTGTTGTTTTCACACAGCGCTGAAGGCCTGCTTAAGTCTTGTTGACTTTGACAATCCCTGCTACTTCAGGAAGTCAGTGCTCCCGGACCCACTCAGGAAATAGTCCGACATATAACCCCACTTTGGTTACTGTGCGGATTACACAAACAAGATATAACATGTGAATAAATGAATGTTAGAGGAGCTTTTAGGTTGGTACTGTTGTTGTTAGACAGGCTGACTGTTTCTCTCTGTTTGGCTGCTGGCTGTAGCTTCATATTGGGGTACAAGACTGATATCAATCGTCTCAGCTAACTCTCAGCAAAATGGCACAAAATATTTAAACTTCTGTTTAGTCCACACAAGATCTATTTCTCAGAGTCCATGTTGAGTTCATCAAATGTTGTGGGTTTGACCAATTGACCTTTTTTACAGCAGCCATTTTAACATAAAAATGATTAAGGTTCAGTCCCATTCAGAGCTGCCGGTCGGGGGGCTCAAAGAAAGGCTCTGCTACACTAAATGGAACAGAGCCTTAATTACTGCCATTAATAACGCCTGTGATTACCCTACTATTTCACATCAAAATGGCCGCTGTGAAAAAGGTCTACTGCCCAACTCATTCCCTTTACGAAGATTTGAACTGAGAAAAGCAGCTATGATCTTATAATTCAGACAGATAGATAGATAGATAGATAGATAGATAGATAGATAGATTAAATTAATTAATTAATTAAATTATTTTTTTGATTACAAATTAAAATTAGCTCCAACCAGCCCCTCTGTGTCTCTCACGCAGTCAGTCATTAAGACCATGTGTATGTTACATAACAGTGGGTGGAAATATCTCTGGCTGTCTGAGTGGATTCTCGCGGGTTCCTCGCGTGTGCGGGCCGTTTCCGTGGATACCGTGAGTCATCGCTCCGGTGACGTCACGGGGCTTGAATAACTCGTGGGAAAAAAGCGCGCGCAGATTTGAGTGTGCCGGTTCACGTGGACTGTGTGCGTGAACGGGGAGCTCGTTGAGGGTGTGACCGAGGTCGGGACTGAATCACACTGTCTCACTCTCACCCACTGAAAGCAGCCCGGACTCACCACCGTCCTTTAGGCCGTACACCGCACACACAGCGCGGCTTTATCTGCGGCACAAGGACGTCGTTATTTGGAGGTCTTATCACTTGTGTGTGCTGTTGAAATGTTTAAACTCTCAGTGTGATTACATAACGACTTCACACCGCAGACACCATGTTCACAGTGAAGGAGGGAAAGCTGCGAAAGCCCTGGCAGGCGGCAGACAGACAGATCAGACAGCACAGACAGGGGGCAGACCCAGAGCAGACACGGGGGCAAGACACGGCAGAAGACAGAGCAGGGCGGGGCAGACAGGGCACCACAGACAGACAGGGGCACAGACAACAGCAACGGGGGCGACAGACAGCACAGAAAACAGTACAGCCGCGACCAGAAGACAAGGGGGGCGCCACGACAGACCCACGACAAGTACAGACAGGACAGGGCAACATACACACAACCTCATCGATCCACTGACTTCCTCGGGACTGTTTCAGTGTCTTAAATTAGTCAAAATCTATATATGGACTTAAGTAACTCTTAATATTATGTTTTATGTTATGGAGACATCTACAATCTATCTGAATGTATTTTGTCTAAAATGTCTCCATCTGCTACTCTATTGTAGCAAACCTTTTAACATCCTTTAACTCTTTAAGCAACATTTTAAGGCATCTCTATAATTAACTTAAAAGACATCATTTCCTGTTTGGTGGTTCTTTCCAAACTTTTAACTATACCTTTTCTTGCCTACAGTATTATAAACTGAATTAAAGATCTAGATTTTAACTCAGTCTCAAATAATATTTATCTTTAATTCAGCTTTCATAATATGAAATGTGAATTTAAATGAAAGATGCTTTAATATTTAAATTTCTATTAATATATAATAAGCACATTAAGACTAAGATATTGAGATTTGGAGCTATGACTGGTTTAAAGCTGTAAAAGGAGAAACAAAATATCCTACCATCTACTTTTGTGTCGTTTGTTTTAGTAAACATTAATCACCAGTGAATATTATAAATGTTTAAATATAGTATACAAAATCTCAACAGCACCACCAGTTGACATAAGTGTGGATAGCTTACATGTAAAAAGAACATCAAATAAAGAGTTAAATGACAAGAATAGAAACTGGCCATTAATAAGAAAAACAGTACAAACGGCAGCCTACATTAACCAGCAAGAGTAATCAATTAAAGCCATTTATTGTATTAATCTTATGTGCAAGTGTGAGCTCAATAATCACACAGTGACCTGGACCATCTCCACTAACGCTGTAAGAGTGCCCTCTTGTGGTAAACACACTGGGTAGAAGACATTACAGTATATCAGGTTGACCTCAGGAAGAAATAAACAAACAAAGCAGTTTTGTTTTTTTTGTTTTTTATCAACCGGTATTTTTAATTGAGACAATTTCACATAGTATCAAACAAAAGAAAAGAAAAATAATGGAAAACTTCATAGACAAAATTTTGACTTGTGTTCATTACACCTTTTAAATCAATGCCATAGATTTGCATTTTGAATGAGGGGGTGCATTTATTACAAACAACCAACCATTAACAGATGGAAACCTTCAGTATGAAGTAAGAAAGTAGCACGTTGAAAACAGGTTGGCTTTACAGACAATCAAAAAGGAGGGACTTTCTTACAAATCATCCCAACCCTTCCTTAAAAAAAAAGAAAAAAAGAAAACTGCTGGCTTTTACACAATGAAAATAAATGAGGAACTACTCACACTAAGTCAAACTACACAGTACATTCATTGACAAAAACCGAAGCTCTTAAGAGATTAACTGGTAAACTGGAATGCTGGGTGGCACGACTGTTTCAGGACCGACAAGATGTATGTGACTGACGTGAGGCATCACACCTGTACACACCCACTCAATGTTTTTGAAAATTACATAACAAAAGGGGGGGGGAGACACTAAAATGCATGATTGTTTAAAAAACCCAACACAAAAATGACCATGTCGGCCATGTTGAAGTCTATCATATGAAACGGCAACGATTGTACAACCGTTCCGTCTTCAGCTCCCTTTACACCTGACAGACATTCCTCTATTTCCTGTCAGTAGACCTGGAGCGGCTGTGGGGACAAAAGAAAACAAATTGTTGAAAGAATTACACACCGAACTGCCGCGGCAACATTCTCCGCAGCACCACAAACAACGCCTAGGGCTGCACACTGTATATGCTGCTTAGGCATGTATGAGTGTCGTTCTGTCCTCCAGAGAAAACCCAACGGTGGCTAATTATATTACGAAGCTTCACATTAAAACCGTCAAATATCTGAAATGATGTTAAGATAACTCAAGAGATCAATACCTCCTTGATCGAGAAAAGGACCTTGAAGGTTTGTGGTTCCTGTCCCTGGAGAGGGACCTCTCCCTCCTCCTGTCTCTGGAGAAAGACCTGCAACAACCAAACCAAACCATTTAGTAAAGAGTTATGAAACGACAAGTGTTACCAGCAGCAGCCAATCCTCAATTCTTTCAGTTGCATTTTAAGTTTTGTCTAACTGTTAATGTCTGCACTTTGCTGACAGCTGCGTATGGACTGTGTGTTCGTATTGAAACTATTGAGTGGCGACTATTTACAGAAATTAGTGCAGCAGTTTTATGCACCTCAAATCACTTCAGCTCAGAGACATCACAGTGCTGAAGTAAAATCAATATTTTACAGCTGGTGACTGATAACTACAGTGTTTCTGGCTTCAGAGCCAACAGGTGATTATAAATCTTCAATGAATCTTTAAGTTTTAATCATTTAGAACATAAGTTACTTCTCCAGTCAGGGTTTTGATAATGGATAAAATGCTACTGAAGCCAGAACTTCACAATATGATGTATGAGATTATTCAATTACCTGCCAGATATATTCTTAACAGTCCAGTATGTAGGACTTCGTGACACGTAGCAGAGTAGCTGCAGACCACAACTCCCTAATCCTTCCCAGCGTGAAGGAGAAACTACAGTGGCCACAAAATGCACAAAACCTAAGCGGCACCTAGAGCTAGTGTTTGGTTTGTCCCTCTTGGGCTACTGTAGAAACATGATTTCTAAATTCAGGGGATTACACACTAATGAAAACAACCCTATAATTATATTTCAACTTGAGAATACAGTAGGATATCCTACATGTACAGATAATACAAACAGAAAACTTCCACGTTCATATAAGATTCGAGACATTTGAAAGCCCACACACCTGCTTCGACTGCGGCTAAAGCTCCTCCTGCGTGGGGATCTGTGCAAGGAAAATACAAAAGTGTTAAGAACAAACACAGATGCACCGATCCGCCGTAGAGCTCCACACTACTCTAATCCTTTTCTTACATGGGCCTCCCTCAACACAGCCCTCTCTCTATCCCAGTAACTCAGAATGGAAATAAAAGATTTGAATGTTTTTTCGAGGAACAAAATTATCCAGATCAGAAAATATAACTCACTGGCAATGGACCTAGTGCATAAAGATGGCAGGTGTTTAGGAATTGTCTCTCACCTATCCCACAGTGCCATGTGCATCTTTAAGTAAAGTCACCAGTGTGAATTATATTCCAGTAATTTAAAGTGGAAGAGTAGGATGAGTCATAGGATTAAGAATTGTACTTGGTGTCTGAGCCTAAAAGCGTATTACAAAATTAAAGTGAGCTAAGTAGCAACATTTGCCCCCATCAGAAATTCAACGCCGCACTGTGGACTGGCCATAGTGTGGGAATAAAGACTCACACAGAGGCCACCATCTGTATGAAACTGGTCCACTACACTTAGGGAGCACATAAGGAACTGGAAGCTAGTAACAAAACAGTATACTGGTCACTGGGAGTAAGTCTCGTGAAGTAACCAGGCTAAGATCTAAAAACCAACCATACAGCACAAAAAAACTTTTGATATTTATTGGGGGGTTGAGAAGAGTTTTGATTTGTGTGACTTCATAATTCTGCTCAGAGCCCCAAGACATACCAGATGAGTGTCTATAATGGAAATCTCTGGAAACGTGAAGTTCCAGACTGATTCAAATATTTTAAAAAAGAACACCCTTTTCATACCAGCTGACTCTTCACTTTCAAAACTGTAATCAGCAGTGTACTGAATGAAGCAGGAAAACTTACTAGTATTTTTGGTTTTCAACAAGCTAGATATGACGAAAGGGAGGCAGACTGTCGGCCGGGTAGGTAGAATTGGCTGAATAGGACTGGCCAGTTGCTGCAAGGTGATTAGGTGGCAGGCAGATGGGGGCTGGCTGTGGCTTTTTTCCTGCTTTAATTGGTTAGCCGAAGGCTGCTGTTGGTAGGTTGTAGACATTTGGGAACGTAATACGCTGATTGGTCGGGAATGTGAGGTGGGCCGCTGCCGTTTGGGTTAAGGTTGAAGGAGGAGGAGGTTGAGAACGGCATGCTGAGGAACCAATGGGTTGGTGCAACCTGACGACTGGCCATGCCTGGGTCATGTGACAGCACCAGCCAAGCTGATTGGGGCACGATGGTCAGCAGTCACATGATGCTGAAAGAGGACTAGTTGATTGACTCAGAGGGTGGTGAGAAGAGGCATGGTGGTGGCTCTGCAACGGGTTTCATTCTTATTAATATAGATGAAAAATAAAAAGCATCCTCAAACAAAAAGAAAAAAATGCATCACATTTGGCACTTTCATCCCCCCAAAATTTTAAACAGATTATACCTTTTTTGACATTTTTTTTTTTTTTTAAGAGTGCACAGAAAAGGTACACTTTGAAAGAAGCATTAGTGCCTCGCAGGCCAGATTTCAAAAGATGCATTTTGCAATTAAACGGTTTCACTACATGACCTAAAATGTCCTATTCCCATGACATACTGTCATATTATTTGGTAATGAATGTTTATCTGTTCGGCTCCCTACATAAAATGACCAATAATATCAATGAAGATGAAACTGCAAGCCTTAGACATTGCAACAATCACAAATGTATACTCAGCATAGATAACAGACTAGAAATGCCTAGACTGGAGAAACATAAGCAATTACCAGGAAATATACTGTGGGTAAGAAGGTGGAATCAGTAAGTCACAGAGCAGGATTTAAGTACAAGATAGAGCATATGCAGTCCCTGCTGGTCACTGTCAAACAACAACATGGGTCACCTTCGTCTGGGTGGCGGGCTACGACGCCTGTAGTCATCTCGGTCTCGAGGACGCCTGCCCCACGAAGGGGGAGCGCCACGGGTGCGGCTGCGCTTCTCACCGTTGGACAGCTCTACTCGCACCCGGCAACCACACAATGTCCTAGAAAACAACCAGACATTATTAACCATTATAGCTGTAGCAAACGTAGTTTTTCTACAGTTTTGGTCATTATTAGTTCAGATTGCTGCCTACCTTCCATCGAGCTCACGCACTGCATCAGTAGCATCTCTGGGGTCTTCAAATTCAACAAAGGCGAAGCCTGGAGGGTTCCTGGCCACCCAAACACTGCGGAGAGGACCATAGTAGCCAAACGACCTTTCTAACTCTGTCTTGTTTCCATTGTTGCCCAAATTTCCAACATAGACTTTACAGTCAAGTGGACAGTCACGATGCATGACTGAATCTGAAAAATAATGAACAAAGAAAGGAAATTGGTTATTAATACAGCAGAGTCGAAAGGGAAACGCATGAACCAGTAGATTAGGTTAAATTAGAAGAGTCTGTGGTGTGAAAATGAACATTAATGCTCCCCATTGTCGCAATATGCGCTGCACAACTTGGCTTTACCCAGAACAACCTCCATAAGAAGGTGTGTGCCATTATATGTGCAAAGTTAATGTTAACACAGTGCATGAAGAGCATGCTGTAGTCACATCGACAGTTAGTTAAAGACAATATATGGGAAAGGTGAAACGAGCATGGCCTAATGGCTGTCGGAGTCGACGCCAGACCTTGTGCTAACTCTAGCTTCACAAACAAATACTACGGTCTGTAAGCCAATGCTAGAGAGCTAAGAAAGACTGTAAAAACAAACCACACGATTAACTGAACGGCTCACCCAACACTTGCCTGTATTCCGCATTAAAATACGTCGTTTTACATCAACACAAGATTACGATTCGACGCTTGGAAGCTAATGAAAGCTAAAGGCTATTTAACCGTAGCTAAAATGGCTGTCGCCTTCCCGCGGCCTGCTGGTGAGCAGCAGCTCTCGACCAGCCACCACAGCAACAAACAATACATCTAACTCCTGTGGCGATACGATCGATCGACTCAAACGTGACATCTGTAGAAAAAAAGTAACCGTGAATAATTTAATTCAGACTGTACCTTGTTTCGTTGCCAGTTCCAGCTCAAAGTGTTCGCGCTCCTCCGGGTGGTTTGTTCCTCTCTCGGTCGGCGATGGAAAATGGCGTGACGGAAAACACGTTTGTGAGTGTGGTGACCAGGATGAGGGCGGGGTTACTTAGTTACCGGTGGGGGGTTCTCACTTTAACTAGTGGATTCAATGGTATTTTAACACATAATTCGTGTTACAAAGACTCCATAATATTCGATTCAGTAAGTTTAATCTGTAAAATATTTATGGATCGTATTAAGAGCTTGAAACGGATGAAAAAGGTCTTAAACCGGTAACGCACACTTTAACTGCAGTACCACCTTTGGCCACAATGTGGGAGTCAGTTTGGTGATGGCGCTGTTTCGATATTTCTTGGCCAGGGATCCACAGTAGGTTTTTCTTTCTTTCCTTCAATGAACCTTTATTGAATAAAATGATGTACAATCTACAATCCGTACAACAACAGAAAACGACACAGCGTATAAAGAAACAGTAAGAATAAACGAATAATATAAATACAATAAATACATGATAAAATAATAACAGGAAAAATCAAGTAAAACAAAACTGGAAAAGCAATACAGTAAATCTACAGCTTTCATGTTAAGTTGACAATGTGATTGTCTTAATTTACAGCATGATCCAATTCTTCATGGAAAACAGAAAATAATGGGCTCTTTGTTGTTGACATTGCATCTATATTTCATAAAACTCAGCTATGGTACTTAAAATACTGATTATGCTTGTTTTTCAATTATCTGTCACTTACAAAACCAGGCTGTCATTCACAGAGACAAAAGTTGCACCTAGCTCAGTCTCATGAAAGTTTTCAGATATGTAGGCTAAACTCAGCAAACTCAAGGTTTATAGTTAAACATAACTTCAATATTACTTTTACACCTCACTGTCTGGTTTTGGTTAAGATCAATCACAGCAGTCGTAGTTCTGGTGAGTTACATCATTCTGAGAGAGAAATTAAAGGCTGGATTTGTGGAAATTAGGCAATACACATATGATATACTTGCACTTACTATTACTGGGCTTTATGCAGGTCTGTGCAGCTATGGTGAATAAAGTTATGTAATCCAGCATCTAAATCCTGGCTTTGCATAAAACCATTGTATTTGCTTGTGATGTAAAATGCACCAATACAGGCACACTAATACAGTGTTTGCCAATACAGATTTGAGCCTATTGAACATTCTGCCTCACAGAGTACATAGGGTGCCTCTGTCGATACTATCAAAGTATGTCAAGCTATTGAACACATTCACTACGGAATTAAAAACTTTTATAAACCTACATTTTTGCTAAAGGGTTGCTGGACAATTACTCCTTTCAGACCAGGATCATAACAACAATCATAACTTTCCCTGAAAATAGAGATGAAACATGAAGTTTAGGATGAAGGTAGTGATGATTGAGCTGGTTACCTCTTTGGTTTTGATGCAAATTCAAGACTGTTATTTACCTTTCTGTTCCTAACTTTGAGTGTGCAAGGTTGTGTTCATCAGTCGAAGTTGCACCAGGATGTTTTGTGTGACCTCTATTCATAAATTACAGCCTGAATGTCCCTTGCTGGTTCATGTTGGACAGTCTAACTAACTCTAAGTTATGTTAGCTTTTGTCAGGTTGCTGCACCATGCAACATTCCAGCACATTTTTTACTCAGGCACATTAGACACAAATGATGTTGCTCACTGAACAGTCACCTGCATTGCTTTCAGTTTTGTTTGAGGTACTTTTTAGCCATTTTCTATGCCCGCCTATCCTGTTGTGAGGCTCTGGAGCTTTCCACAGCATGCATTACACTCTTTTCAAATGGTTGCGTGCCATGATCTCCCTTCCTTCTGCAGAGAGGCTTTTGAGGCTTAATGAGAAGTAGAGGAGTGTAGTCCCACTGGGCCGCAATCATGTGAATGTCACGGAAACAAGGCTAACCTATTGATTAATTCATATGATGTTATAACATTATACCATAACTAACTGCAACTGCAAGTGTTGGTTTAGAGCTGACTGGCACAGAACAAATATAGTGAGAATTGGCAGTGTCAGATAGGGTTGTGTCTTACATTTATTCATATTTGAATATAGTGCACATGCAGAAGAAAAATCTACTTCCACTGCCACACTGTGTTGTGACAGTGGAAGTAGACTTTTAAGAGAGTGTGTTTATTTCGCAGTCTCAAGCCTGAGGGAGCATGCGTGCTGAATGAGGATTCATATGAGCTTAATGGTGCATTTATTGTAACTGGGAACAGACAGTTTGAACTCCTTACCCCTGTTCCAGTCCTTACACACTAGTGTAACACTGTTTTTGAGCGTCCAACCAGGTAGAATGGTAAAATGAATTTAATAATTAAATGAGTGAAAAATAATTTAAAATAAAGTGATGTGATGGAAACTGTTTGGCCTTCTCTTTGTTGTGATCACAAATTTAAAACTAAGTATTTTTCCAAACGGTACACGTCTTTCAAAGTGTAATGGCAGTACACTGTTCTGCATATTATGCAAATGAGTCTATATATTGTA
>NW_023339740.1:14605526-14608460 GCF_004916995.1 Morone saxatilis | reverse complement strand
AAGGAATATCTTATCTTATGTTATTATTCACTGGCTTTGTCTTTGTTGTCCCACCGTCCTTGAACGCAGCTGTGTAACCTCACCGCCCCCTCAGTCTCTTAGTAACCGCCCACAAAGTTACTCAGCCAGGTGACAGCTGAGCCAAGCGGGGACACTCAACGCAACATAACACACACAACACAACGATACCTGTCAGCGCCACATCAACGTGGAGCCACTCCAACTCCGCCACTCCAAGCTCTACTTGTCGTATTGTTGCTGTTGTTGTTGTTATTTTTGTTTTTTACACCGCTACGTTATTTGACGCCTCTCTTCCCATCTCCATCTCTTGTCCGCTCGTTGTTGCGGAGGCAGCCTGCTGACAGCAGCGCGAGGACATAATTCCGACCAGAGAAGGCTCAACGGCTGTAACGTTTCTTGTGAGCCGTTAGCGTCAGACAGCCGCAGACGTCATGTCAGATCCGAGCGGGGAGGCGAAGCTGGAGGTGAAGCAGGCGAGCAAAGAGGTGAAAGAGAGCGAAAACGTAGCGGAAAAATACTCTGCCATGACCGTGAGCAAGAATAGTGAAATGAACATGGGAGAGCTGTCGTCCGCCTTCAGCGCTGTGCCCACTCACAAACCGGTTAAAAAGGTAAGAGTTGAGTTGAATACACAGTGCAGCTATTGTGTGCTTTTAATCAGGTGGTGTGAGGGCTCAGTGGTAGCCCTAAACACGGGTTTATATTATGTTACACACTGCTGTTTGCTGCCCACAATATCATATTATTGTTAGTATATTAGGAGGGCATTCGTTATTAGTCTAATTAATTAATATCCTCCAGTGCTTTGCTAAATAAGGGGAATTATATAAGAATCAGGTTTATTGTCAAGCAGCTTTACACATACAAGAAATTTGCCTTGGTAATATTAATAAGACAAATAATAGAGGAGCCAATATATACAAATATAAAAAGATATAACAGAATATATATATATATATATATAACACATTTAAATGAATTTACATATTTAAATATGCACCAATAGGGATTTGCATAACACAGAATATAATTTAACTAATATGAATTTTCTCAATCAGTGTAAAATAAAGCCTACAATGACTATTAACTGCATATTAGTACTGATTGTGATATAGGTATATTATATGTTACAAAACTTTGATTAGGGGATTTTTGAAAGTCTGTTTTTCTTTACCCAGATTGTGAAGTAGTAAGAAGGGACACTTTGTGCAGGTTGTGCTTAAAAGTATTTTAAAGTTACCATCGTCTACATGTGTAGAATGACTGATACTGAAAGTTTGTTTTTTAAAAGCTCAAAATCCTCTATTTCCTTCACAGAGACAGTCAGTTTCACCTCACTTGCTTGTTTCCTAACGTCTTCCACTTTAAGGAAACGACAGAGAAACGTATGGAGGATGTTAACTGACACCTTCGAGGAAGAAGGAAGAGTCGCACCTGGAATTCTTGAGGCTTTAGACCTGAAAGTATTTGCACACCTCATTTACGTTGGAGTGGACAAACGATTACCGGTTCGCCAGAGTAAAAGCAACATGATCTCTCTGTGTAGTGCTTTACAATTCAACAGCACCTCAAACAAAGTACATCCTGCAAAATGATCATACAGTAGAATCAGCACCTCACACTGTAACCTTTAGGAAGCAGGATTTAGAGGCAGGACTGTTTTATTAGCCTACATTAATACCTAATAAACCCGCAAATGAGTGTGTAGGTCAACTGTGATCAGGAAACAGCCTGAGATTTGTTAGTCAGCCCGGTTGCCTCAGTACAGACTGACTGTTTCACATCCTCATTCTCTTTATGGGACGGATCTCCAGCAGAACAGTTTTTGATTTTGTTATGTTTGGTTTAAAGTTGTGCTCTCTGGGTAGATGCGTGGGTGTCTTTAACACAAGGGGCGGGAAATATTTGCTCATCATATCATCCGGTGCCAAATAATAAAACAGAAATCAGGTCATGGTAATACAGTTACCATAATTCACATTTATATTTAACAACTTTATGGCCAACCTAGAATCCAACAAGACAAAGCTTTTAACCCACTTCCCCACGGTGAACTAGAGACAGCTCCTGTAAATATGAATTCGTTC
The DNA here is from genome assembly GCF_004916995.1 of Morone saxatilis. Lineage (NCBI taxonomy): Eukaryota > Metazoa > Chordata > Actinopteri > Moronidae > Morone > Morone saxatilis. The sequence continues at coordinate 14,606,352 of NW_023339740.1, read as the reverse complement.
GTGGTCGTGTTTTGTGAGACACAGCAAGGAAAAAAATGGCGTTAAATGATGGCTGCTGTCATTCGTCGTGTAAGTAAAGGTTGTCCAACAGTTTGCTGTGTCCATGTGGTTTTTGCCCTCAGTGATCCAGGGTCAAAGCCCGGGGGTAAACATATACCTGGACACAGAAATGATTAGCTTTTGTTAAGGTGTTATGTTACAGATGTTTAGTTTAATGGTTATGTCTTGTAGTTAATATTTAGGCATTCATGGGAAAGCTTACAAATGATTATGCGCGGCAATGAGGTTGGAGAAGCTTGTTGGAAGGTTAAGTATGTGGTTTTCTGTGGTTGTGTTAAATTTGACTCACTCAGTCATGCCCTTTTAATAATATTCGTCCCAGTAATCTCTTTGACGGGCATTTTAAAAACAATACTGATAACTGAGCAACGAATACTGTAGGCAAGGAAAGGTATAGTTAAAGTTTGGAAAGAACCACCAAACAGGAAATGATACAATAATACAATGAGTGGATTTAATCTTTAATACGGCTCTCAGTCAGTCTGCAGCCCGCTCTGTCCTGTCCAGGGAGAAAGTATGTGGTGTCGTGTCACCTTAATCTCAAGAAAACAGCTTTGCATTGTTCTTCGTTGCCGTGTTGTTTTCACTGGTATGTGGAAGGTTTTCAGGACCAGGTCTAAAGCTAGAAACTAGAGACTGACCATATCAGAACGAAGAATTTGACTCTGAAGCTGAGTGATAACAGGAACCGAATTACACTATAGTCTGATTTATAAACACGCTCTGATTCTCGATACCTCAGAGCAGGGGTGTCAAACTCAAAAAC
>NW_023339740.1:14575257-14605426 GCF_004916995.1 Morone saxatilis | reverse complement strand
GTTTCGGGGTCCTGTCCTGATTGACGCGCCAAAACAACAGCAGGGCATTATGGGATTTGTAGTATGAGCGGTTAATGCGCTGTACAGTATAAGCCAAATTTGGCCCGCGGGCCAGAGTTTGACACCCCTGCCTCAGAGTTTAAAGAGTTGAAAACCTCACCTGTCCTGGTAAAGAAAAAAGACAACAAAAAACATTCCTGAAACTGCTCAGGTGTAGAGATCTGCTCGTACCTGAGGAGATAACGTTACTGCACCTAGAGGATCTTTCTCTCCATCTCACGTTGCTTCGATGCAAAATCCCTGTCAGCAACAAAAGAACCTGTTTACGGCTGTGATTAAAAAGTAGCTGATCAGACATAAAGCTCAGTACACACAACAAAACAGCAGTTCTTCATCTTACAGACACACACACTCACTTTACCTTAGTGTGGATTAACTACTCATCTGGATGCAGACTTAATAAAGTGAGTTGCATGCCAATAACGGTCATACCACAACATTATAATACAATACAATATTATAATATATCACAGGTAATTATCATATCTAATATCTAATTAAATCACATTAGTTAAATACAACACAGTGGATTTTAAAGGCTGTTAATTAGCTGGAGAGCTGCATGACTTTTATTCGTCTGGAAGTTTTGGAATTGCAACGAGGCTGTGGTAAACTGAATCCAATAAGAATGTGGCTTTGGCAGCTTCATTTTCTGTCTCGATGACGCAGTGTGTGTGTTGGTCTGCAGCCAGACATCTATTTTTGTCAATAAACAACTTAAAGTTCCTCGTTTAAGTAGGATTATTATGTTGCCAAAGTGTTTTTAGTAAAGATCTTCATTTTTCTTCATCGCACTCGATCCAAATTTGGTCATGGCTGAAGCCATATAAACAAGGCCTCAAGCAACACAACAAAATAAACAAGTCCAACTCCCATTTCTACTCAAAGAAGGATTTGTTGTCTACACAGTATCCAGCCTACAGCTGAACCATAATATGAGCCTTTAAATTGCTCAGAGGTTTGTTTTACAGTTCGATCTGTATCCTTTTAAAATAGCTTCAGTTTAAACCGTCTATGAGAGCATTCAATTAACAGCGTTTAACATGACTTTTTTATTTTTACAACAGCAAATACAGTTTGTGGAGGACAAGCAGGAGTTCAGCAGGTTCCCTACCAAGGCAGGCCGTCGCTCCCTGTCTCGCTCCATCTCTCAGTCATCCACAGACAGCTACAGCTCCGGTAAGAAGGAGAGACAGACAGATACATGTGTGCACCAGGGTTATAATGTTTTGCATGAACTCATACATTTGTTATTATATATGTTAACTGAGCTTCTGAGTGTTACGGCAAAGAGAGTCCTGGATCTTCAACGGTCCTGCGAGTAGCTTTAATTTGGCTTGTTTCCTTTCCAGCTGCGTCCTATACGGATAGCTCTGACGACGAGACCTCACCACGGGACAAAACTCAGGTCAACTCCAAGGGCAGCAGTGACTTCTGTGTCAAGAACATCAAACAGGCTGAATTTGGCAGACGTGAGATTGAGATCGCAGAACAGGGTAAGACCATGCAGATACATTCACCATTTTACTTTCTAATTAATCTGAAAGACCTCTGTCATAATGTTACATCTAAACAGAATTTATATAAGAATTTATATCAAACGTTGAATGTTTAATTGCCCAACGGAGTTTTGTGAGATTCTTTTGCATCGTCTGCTTTGCTGTCTTCCTCACTCATCTCTTTTTATGTTCTGATGTTGTTTTCAGATATGTCGGCGCTGATCTCACTCAGGAAGAGAGCGCAGAGTGAAAAACCATTGGCAGGTGCCAAAATTGTGGGCTGCACTCACATAACTGCCCAGACTGCAGTAAGACTTCTCTACCTCACGTTGAGCTTTACCAATCCAGCAAAGACTGCAGTGTGATAGTGCTTCTTAATCAGGATAGTGTACTGACTAGAAAACAGAACTTTTTACACAAACTCTCGTTCTACCTGAGTCTTAAATGATTAAAGTGCCGAGGAGTTTTTATTTCCATGAAATACACATTTGGCTGTGTTTCAGATCCCACTGAGCCTAATACAGTATGTGATTAATCTGTGTGGCAGATGTAATAAAAACCTGGTTCATTGTAACTTTCAGTGTTCTCGAACACTACACTGATAAGCGGTCTATTTGTGACAAGAGAAGAGCTCTATCTTATTTGATAATTTTCTAATTATTTCCTGCTTACCTGCGTTTTTTCAGGTGCTGATCGAGACTCTGGTGGCTCTTGGGGCTCAGTGCCGCTGGACTGCATGTAACATATACTCTACTCAGAATGAAGTGGCTGCTGCTCTGTCAGAGACCGGTAAGCAATAGAAAAGGGGAAAAACATTTAGTTTTGGAGATTGAATACAGGCAATGGAGAATGTTTTTGCCCCTTACTAACTTTGAGGTGTGAAAGTCCATAAATGTTTCCCCATCAGCAGAGGTGTGCTTCACCATGTGAGCATCTCGTGTCTTTTAGAACCAGGGATACAGTTTGGAAATGTTTAATAAACTTTTGAAAAATCAGCCCTGCAGAGATAATGGGAACACAGAAGATTTGCCATTCAGTGAGCCTTTTATCTGTGGTTGCTATGTGGTGGTTTAAGTATGTACTAAATTTCCACAGTAGACCTTTCACGATGTGACAAGCTGAGGGGGTCACAACAGATTTAGGAGTTGCTCAGTGGAGAACATGCATTTTGTGGGGGTTAAATTTGTGTCTGCTGTCAGTACATGATTACTATGCATAGTCTACTACACGCTGAGCTGTTTTATCTGCAAAAAAAAAACCATTTACATTAAAATAGAGGGCACTTGAAAAGCTCAACTGTGTGCCACTGCTGTTACTTTGCCCTCATTCATTGTCATATGTGCAGGTTGAGAAATAGTTTGGTTCTTTAATGGCAGCATATTGACTCTCAATCTCATCTCATTTCATCATCAATTTAGACTGAATGAACACGATACAAACGTACAGGCTTGTTGATGCGAGATTCTTCACGATATTACCCATCTGTCATGTTTCAGGTGTGTCTGTGTTTGCCTGGAAAGGGGAGTCTGAGGATGATTTCTGGTGGTGTATCGACCGCTGTGTCAACAACGAGGGCTGGCAGCCTAACATGGTATGTGGAGATGTTTCTATTTCCACCTTTGTGAGGAGGCAGTTTGTATACAAATAGACTGTGATATGACAGTGCGGTACATTTATTTGGCAATAGGAAGCCAATCACTGTGTCTATAACAACATTAATTTTCATGGAGTAAAATCACATTTCTTATCTGTTAGATCCTTGATGATGGAGGAGACTTGACACACTGGATGTACAAGAAATACCCCAACGTATTCAAGAAGATCAGGGGCATTGTAGAGGAGAGTGTCACCGGGGTTCACAGGTGATCTACTGCTTAATGGATATACATTTAAAATATTCAGTTGGACACCCACAGCAACACTCACCAACATAAAGTTTCTACCTTCCTCTCTCCTCTTTCTAGGTTGTATCAGCTGTCTAAAGCTGGAAAGCTGTGCGTACCGGCTATGAATGTAAATGACTCCGTGACAAAGCAGAAGTTTGACAACCTGTACTGCTGCAGAGAGTCGATCCTGGACGGGTGAGTAAGCTTGAGTTTGAGGTGTTTTGTTGTTGGAAGGCTGAATAATAACAAAATGGAACTGACGTTGAAACGCTACGCAGTTTATTTATCGGACAGCTTTTACAGTCATAAGTAAGGTTTGCAAGAAACATAGCGTCCGACGAAGGGCCTTGCTTGTGTCGCGTAAACAATCTGCAGTTTAATACACACGAAGAAAAAGTCACATCCTTCTCTCCTGAGTCAGTGCCACATTCTTAACATTAGAACCAGTCTGTTGTAACACTGGAGTGACGTAAAGGTCAGGAAACATTGCTGCCGTCACAGGACCCCCGGCCCATAAAGATCAAATTCACATATCACCTCGAAAGCTTTTAAAAAGGCTGTTGCCCTTGTAATACTCCTCTACTGCACACCCTGCAAACTCTCTAGACTCTGCACAACACGAGCAAAACAGCCTGAGAACATAACCGTTGCATTTATTACCCTCCTGTTAATTATCACCTCGGCAGCATGTAAATAGTCTAGTACTCTTTAACAATGTCTCTGTATGAAGTCCACGTTTTCTGCACTCACCACTCGTAATTTATTGCTTTTCCTTCTGATTAATTATCTGCACTGAAGTCTTGTAGCAGGTGTTCCATTATGATTAATGCCACTAAATGATTTATTGCCCTGGAGTATTTAAATAAACTAATATGTTTTGTAAAAAGAAGAACTGTATTATTCCACAGTGATCGGACAGGTCAGCAAGGATTTTTGTAGTATGCCAGATTTTTAGAGTGTTACAGATACAGATTGGCAGTTTTCCACCTCCACAAAATGTGCTAATTTTCTGTCTCAAACCTCTCTAGTTTGAAGAGGACCACAGATGTCATGTTCGGAGGCAAACAGGTGGTCGTGTGTGGGTACGGTGAGGTGAGATACTTCTTTTAACATTTACATATAACACACTAATATCAATCATATAGCTATGATGATACATTGCAGTGTCAAAAGACAATCAACACAGGCCACAGACTAACACTAATAGCTGTCATCACCTTTCAGTGGAAAATATTTCCAGGACATTGAATATAACTGTCTGACCGTTGAGTCTAGACGATATTAAAGTATCAACACATGCAGTGTATTGAGATTAGCAGGCCTGTACCTAGAGCCTTGATGGTTTTGTGTTAAGATGGCGTATGTTTATATACTGATACTGATGAGGTGAGGGTAATAATTGGCGTATGTAACTCTGCTGGTCATACAGTATATCCTCTTGTCTTTGCAGGTTGGAAAAGGTTGCTGTGCCGCTCTGAAAGCTCTGGGAGCCGTCGTCTGTATTACAGAGATTGATCCCATCTGTGGGCTGCAGGCCTGGTGAGAAACAAGAACTGGGATGAGCTCCACGCTGAATGTGTTGAATGTCATAAATATATGAACATAGCATGGCATAGCAAGTTTGTTAATTATTTAACAAACATATTTTTAAACTTAAACACACTACATTAACCCAACAGGGGGCTCAGCCCTTCAGCTGAACTGAGTTGCTTGTCAATAAATAATAGATACTTTCCTGTTTGTCACAGTCCTCACTGAGGCCTAATGTGGGACCTTGTTCTTCTCTTGTGTGTAAACAGCATGGACGGATTCAGGGTCGTCAAGCTGAATGAGGTCATTCGCCAGGTTGATGTCATCATCACATGCACTGGTAACTAACACTGGTGTAGCTGCTCATCAGGATGCACTGATGCACTGATCAGCTTTCAATCTGTGCCTGTGATGGAAGGTGAATCATTGTGTCTTTCTTTAGGGAACAAGAATGTGGTGACCAGAGACCAGCTGGACCGAATGAAAAATGGCGCTATCGTCTGCAACATGGGCCACTCCAATACTGAGATTGATGTGGTAAACTACTGTAGTGCTTAACGAGTCAAATATATCTTACAGACTGAGTTAATTAAAGCATTACGTGTTTAAATAGCACTTTAAGGATTGCCCTGAGGGTCAGTCACATTGTGTTGAAGTGTTATTTAGAACATGAAGGCCACTGATATTTCTCATCTCTTCCAGGCAAGTCTCAGGACCCCAGAGCTGACCTGGGAGAGAGTGCGCTCTCAGGTGGATCACATCATCTGGCCTGATGGCAAGAGGGTCATCCTTCTGGCTGAGGTAAATAATCAGGTTTAGCACATACAGAAACCCACCAATCTATTCTCCCCTATTTTTATAACAATACTGCCATTACTTACTTTTATTAATTAGATGGTGCTTAATAAAAACAGTGAATTTGTAGAAAAGGTTTTTAACAAACCAAAGGACCCACCATTAGCATTTCTGACTGTAGGAGTTTTAGATTTGCAGATTTACAGTAGGACTGTGATATTCCTAAAAGAACCAAAACTATTTTGTATCGAATTCCTGAAGGATTTTAAGAATATTGTGGGAATCCTAAAGGATTTTATTGGAAAAGCTGAAAATCCTTTAGGAATTTTTGACTAGTGCAGTCTCAGTTTTTGGCTGGTGAAGGACGCATCAACATGTTGATATACAAGGTTTCATTATGTTGGAACAGTGATACATAAACATACTTTTTAATGACTGTACTCTTGATAACGTTGGTTTCTTTCATAGGGACGTCTGCTTAACCTCAGCTGTTCCACTGTCCCTACCTTCGTCTTGTCCATCACAGCCACCACTCAGGTAACACGTTGATGCTACAAACAGCCTGCAATAAGCTACACAGCAGCTCAAGACACAGTAGTTATTGCTGATGTCCACTGCAGATAGCATGTAGGGTTCATTGTGTGCTTATTATTTGGCCGATCTGGCAGGTGAGCTCAGGATGATGATTTACACTTGCAATAACATGCTGCTTCTCTTCATATATCTGTTTTTATTGTTCATAATTACATTTATTGCTCTTCATCCAGTTCATAATGTGCATTCATTTATTAATCCATGTTTGTGTTCAGGCCCTGGCCCTTATAGAGTTGTACAACGCTCCTGAGGGACGATACAAGCAGGATGTTTACTTGCTTCCCAAGAAGATGGGTGAGGATAGATACTTAACCCTGACCTGTTGTAGTTAAGTTTTCATAGTAACTTTACTCATGGCTAGGCTGTGTGAATTATTTTATTCTCAGTCTCTGCAAATATATTTTGAGATTACAAGATGGAAATTGAAAATCTTACTCATGGTCCTTTGGTGATGTGGCGCTATAACAGACTCTGACCTTTGAGCACAGTTCTACCCAGCATACAAACTGGTTTCCTGTGTGGTGTATGTATTGCTGCCTTATTAAACCATATCTGTGTATTTCAGATGAATATGTGGCCAGTCTGCATCTGGCCACTTTTGATGCCCACCTGACAGAACTGTCTGACGAGCAGGCGAAATACCTTGGCCTGAATAAGAACGGCCCTTTTAAACCCAACTACTACAGGTACCATTCAGCAAAGTTTGACCGCAGAATACTTCAGAATAGTAGTGAAAATATGAAGCTAAAAGCTAATTATTAATTATTTATTAAAATTTTTAGATAATTGCCTATAAAATGTCAAAATGTATATCCTAGTTTAGAGTCAAGTGCTTATTTTTTTCTAACCAACAATCAAGCTGTAATTGCCATTTGTTTGAGATTTGATAGATGGCTTGTAGTTACACACACACACACATGCACACACAGAGGTATAAAATAAATAAAAGATTTGCTGTTAACATTTTGCTATTAAGCATTTCCTAACTAAACTTGTTCTTGGTATTCACAGGTATTAGTCTGCGGGGGAACCACACCTCAGCACACCTAAAGGTGGACGATACAGAATATTACCTGTCCCTGAGACAAAAGAAAGATTTATGTATATTGTATTTTATACTCTTCACAGGATGCACAGCTTATATTTAGTTGTATTTACTGGCCACAGCAAGTTTCTCCTCTCTTGCAGCTTCCTACAGAACTGCACAGGGCACCAAGCTGGCTATGAAACGTCAGTGTAACCACAGCACTTGTATCCGCTGTTTAGGGAGATTTTTAGTTTCTGTTTCTATGCCTGCTGGCTCCTTGGTTATTTTAGAGTTCTGATAGATATTGAATAATGTATTAATATATTGTGCCAAATGACTGTGACAGAGAAAGGTTTATAGTTGTTGTGAAATGTTAATGGTTAGTTGTGAAATCAGATAAAACCTGCACTAAGTGATACTTTTGATATAAACGTTTGATCAAATTCACTTCACTTAAAATTCCAACCCACCTATATCTGAAGCTCAGGTCTGACATAAAGTCCTGGCTGGTGAAGAAAAATGAGCTCCTAATGTGTTTCTCAGGAGTAGGTGGACCAAATCAGAGCTAAAAGGCCAGTGAATACTGAACTTAAATTTATCAGGTGGCCTAAAATGTGACGTGCTGTGTGTCAGCTGGATGTTTTAAGTAGGCAATTTGTTGCTTACAAATGAGCCATAACAACTACAATCTGACTGTAAATCAGGGCTGTGTTTCTGTCCATTTTGTTTCCATCCCAAGTGGTCAAACATCATTTAAAGTTTCCTTTCTGCTTCGATGTGGCAGCATTCACTTACTTCATACATTCCATCCAAAAGATACAGAAGAAATATTCTCTGTAGTATCATCCACATTACTGATAAACTTCAGCAGATCTGGGCTAAAAGAGGAACTTTTTGACTATAACAAACATAAAGGGAGCTTTGCATTTCTTTTCTTGGAACAATACGTCCATTTATGAGGTTTTGGTGTCTGGTAAGAATAGTATCTAGTACCTCAGGGCATTCAAATATCTCAAATACTTTGTAAATATATTTTTATCAGATCAGCACTGTCTGACTTTAGAATCCATGGCCTCAGTGTCATTCTCATGAAATAATTATTTACAGTAGATTTGTAAACTAGCTTTAGAGATTTTGATAGTCTATGATCAAAATCATCTGCAAGTCATCTGCAGATATGTATATTCTGTGTAAAGCTAACTCAAGTCACAGACTATGTGTTGGACAGTGTTATATACAGTATGTTTATGCTGTATTGTATATGCAACAGCCTCTGATCAGCCAATGTCATCTTGGTATTTGCTGGAGTGCAACATTGAGTTTATTGTTGTATTTGTCACAAGACTCTGACCTTGTGTTAACAAGAGGATGTCTGTTTTTCTATTGAATATTTTAACAACAGAAAAGTAAATTTAAGTATTCAAATGCTCTGGGCCTAAATGTGAATAAGCTTATTTGTCAGCACATTTAGACAGGTGTGATAGCTTTACCTTCTGTGTTATCTTGTGGTATTGCACCATTGTTATAGCTATAACACAGTGTTTTGTTTTGTTTCCTGGCAGTTTTCATTGTTTAAACAGCTTAAGCATTCTTTTCTGAGGATTGTTAAATGCACAAACTTATTATACCACTTTTACTTCCATGTTCACTTGTAATATTTTTTTACATTTGTGGCAACATTAGACTTGAGTGATTATGATTTTTTTTTTTTTTAATTCAAATGATATAGTGTGCAGGTGGTAGTTGTGTCTTGCTGAATTTAAAGCTCTTCAATTACTATAATCTGCTGTATTTCACGCTGATAGTCTGTGGGCTGATTTTACTTCAAACAGTTGACAGTATTAGTGTCACTGCCAAGCCTCCACATGTATTTACTCAGCATCCTGTTGTGTCACCCTTCACAAAACTTCATCCACAGAGTTGCAGGTAATTCCTGTACGTTTCTGTTTTGTTTAATTAGTTGATTTTGTCCGTTAGTCCTGTTGTTAATTGTACAGTAGCCTGCGTTATGCTACTGAAGTGCTTTCATCTTTGCACTAGCAGCTTTAAGGACATCAAAGCCAGGGACATTCAGTGAGGACATCAGCAAGATGAGCGCCGTAACCATGGTTACTGGTCATTTGACGGTGCCTTGTGACTCACTTAGTAATTACTCATTAAGTATGTTAATGCCCAATATGGTTGTTATTCTGCAATATACAGTGAGAGCTATGCAGCAAAACATACTCAGTTTTCTTCTGCAATCGTGGAGAGTTGTTATTTCACATTACTCTAAAAATATGCATTACTGTAAGATGACTAACGTTATATAATGTTGTACTAACCTTATGTACTTTTACATTTTAATGTATTTGATTCATCCTGGTTTCATTCTTGTAACAATCAAACATTTAAAATTCCTCAAACATTCGTAATAGCACTTGAAAAATGCCTTTTCTAATGAATTCCTTTTGTTTTAACTAATAGTAACAGTCATTTTACCTTTAGTTTTGACTCTGTTATAGAGACAAATGAATGTGTTATTACTTACAGCTTGACTCTGGTCAAATTTAAATAAATAAGCATACCACTGTGATTTGACAGTTGTACACTGTTGCTGGTTTTAAGTTTTTGATGTGGAGATATATGAGTTATATAAATTATATATTCCTCACTGTATAAATTAGGCCTAAAACACGATTTCAGCAGTATTCACCATGTTAAATTTCTGTGCACAGTTCCCTTAAATAAACTGCTGTTTGAAATTAGAAAATGGCTCAGATGCATCATTTTACAGACACGATAAGGCCTTATCTATCTAGCAAATGGATTTCCTACAACATCCATGTCAGGTAAGTATCTGAAAAATAAATAAACCTGTAAATATTAGATACAATTATGGCAACGTGGGCAGCTGCCCTAGGGCAGGAACTGGCTTGTGGCAATTTAACTTATTGTAATAATGTAGAATATGCACCACTAAAGCATAGTGTAATGACCATGAATGCAATACACAGATAGCACAGTTTTAGAAGTAGAGAATGTTTTCATTTTGTTAAAATTACATTGCATCAAGGTAAAATATAAAACCAGAGAAGACACCACCAACATTTGTAAAGTAACAAACATATAGAACTACTAGAGTTAAATAACAACTAAAGTAGAGGGCATAGATCATGTTTTCCACATTTTTAAAGCAGTAGTTAAATAAAGAAATATGAATATGGACAGACGGATGAGTCATACTCTGGCCGACCAACTCTCGCCGACCAACTCTCGTCTCGCGAGAACACACTGCTCCCCCAAAAAAGATGGAGGTCGGTGGGAACGGTGGTGGGCTTCCTGTAAACAACAAACAGAGAGCTATGCTACCTAATAAAAGCAGGGGCGAATTCACCCGCAACCCAAGAAAAGACTCAGAGGTACGTGAACAGAAGTTTGAGATGAATTTCTCTTTCTTCTTCAATAAAGAGACGAGGCCTGTAACAGCGTTAGCTAGCTCTGTCAGGCTACTGTAGCTTAACTATTACTAATAACTCCACCACGCAAGCCAGCAGCCGCAGTTGAGCTTCTTCAAACTGTTGACATAATGAGCCTGTAGTTGTGCAGTGTGGCGTTTGTAGTCCCGTGTTACTTTATACGGTGTTTGAGCAGCGGTGTAGCCTAACAGGGGGCGGCTAGCTGGTGTTAGCTGGTCACAGGCCAGACTGAAGTGCGACCTGCTGGAAACTAACTCCTCCAGGTCCTGTCTGCACACTGGCTTCTTCTTTCTAATCCACTGCTCATGTAGTTCGTGTAGTTTCAATACACGTGTGTTTACCGTGGATCCCGCAAAGAAACAGGGGGAGGTTTCTGGTGAATTCATTAGCAGGATTCAGTTGTTTTTACCCAGTGAATGGGGAGATTTCACCTCTTGTAATCTTTCAAATAGACATTATAGCTCCAGTTATAACCGTAGTAGCACTAAATGTGATTCTGATGAGTTTCTAATCAACAGTCTGTTCCTTCTCACAGTGTTGAACTTTACTAAGTCAAAGTAGAAACACTTTAATGTAAGATACACTGCTTCACAAGTAAAGGTTCATCATGTATAAGTGGTGGTGCCTTGTTGTCAGTGAGTGGGCACGTTTGACAGATGTATTAATATGTAAATCGACAGTAATGTGCCACATGCTCTAACACCAAAATCTTTTTTTGGGATCCTCAGCAGTTCACTCTCATAAAGTCTTGTTTCCCATGTTTTTGTATTTATGCGTTTTAATGCTGTACCTCATTATAGGTTTGGGACAAACTTGTACCACAATTTGGCCAGTTTAAAGTTCAGTCCACATCAGATCAGTGGTATCATCTAACACATGCACATTTGTTTTTATTGATCCAGTTCTTGAGACTTCCAACTCTGAAACATTTAAAAACTACATTTTCAAAACGCAAAGCAAATTAATTTCCCAGAAACTGTGTCCTGGTTATTTAGGATAATACATAGACCTTATAAGAAGAGTTTTCATAGGGAATTATATTTACACTGTTCAGCCAGGTCTGTATATTAGTCTCATTAATGGTTAAATACCACAAGAGTTAGAAAAGGTGTTTCTTTTTTCTTTGTGTTGATTTGAGTGAACTCCCCCTTTAAGCTTGTAGTTGAATTGATTGATTATTATCACTCTAAAGTAATAATTATTAATAAGGGCATAACATGTGTCTTGTGTTGTGCACAGGGGCTGTCTGAGTCTCCAGACCTCGAGTTTGAATATGCGGATACAGACAAGTGGGCTGCAGAGCTGTCAGGTGTGTGTCTCATCGTATCATCATGGACACTGAGATTCTTTTTGTTCCCCTGAACGTCACTCTGTTTGCAACATATAGTGTGTTGAGATTGTTTCTATGTTATTTATGTATGTTTCAGAGCTGTACAGTTACACTGAAGGACCAGAGTTTGCTCTCAACAGGAAGTGCTTTGAGGTGGAATTCAGAACACATGGTATGTAGTTAAACCTTTATACACTCAAATCCTAATTAATTCATCGTAAACAATGTATTACATCTAAGATTAAGACGGTATCTTAAACTTATTACATCCTCCTCTTCTGTGTCTCAGTTTCTGATAAGAAGTGGACAGAGCTCGATGCAGCTCAACACCGAGCTCACGCCATGCGCCTGTTGGACGGCCTGGAGGTGATTGCCCGGGAGAAGAGGCTGAAGGTTGCCAGGGCTATTCTCTACATGGCTCAGGGTCAGTCCCCATCTCCAAAAAGGGTTTTAGCGAGAAGTGATGAACAAGAACGGCAGAATGAACGATCAGGCAGGCTATTTGTGTTTCTCTCTCTATATTTCACCGTGGTACATTTTGTTTCTCTTTAGGAACGTTTGCAGAGTGCAGCTCTGAGGCTGAGGTGCAGCACTGGATGAGATACAACATCTTTCTGCTGCTGGATGTGGGGACCTTCTCTGCTCTGGTGGAGCTGCTCAACATGGAGATTGAGTATGTTCTCCATTACTTTTCTAGCCACGCAGAAGCCTGCCTAAATCGCTCATGCCTGGTTTTTGCTACAAGATGTCATTCTGAGCCTTTATAACGTTTATATTCTCCCTTACAGTAACAGCGCTGCCTGTAGTAGTGCTGTCAGAAAACCAGCCATCTCCCTTGCCGACAGCACGGATCTCAGAGTGCTGCTTAACATAATGTACCTGATGGTGGAAACGATACAACAGGATGACCCAGCTGACAAGCCTGAATGGAAAATCATCAGGGAAACCTTCAGAGCCGAACTGGGTAAGTTTCACCAGTGTGATAAGCTTCAGCCGTGTCATGCGTCTTGACAAAAACTTATAATGTAAATAATTTCCACTCTCTAATGCAGGATCTCCTATGTTCAACAACGAACCCATTTCTGTCATGCTCTTCGGTATGGTTACCAAGTTCTGCAGTGGTCACGCCCCTCACTTCCCAATGAAGAAGGTGTTATTGCTGTTGTGGAAGAGTGTACTGGTGAGAGACAGAAATATCTGCCATCCATGACCGTTAACTCTAATTCTGCTCATGTTAAATGCTCCCACATGATCTTACAAAAACAAAAAAGTAACATCTGAAGTTAAGAGACATTAAAATCCTGTCTTCTGTTTCAGTTCACACTCGGAGGGTTTGAGCAGCTGCAAAGCATAAAGGTTCGTAAGCGTGTGGAGCTGGGTCTCCCCCCTCTGCCGGAGGACAGCATTCGAGTCATTCGCAGTATGAGGGCCGCTTCTCCTCCTGCGTCTGCATCCGACCTCATAGAGCAGCAGCAAAAACGGGCCCGCCGTGAACACAAGGTAGACATTACCGCTGCTCCCTGTTCTCAAAGACAACGTATTGGAGGTTAAAACTAGTTACAAGTGAGTCCTGTATCACTGCATTGATTATCTGCCAGTGATGACATTACATTGAGTGCCAGATATTATCATTATTAACCCAGTTAGGATAATACTGGTTTAAATGTGCAAACAGAAGCAACTGTAATACAGTAACAGTCAAACTAAAACATGGAGCATAGATTTTTATATACACACCTTAATTGAACTGTGACTGAGAGTTTTAGCTGCATCTGTACCTGTCCAAACATGTGCTATTTTTACTAAATTTGCCACAAAGATAGAGCAACATGACACAAACAATGGCGTCAGTATTTGTTTTCATAGAATGGTAACAGTAATAGGATTTGAATAGTTCGACAAGCCATGTCCAACTATTTACAACAGATTTTAAGTCTTATTTTGCATTTGTGCTGTTGTCAGATTCTTGCAATGCTAAAATGCTCATCTGAAATAACACGCTCCTAAAACTTCTACATTCAGTATCTGAGAAAACCGGTTACATTTAGACATGATTTTAATTGATGATACTAACGTTCATCATACACATCTTGCCCGATGTTACTGTTTTTTAGGGGAATGACTTGTCTCATTGGTTCATGTAGGCCTTGAGACACTGTGGCAATATGTTTTCTGTCTGTCACTCCTTCACAGCTGAGCTTCATCACAATGTGTCAATGTCTTTATTGTTTCCTTGTTTTCTCACACAGGCATTGATAAAACAGGACAACCTTGACGCCTTCAATGAAAAAGATCCTTACAAGGCCGATGACTCTCGTGAGGATGAAGATGACAACGATGACAATGACAACTCTATAGAGGCAGAGACTTTCCCTCTAGAGAGGGACGAGGTAATGCCTCCGCCTATTCCTCACCCTCCGTCAGAGAGAGTGTCCTTCCCCAAAGGACTGCCGTGGGCTCCTAAAGTCAGGTACTGCTCAGTCTGATAACAATATCAAAAGTGTTGACATTTAGATTGTGCTAACACGATAACAATATAACTGTTATGTACCTGTAATGACATTTCAGTAAAGCTGATTGGTTGATTCCTCCCTTGTGTGTATGAATACTATCAGATTAAGGTGTGTTGAAATGATTGTTTTTGTTCCAACAGGGAAAAGGACATTGAAAATTTCCTGGAATCAAGTAGAAGTAAATTTATTGGTTACACACTTGGAAAGTAAGTCTTCTCCTCGTTGGCTTCAAACTAAAAGTAACTCGAGACTACTATTCTATGCTGTGTGTTGTGTGTGCTGAAATAATGCCCTAACGCATGGTTATTCTTATGCGTGTCTTGCAGTGATACAGACACAGTTGTTGGTTTGCCCAGGCCAATTCATGAGAGCATAAAGACGTTAAAGCAGGTATCACATTGCCATTCACTTCATGTTTTGTTAAATCTATTCTAAAGCTATTAAGATATTAAGATCTTAAAAGCTTTTTAACTTTTTTCCAGCACAAGTACGTCTCCATTGCTGAGATACAGATTTCAAAGGAGGAGGAGTTTCAGAAAACCCCTCTGTCTGGGGTAAGTGGAAACAAAAATCAACATCAATAATTCACATGTATAACTTGTTGTTATTATATCTGGAGATGTTGTATTCCCTGTACAGACAAGAATGCTGCTTAATTTGTTTGCTCCTTCCGGTACACAGGCTTTAGCTGGCCAAGTTACAAAGAATAAATGTTACATCCTTGCTAAGTTTTGAACTAAGGGCACTACTACTACTTGTGCCCTGCAATATCTTGGCACTATGCAGTATTTATCATCCCACATGTTTCTAAATAAGCGCTACGATGCACTGACTTTAAGTCTTTACTCCTTACCTGGCAGAAGAGACCAAACTGTTTTGAGGTATTATGACAATGTCTCTCTTTTTCTCCTCGTTGTCAGGGTGAGGAGGAGGTGGATATGTCCTCCACTGAGCTGCTCTATCAGGGAATTCTCCCCAGTTTGCCTCAGTACATGGTAGGTGCTAGCTCCAAGCACAGTTTACACTGTGGTACTACAGACACTGTTTATTATTTACTCTTGCATGTGGTTTATATGGCTAAATGTTTCTGTGTTGATTTAGCATAAAAGTAACCATACATAACTATACGGTGTATTGTATAGTCTTATATCGGGGCATATCCTGTAATCATCCTGCATTGAAAAGATTGGGTTATAGAATATTTCAGTGTGTTTTAGTTCCTTGAATTTAGGTAAATTAAGTACCATTTGTGGCATAGGCATTAGTGTGTTTGGCCCTTCAGTCTCACAAGTTAAATTTCCACAGAAGCAACAGAAATGAGAGATCTAATGCAAATAGGATAACTGGTGCATTAGATTCACAGCCCCTACACAATATCATTACTTTACCTGTTAATAATCACAGTTGTTTTACAGCACAAATATCAACTATCACTGTTTGTCTGATGGCTGATGTAGCCCTGCAGAAACAGACATGAGCTTCCATGTCCGACTGTTTTGTAACTGACTTCATGGTTTGTCTCTCTGAATGGCAGATTGCTCTGCTGAAGATCTTGCTCGCAGCAGCTCCGACTTCCAAAGCCAAGACGGACTCCATCAACATCCTGGCAGACGTGCTGCCAGAGGAGATGCCGTAAGTGATGAAGGGCCTCTAAAAGGGTTTAACAGCTGTGCCAGTTCCTTCTCCAGTGCAGCATAATGTTCTGAACAAGGAAAATATCCTAACTTTAGTAACAATTCTACTATTAGATTTATACCTGAAGCAGGAAAGAATTACTGGAATCTACTTTTAAATGTAGTTACACAGTTAGTGTTACTGGAGATAGTGATACTATCAGGACATTTTCACAGTATGGACACATAACCACATCAAGGAAATGTATTTCTCATTATATAACACAAGGCTGTGAAACAAAATGAAAGTTTGTAGCTTCATTACTCAGTGTTGTGATGAGTAATGTGAATGTGTATATTTTTATAGTATTGTCACCTTATAAACTGTGGGGACCCCAACCAAAATAGTGACTTATACAGGAGTTAATGGGGATCTTAACAAACAAACAAACAAACAAACAAGCTACACACACAAAAAGAGAAAATGTAAGATTATATCGCCTAACGTCTGGTTAGCAGGTTTGAAAATATATAACTAATAACTAAATATGATAGAACAGGAATAGAAGTGAAAGGTTGACTGACCTGAATAAACTTGTAGGTTTTGCTCTGAGGATCACAGGGAAACTTAAACGTACCGGGTCAGAATTGGTCAGTTTCCCCTCAAAATGGTAAAACAAGGAGGTGGAAACACTACCACGTTTGTCCACAGGGGGCGCCAGAATCAACACAAAATGTTCACAAAAGTTCCTCTCAGGTGTTTTAAAAAGGTGACTGATGTGTTACGTCTGACTGCAGGACCACAGTGCTGCAGAGCATGAAACTTGGAGTTGATGTGAATCGACACAAAGAGATCATTGTGAAGGCTATCTCTGCCATCCTGCTGCTGCTTCTGAAACACTTCAAACTTAATCACATCTACCAGGTACGGACATCACACACGTTTTGTCACAATTAACTTCTGTGGTAAATGTATCAGATATTTCCATAAATATTTGAAAGGATTAAAGAAACTTGTTTTTGTTTAATATAATTATACTTTTATAAGGAAATGTCTTTGTTTGCTTTGTTTGCTTAGTTTGAGTACATGGCTCAACACCTGGTGTTTGCCAACTGCATCCCCCTCATTCTGAAGTTCTTCAACCAGAACATCATGTCTTACATCACAGCTAAAAACAGGTACTTTGAATGCTTCTCTAAAGGACCGGTGTGTAGGATTTAGTGGCATCTAGTGGTGTTGCAGATCTGACTGAATACAGCTCATTTTTATAACCATTTACAATAAATGTCAGTGAACTGTTGCCATCATTTCACGGCTCTTAATTTTCTTTCCCTAACAGTATTTCAGTACTTGACTTCCCTTATTGTGTGGTGCACGAGCTCCCGGAGTTAACTGCAGAGAGTTTGGTGAGTTTTTTTGTTGATTTTTAGCTGTGTTTTGAGTGTTGCTTTGACTGCTGGTGTCACATTTGAGGTCATTTTAAACACGAATGTATATATATATTTCGTAATACAGGAAGCGGGAGACAACAATCAGTTTTGCTGGAGGAATCTGTTTTCCTGTATTAACTTGCTGAGGATTCTCAACAAACTGACCAAGTGGAAGCACTCCAGAACAATGGTAAGAGCTCATCAAGTAGCATTCAGATCCTATCGTCTTATCATGAATTAAAAATATAATCTTTTATATATGATGTTCTCCCTCCTAGATGCTGGTGGTGTTTAAGTCCGCTCCCATCCTGAAGAGGGCGCTGAAGGTCAAGCAGGCCATGATGCAGCTGTATGTCCTCAAGCTGCTCAAAGTGCAGACCAAATACCTGGGACGCCAGTGGAGGAAGAGCAACATGAAGACCATGTCGGCCATTTACCAGAAGGTCCGACATCGGCTCAACGACGACTGGGCGTACGGGAACGGTGAGTGGAAACACGGAGAATACATCGTGAATTCAGTGATGATGGAAGGTTCGGCCTGGAGAAAGAAGGAGGATTATATAAAAGCTGTAATAAATATTATGTGTATATTATTGATTTGAGGTGATTTCCAGTCGTTTTCAGTGTATTTGGTTCTAATTAGAAATGAGACAATTAGAAGATGAACTCTTCGAGTCGACTGAAAGAAAATGAATTGGCAACTATTCTGGTAATCAAATAATGTTTAATGCAAAAAAATAGAAATAAAAATCACAGGTTCTGCTTCTTAAATGGGAATATTTTCTAGTTTTCTTAGTCAGTAAACTGAATGTCATTGGGCTTTGGTCAGAGAAAACACATTATATGCTGTATATTGTTTTCTCTTGGGTTGAGGAAATTACGATGGTATTTTTCATCATTTTCTATAATTTATAGACCATTAGTTAGATTAATGATATTAATCAGTATTAAAAATAATCGTTAGTTGCAGCCCTGGTCCAAATCAAGTTCAGAATTGTTGGGACACACACTGAGTTGTATTTCCGCTCAGACCAAAGTGGACTAAATATGAACTTCTGTTTGTTTTCCCGGAGCAGATCTGGACGCTCGTCCCTGGGACTTCCAGGCTGAGGAGTGTGCTCTGCGGGCCAACATCGAACGCTTCAACAGCCGCCGCTACGACAAGAGCCACAGCAACCCGGACTTCCTGCCTGTGGACAACTGCCTGCAGAGCGTTCTGGGTCAGCGGGTGGACCTGCCCGAGGACTTCCAAATGAACTACGACCTCTGGCTGGAGCGGGAGGTCTTCTCCAAACCTATTTCCTGGGAGGAACTGCTACAGTGAGAATCAACAACACCGTCAGCATCCTCACACAAGAAATAAAACCGCTTCAATCAGGAGTTCTGACAAACCACCAACCGTGCTCTCACTGATCGATCTCAGATCACAGCATTATGTTACATGTTCTGTACAGACTGAAGGTGACGGACGGACTTTCATTCTCAAAGTCACCCAGGTATAAACTTCGAATCATCGCACCCACCGAATGCTCTGCGTGATGAACTATCGAGACTCTTTCCCACACTAACGTCACCCACAGTTTTTTTAATAAAATAGCTGAAAATCAATCCAGTGCTAAGTCTTGCTCATATGTGGACCCGGCCTCTACCTTACATATACAGGTGTTTGCTTTGTGTGCCTCTTACCTGCTACAAAAGGTCCGTAAGTTTGACCTCGAAGCACTACATGACAGTATGTTCACTCGTAATTTACTTGGAATCATTTTTTATTTTCTTTTGCATTAACTGTTAGGACTCAAACAAAGGTGTGTGCACTTTGTTGAGGCAGGGCTCAGCACATTTAAGTTGTTAATAAATATACATTTTCCTGGTACATCTCATGAGTTTACCTTCTTCAGAGAGGTGAAAAGGAATATTTATGTACAAATACAAACATGTTACTAATAGTTATTTCCTGGCAGGGATAAACTTCTTGTTTACCTGACTCACCCTTCGTTGTTCTGCTTCATTTGCATATGATTTGACTTTTATTTTGAGTTTCTCCCCTGAGTGCTGCCTACACACCTTTGCTCTGGGACCATGGAGGTGACCGTTTAGACCTTACCTGACCACCAGGCTGAATGGACAAGACAACACGGCCTTGTTTTGTTTTTTTAACCTCATAAGTATCTTAAATTGTTTGTTGTGTGGAAAAAATGGTTTCACGTGTTCACATGATTTGACTGTGTGAAAGAAACATTTCTGGTTTTTAGAGCTGCGGTCTCTGAGCTTCACTTGTCAGACGGCTGTTTTAAACTGAATGGGATAAATCAATTTAATTGCCAGTTAAAGAACCATTTTCCTCTGTCTTTTTTCTACTCTTCTTCTTTGTTTTATTATAAAGGGTTAAGGAAATGAGAATACATGTAAATTGTGAAACTTATTTATCATGGCTTTGTCTTTGTTTTACATTGACTCAAATACTGTAATAAAATGATACTGTCATTCATGTTGCATTCATTTATTTGATAGTGGTAGGGGAGATACAGACAGGAAATGTGGAGGATTTACCGTCTATTAAAGTGAGTCCCTTGGCTGTGATCAGTATTGTGATGTAGATTCTGAACAGAATGTCAGGATATGTCAGACATAAAATAAAATAATAATTTTATTATAAAATTGGTAAAGTTTTGACTTAATTCAGGAAGTTAAAGTGTGTAAACAAGCTCTAAAGAAGCATCAAATGCTAACTTTTGGTATTTAATAGTTTCTGATGCTGTTTTTGGCTGCTGCTGTTGGAGGGGATCTTAAAGTATGCTCATATAACATTAAACACGTGTATTGGAAACAGGAATTCCCCTCTTTGTTGTATGGCCAAATAAAACTGAGCAACAATATAAAAACGTACTGGATGTATGTAAAAAGTTTTCTTCACTATCACTTTTTTGTGATATTGTAACTGGTCACTGAGGATAATGTGCCTGAAACAAGAAAAGTTGACAATTAACACTGAGAAATCAATACAGAACAAAATATATAGTATCTGTATTAAAAAAGTATAAATTATTACATAATTATTACAATCCTGAAGCATTGACTCACCACAGCACTGTTATGTTTCTCCCTCCCTGAAAATAATTCAAATAATGAAGTCACACCCATCTCCTCTCTGATATCAGGAAACCACACACACACATTACACAAACCTACTAAATCACTTTACCAGGAAACGAAACCAAACTTGTAATAGCCCGCCTTTGTGCACGCAGACATGGCAGAGCCTCGTATCCCTGTGAAGATGAACCGCCTCAGCTGTCCAATCTGCAGCGAGGTCCTCAGGAATCCTGTGACTATTCCCTGCGGACACAACTTCTGCATGCAGTGCATCCAGTACCGCTGGAACAACTCTCCCTTCAGCTGTCCTGAATGTGGCCATAAGTTTCCCTCCAGACCCCAGCTGATCAAGAACACAACTCTGGCTGACTTGGTGAGGGACACCGAGAGGTGTGATGCTGACTGTGCGAGTGGGAAACCACAGCATTCGGCAGTCTCCACGCAGACCCTGAAAAGACCCTGGAGCTGTACAAAAATGAAAAGCCCTTTATGTTGGAGGCACAGATGCTCCCTGGATATTTACTGTTGCACTGATGAGCAGGTCATTTGTGCACTGTGTGCTTCAGCTGAGCACAGGGGACATACCATTGGGTCGGTGAAGGGAGAAAGGAAGAAGAAACAGGTACGTAAAACAAACAGAAACACAAAGAATAATGCAACTTCTGATTTGTTTTTAAAGTTGAAACCAAGTAAGGAGACTTTACCAACTGTAAACCTGTTAAATATGGGAACATATGAGAAAAACAAACAAAAAAAAGCTTTTTTTTTAAATTTGATCCAGGGCTCAAATTTTCACCGTGTGGTCAGTTAGGGATCCCAGTGTTTAATTTGCCATATATACTGTAACCAGTCTGTGAGTTGTGAAAGATCTGAGTCACTGCAGTTCATCCGGTGCTGCAACTTTATCCCAGAAAAAGAATTACATCATCTGCATTTATACATGTTGAATCATCACTTTAAATTACTTCCACTTATTTCTAACACTTGGGAAAACGGCGGCAATCAGTTACCTATGAATGCACCTTCACGGCCAGTTTGCAGACAAAAAAATGTGAAAGGATCAAATGTTTCATTCTGTGTAGAAACAACACAAAAGAAGCAACTACTTTCCAAAGTAGATGCCCAAACAGACTTTAACAGGCACAAAAATTATGCTTTTTAAAGTTGCCAAGCCTACAACCAGTTTCACAAAACTAAAAATAAATATTGTGTATTTCTATCCGACTCACACTGAAGGAGGAGCTGGAGATCAGACAGATTGAATCCAAGCAGATTCTCAAGAAACAAGAAAATAAATGTAGGAACTTGGAGAGGACTCTCAAACAGATTCAGGTGAGCAGAACACGTGACCACGGTGTCTACATACTGTATGTACGCTTCAAACATTTAACATAAACTCGTGCACAAAACAGGAGGAGGCGAGAGATACAGACGACTACTGTGAGAGCGTCTTGGTCAGCGTCATCGACTCCCTCCAGAGACATTACCTATCAGTGAGAGAGCTGATCAGAGCTCAGGAGGAGGCTGCAGCCGCTCAGGTTCAGATCTCCCTACAGACCCTGCAGGTGAAGATTGATGAAATGAAGAAGAGGAGTGCTGAGCTGGACCATCTGGCACAGACTGACAATGATGTCCATTTCTTGGAGGTACTGTGATCACATCGCTAGAAACTTGAATCTTTCTAATAGAAGATGTTTTAATGTCTCTGTCTCTTTCCCAATCCGCCCTCTCTGCACAGAAATGGCCCACTCTGCAGCGCCTCTGTGACGAAGACCTTCTCCGTGCTCTCCGCTGGGTTTCACAGGATCCACTGCTCCCCTTTGAGTTCACAAAGAAAGCTGTTGACAAGCTCGGGAGGCAGCTTGAGGAATTTTGTGACAAAGAATTCACCTCAATCTCTCAAACTGGTATGTATCTTTGTCGACATGTGGAAATATTTTAACATCAATCATAGTTTGGCATTTTGGGCCTTTTCATTTTTTTTTCATTTCATTCACATTTATTCAATATAGCTGACAGGGGAGAGCAGCAGGAGTCAGGAGGAGAGACAGAGCAGGACGACATGCAGCAAGGATGTGAAGCCAGTACCTCACAGTCCCATGGTTGGTATTTAACAGTTATTATTTTAGAAGAAGGTTTTCAACCTCCTCTGTTAATTAAAATAATTTTCACCAACATATGAAACATTGTTTCATATGTAGCATAAGCAGTGCTTTGCCCCTGATGCCAATCAGCCAATCAGTGTTAGACAGAAGGAGCGTTGTAAGCATCACTAAAGTTTGAGCAATAAAACTGTATTTTGTGGTTCATTCTGGGTTTACTGGATTTTTAATAATTAAAAGCTTTTTTTTGTCAAACATCCCTATTGTGAAAGAAGCCATGTGTCATGTCAGTATACTAATGACTTAAAATCTTAATTTAAGAAAGAAAAATGTAATTCTATTAAGCCTCTTTTATCATTTTCTTTATTAATAATAAAGGCTGTATTCCATTTTGATGAGCCAGTTTCAGTGTCCTCTTATTGGCTTACTGAGACACTACTGTGACAGAGCCATCATTAATGTTACTAGTAACTGTGCTTTTACTACTACGACACGTTTTTCAGCAGTGGCACTTAATGATGCTTTGAAATTGTCTCATAGGTCTCACTGGAGTTAACAAGACTCTGACTGATCGGACTGCGGAGCCTAAAACCAGAGCAGAGTTCCTGCAGTGTGAGTTTATCCTCTTATGCACTAGAATAACACTCATCAGTACTTTGGTCCACGATACTTTAACCTCACATATAGACAGGACATACTTAAGTATTGTACTTCAGTGCAGGTTACAGGTACCTTATTTGAGTATTTGTGGTTTATATTACTTTATGCTTCACTATATTTATCTGGTAGCTGTGGTTAGTATTTGCTGTTTATACAACAATACAACATATTAAAGATTAAATCAGTGGTTCCTGATCTTTTTGGCTTGTAACCCTAATAAAAACCCCAGATTTGGGCCTTTTGTCACGTTGCTGAGTTGTAAACTGTTCCATCTGACACATTTCCCCTCTAAACGTCTAAATAGTCAAATATTTCACAATAAAGAAAACATTCCAGAAAATATTTTTAAAAACTTTATTTTTTATTCTTTCAACCACATTAGCCCACTCACGACCTCCCAGATTTATTTTGTGACTCTTGCGACTACTTTTACTTTTCATTCTTCTACTACATTTTGCTGATAGTTGTGATGGAAAAACTTAGATGATGAAGAATTAAGAGGCCTTGATGACTTACGCAGCAGGATTTATGAGGCTTGATTGAGGAGAATATGGCTCAGCAGTGTAACACAGTGCAGTACCAACCTGAATCTGAAGGTTATGGGGGGGATATTTAACGTAGGCCCAGACCCACAAGGACAACACGTGTCCTAGCCTACACTGGGAAATATTTGTGTAAATCAGGTTTGAGAATGATTCAAAACAAGTTCTTAGATCACCTAACTCTCCCTCTATCCCACAGGATGCCACCTAAAACCCTCTATGGGGAGAGACAGACCCTGGGCAATAGCTATAATCTCATCCTACAGGCAACATGTGCTCCAGCTTGATTCTTATCACCACAACTGTTGTAGAGTCAGCATACAGGACACTCCTAGGGACTGTTGAGGAAAGGGGTCTCTTTAAACCCTTAGCCTCGTGTGTTCTTTAATGAAGCGATAGGAGAAGATTTAGTTTCAACAAAAATCAGCTTTATTCTTAACACCAGTAGAATGTGCAAAGTTTACAGAGCTCCTGGACCGAAATCTCTAGTATCCTGACAAGCAACAAAGTGTGTGTCAGTTCACGAAGTCTGAACTGCTATCTCTTCCTGGTCCAGTGTGTTAGTCCATCAGTGAGGAACGTCATAGTAAGGCGTTGTCCCTTCCCATCAGCCGATGACGTATTCCCTCCTCGTCCTCGTCCTCGTCCTCGTCCTCGTGGTATCTGACTCCAACGTTATGTTGACGTCTCCGGGTGTAATCTGAAACTTTACATACAAATAGACAATACGCCTGTTCTTTGCTACAGATTGACTAGCACTCTCTGTTCTTTGCAAAAGATTCTAACTATCTATCTAACCTTCGCATGTAACTGACAACTTATTCATTTTCATATATGGAGTTGTTTTGCATGATTATGTGGCGCTCCCTTATATCTCAAATCCTGTTTTACGGCTATCTATCTATCTATCTATCTACTTATCTATCTATCTACTATCTATCTATCTATCTAGGTCTTTATTGCTTACTGCTGCAGAAAACAGCCTCTATATGGGGAAATTGTTGGTGTTTTAGTTATAACCACATAACTGGGTCTCATTATCAGATGCTGATTTTCTTTTTAGGCCAACTGTTTGCGACCGGTGTAGATGCACTGTTTCTCAGGAGCTGGAGCAGCAGGAATAACATCCTGCCAGAACCCAGCTTTACACCATGGTTGTCCCAAAGTCACAAGATGAGCAAGTGCCTGCTAGTGGCTCTGTGGACAGAGGCACCAGCCAACAGTACGGATCCAACCCGTCCTCATATCAACAATCTGGAAGCCCACAACATTTTAGCTCAAATGGGAATATTTCACCAGTCAACACCAGGCCCCATGAGCCACAGGAATACACTGAGACAGACTTTTTACTCCCAAATAAACTGTACAGAACGTCAAGGTTCAGTGGATCCATGAGAGCAAAGGATGCAGATGGCTCCGGTGCACCAGCTGAGACAGTCTGCTCCATAGTGATTCAGATCCTGGTGCCATTTCTGTTGGCCGGGTTTGGGACAGTCTCTGCCGGGATGCTTCTCGAAGTGGTTCAGGTGAGGAAACAAAGGAAAGCCGAGGAGGACAAAGAGGTGGTTTAGAGTTTAGATGAGATCTTAACCCATAAGAACCCAGACCCATTTCTCCTTGAAGGAAAATTATGGGGGATATACCACAGAACAAATGGAACTTATAGAACATATTTATTTTTTAAATGTCAAATATTTGTTTTGTGACACATAAGTCACAATGAAAGTTTTTGGTAAATATAATATTTTATTAATACCTTAATAATGTGACATTATTTTTTGTTTATATATTTCTTAAAATATACTTTAAATTGAACAACAGGGCATATATTAATCCTATATAATTGAAACATTGAAATTAATTGAGTGGCCTATTACTTTTTTTGTTATTGTGACACAGATGTCACACCAGATTTTCTATGACGACTTCAGAACTTGTTTTATATTATTTGGTTCAGGAAATATGGTGAGAACAGGTTAAATACAATACAGGACATACTATTAAGGTATTAGAATTGTTAAATGGGTTTAAACTTACCTTATAAACAAAAAACAAGCTTTTTGAATTTAGCTACCTCCTTTATTTCTGTCATTGCTGTCAGTTCAGTCAGAGGACACTTCCCGTCACAGTCACATGACTGTCATATGACCACCACACCAGGATGTTTTGTAGATGTAACTTAGGGACTTAATGAGTTAAGGTCAAGCATAACGCTGTATATGGAGATTCAAGGATATTTAAAGTGTGTGTGACACACGTGTGACCATGGGTTCTTGTGAGGTCATCGTTTCTTCTCTTTCTAAAAGTTGAAGAGAGGAAAGAAATCAGAAGAGTTAATGTAGGAACGTTTTAATGTTGTGGAAACTGATGGAATGAAGGACTGGCATTGATAAACACGAGAATTATAAAATAAACCAAACAAAACTAATTTTAATTTCAAAGTTGGTGTGTTTACTTTATCACCTTGAAAATATAAATGATTCATTCATTGTGTGTCTGTGGTTCACCTTCAGTTTTTCACCTTCTGTGTGTTTTCATGGCAGAACTGGGACGTGTTCCAGGAAATCACAGAGATCTTCATCCTGGTCCCTGCAGTATTAGGCATGAAAGGGAACCTGGAAATGACTCTGGCCTCTAGACTCTCGACTGCTGTGAGTGTCTGCATGCTAACACACACAAACTCACACATACACACAATAAATAAATCCAGTGGGTACCTACAACCTAATTTCTAGGAACTATTTTTTGCCTTGTTGCATAATGGGTTTTCTGTCCCCATGTGAAACTCTTCACAGACCTGCGAAGACCACAGCAGGAGATCAACCTCCAGTACAATATCCTGCAGGGAAAATTAATAACAATAGTCCATCAATTCAGATAACCCGAAAAGATGGTTTCCTGGAAAAGAAGAGCATATAATGATCAAATATTATGATAATTCTTGTTCGCTAACATGCCAAAGATTATTCCTGTCTGTCATAGAACTCCAAAACAATTAAAAGCACATCAATGAGTCACACTGTCTCACTGGGTGATGTTCCTTCATTACCATTAAAAAAGGAAGAAAAACTAGTCTTTGGGTCTAAAGGGTGGTTTGGCACTCTTATTTGAGTTAATGTTGCTAAAAACCAGCTGGTAGGAAAGTAATGAAACACATTGTTGGCGTTGGTGTTTTTAATAAGATTAGAGACGAGAAGATAAGATAGACTTTATTGATCCCACACTGGGGAAATTCACTAGCTACAGCAGCTCCAGATACAACACAGCAGATAAGAATACACAATAAATAAAAAAAAAGAAAAATACAAGATATAAGGAAAATAGAAAAAATACAATAAGAGTTGTATGTAGACTATATACAGCCTTTTTTTATACAGATGTGATTGATATGGAACATTGAACAGGTTACAGCAGGAGGTAGAGCATTGGGGTAAATATATATATATAGTAGTATAGATTAGTGGAAATATAGGTGGTAGACAGGGCTATGAATATACAGTATAGGTCTAATACTAATAATGTGTGGGTAGGAAATTATATTTATCTATATCTATCTATCTCTCTCTATATATGTGTGTGTAAAAACTGTACAGTAGTAATAGTGCAAAAAGTGACTGTGATTGGTGTTGACAGATGTTACAGAGACAAACAGTGCTACTCACTGGTTGCTGAGTTATAGAGTCTGACAGCTGTTGGGATGAAGGACCTGCGGTAGCGCTCCTTCTTGCACTGAGGGTGCAGCAGTCTGTTGCTGAAGGAACTGCTCAGGGACCCCTTAGTCTAATGCAGGGGGTGAGAGGTGTTGTGCGTGATTGACGTCAGCTTGGCTAAGACCCACCTCCTTTACGGAGTCTATAGGTCAGTCCAGGACAGAAATAGCCCTCTAACCCAGTTTGTTGAGGCCCTTTCTGTCCCTCTCTGGGTTTCCATTTCCCCAACAGACTACACCTTTGTGTTTCTGGCATACATGATTAAGCTATTACCTCTCTGTATTCCTAATGGCAGTATCATTAGAAGTCCTCTGCAGATGTCAATTTCTTGTGTTCATGGAATATAGAATAACACCAATCTCATCCTTTAAGGTCACCTTTTTTAGGTCACAACTTGGTGCTAAGATTATACTGTTATTGATTAATTACTTCTTGTTTTTCAGATCAGTTTTAAACTCTTGATTAAATATCTGTCACACATACACTCATAGTCTTTACAGAGAAAATGTAATAGCTCTGGAGATTTCAGTCATATCAGGAAATAGAGTTTTCGCAATTGTGATGAAAATGTAGATATATTTCATTTTGATTATGTTGTCAGGTGAATGCAGGAAAAATGGAAACTGCCAGAGAAAAATGGATGTTAATCATTGGGAACCTGGCACTCAAGCAGGTACATTATTTTATTACAGAGCAACTTTGTGGCTAATTATGTGGATTTAATCTTCCAATCAACCATTACTTTTTATCTGCAGAATTTTATGGCAATCTACCACAATTTGTGGGTATTTTCTTACTACCACCCTCTTTCTACAGCTACAAGCCACGGTGCTCGGCCTGTTGGCCTCTTTGATGGCAACTGTGTTGGGCTGGATGGCAGAGGGAAAAATGCCCTTCAATCACGTAGTGCTACTGTGTTCAGCCAGTGTTTCTACTGCCTTCATGGCTTCACTGCTGCAAGGTAAAAACACAACCTGCTGTCACCTTGAACCAATGTCTTTGATCTTTCTTTGAGTGTAATATGAGACAAGTGCATCACACACCTACACACATCGTTATTAAATCCATTCAAACCTTTTTGACGTCCCAGTTTCTCCCTCTCTACTTCACCCATGATCTCAGGATTCTTCATTAAGTTTAATTAGGTATAAAACATGCATTTTACATTTACAGGTGCTGGCCCTTGTATTGGGCCAGCACCCCACATCCCATCATTCTTCCCTGCTTTTTCTGCACAAAGGCTACTACCAACTAATTCTTTCTCTTTTAAGCCCCCTTAAAGCTGTTCTGTACCCTATTTTCTGAGCAAAGAGAGTCCTAAATACCTGAAAAATGCACTTTTCTCAAAAACTTTTCTTCTGGCTTGGTTAAATGAGCTGATCTCCATCATAGAAATTATTCTAGAAATAGAAGTATGAACAGAGGGATGGTGACAAGGAGCATGTAGGACATTGAAATCAATTCTGCATTCTTCTGGTTGACCCACAAGTTGAAATTCGGCATTGGACTAATTATATAGATACACATCATGTCAAAAAAATGATTCATGACTTTGGCCTTTGACCCCACAGGGGGTTTTCATACATGAAAAAAGAGAACCACTGACCTAGGCCCTCCTCATCCATTCTTAAATAAGAGTTTAGGGACTTTCTAGTTGCATTCAGGTCATGTTCAGGTCTATGAATGGCGTCAGGACTGATCCAATGTCCCCTGACAAGAGAGAGAGGATCTATGTACTTGATCTCAAACTCAAAAGTGACAGGTACCACGTCACGCCCTTTCACCCACCCCCCAAGAAAGGTTCAAAAAATGTTGCAGTCCAAATTTCCCCCTGACCCCTATTGTTTCCAAAGTCAAAAAAAAGGTCAAAATGTGCTTGTCAATTTCCACCACCCCCAACCCCCAAATCAAAGGTACGGTCCTTCCCCCCACCCTCTGCGGATGCTACAATGGAATATGAGGTGCGGCTTTTCACTGTCGTAAAATGCCCAAGAAGTTAAGCCTTGAGGGTAAACATCACAGCCATCCTGTGCACTTCTTAATGTCGTCAGGGGTTGAAATGCAGAAGTATCGGACAACACTTGGAGACCGGGGAAAGCAGCAATCAGCGATAACCCTTTAACGATCTTCAAAGAGAACGCAGTCTAAGTACCTCCGGGAGTACGGGGGAGTGAAAGGGGGCGTGGTCAACCCTGCAGCTTTTGACGTTCGAGCATCAAGTAACATCAGATCTCTCTCTCCTCCCTGACAGATTAAGACTCTTTACCTTTGCCGTACACTCCCTCCTCTACGTGTGATACCATACCGGTTGGAGTGACGTATGCGC
>NW_023339740.1:14569624-14575157 GCF_004916995.1 Morone saxatilis | reverse complement strand
TGTGTGTACCAAATTTCATGGCAAAGGTCGACATTGCCATCCACAATAAACATGTCTTCCACTGTGGAAAAGACACAAAATCAACACCATGACAGATTTTGACTGCTTTGAACCTGAAAAATCCAGAAATCCGACAGCAGCTTGTCCACTCTTTATTATTAACTATTTTTGGTGATGTTCACAATCCTTTTTTACAACAATTTGTCAGATATCATACCAATCGTGAATACGACTGAGAAAGAAGGAGAGAAGCTGTAAAGGAATTTCTAAAACGTGTCTCCTGTAACAGCTGCTTGAAACATTGCTCAGTAAAGGCCCTGGCACCCCACAGGTAATACACCACACACACACACACACACACACAACACACACACAACCACCTTACTATAGGCTATATACATACGCACACACACTCCAGCACTTGTAAGGAAGAGTTGTAACATCCCTTTGGCTATGAGGGGGCAGTTTCTAATCATTGCTATGGACTGACACTACTGTGTCAAGCTTCTTTGAGCCTAAATTATTCTTCAGTTTAATAACTTGATATTGCTTTTACACAGACCTTGAATTTACTGCTATGAGGACAACAAAACAAATGCTAACTTTTTTGCAGTCCTAGTGAAAAAAGTGCATTAATCACATTCATTATTACTTTATGTTACATTTACTGCTAAAACAGTTACTTTTTAGGACATTTATATACGTCACATGGATAAAATCTATCTTCAGAATAGTTTGATTACACAAGATTATTTACAGATTCAGACAACAGAGAGTTCGCTACATGATGCACTTTCAGCAGGAAGTGCCTGGCTCACACAGACTAAAACAAGACAAGAGATGAAACAAGACTTAAACGTTTTAGCCACACTAACCGTCCTGCGAGACAGTAACGCTCTTTACACACAAATTGCTGAATGGATGAAAGATGAAGAGACACATTTGCTGTTCTTAGACCTACCACTAGTTCTGCCTGAAGGTGGAACCATGTTGTCACGTAAATGACAACGGTTTATTCTCTGAACAATAGCTGTTTGAGGACACACTCAGATTGGCTCAGCTACATAATAAAAGTGAGTTTTAGGTGTTGTGTGATTGCATACAAAGTTAATGAAAAGACATGAATGGATGCAGAAAACATATCTTCTTTTTAACTTAAGTTTAACACGTTCCTGGTTAGTAAAGTTAAACTCAATCAAATACTGCCGAATAAACTTTAAAAACACCCATAAACGCCCTCCTCTTATCGTTTAATTACTAACAACTGAATTGGAAAAACTGAGTTATAATTCCAAGATTTAAGATATTCTTAATTTCTGACAGCAATAATATCTCCCATTTGGTGAAAATATAAATAAAAATATATGCCAGCCACACTGACAGTTACATTTAACTCAAATCTGATATTAACATTGATAGACTCAATTTAATTAACAAACTGCATAACACATATTGGGTGTGCTAGAATGCTGATATTCTATATAACATTTAAAATGTTGTTAGTATGCTAATTACCTTGCTAACATGCTAATGTGTACTTTCCAGCAAGTTCATGTGTTTTCGTACATTTAGCATGTTAGCATGCTATCTTAGCATTATCTCAAGTATAGCTGAAGCTGACTGGGGTTATTTTTGTGTTGGACAACAGGACATTTTGACCTGCAGGTGGTACCAGATGAAAAGTCATCCGTTGGTAAGCGCAGGTGGTGCTAGTGTGGCTAAAAACAAGTAGACCAGTAAACCTAAAGTGGAGACAGGTGAGTGGACATCGCCAGCCAGAAGAACACACAGCTCTCATGAACACAACAGAGAACCAGCCGCTGCCTATAAAAGACACATCACACATCCCCTCCAGCTCCCAGCAGCGTTTTCACATCCCACAACAAGAATTAGCTACACAAACTACAAAATAGAGAAGTCTTTAAATATACAATTTAAATAAGCGTCACACAAGATGAAAATATATAGTATATATATATATATTATATATACTGGTCACTTTTAAAAGATAAATCTTTGTTTTTTTAACACACCTACATACACTGCAAATATACAGGAATATAAATATAGTCCATTTAATCCTTAACACCATGGCTTTGAATATTGTGATAAAAAAATAAATAAAGGTATCCTCTTCCATGTAACAGGAACTTGAATGTGCTCAGTTTCAACTTGTAGACAGTTTTGCAGTTTTCGAAGTTTTACTATTTACTATCAGTGTGTACAAAAATGAAACAGGTTCGGGGATGAATGTCAGCTGGTTTAACATCCGTTAAACCTGAAGTCAAAGATCTTCATCACAACTAATGTTACCGTCTGCTTCAGTAACACTTCAGGAGGTTTATTATTCCACAGATATACAGAAACAGTGTGCATTTGTATGTGCATGTTTTAGTTTTTTTATTACTGATGAGTTGAATCTTCCATTATTTGGATTTTTGCTTCTCAACTTCCTAAATCTTTTGGTCCTATTTCATGTTCATTATGTTTATTGTCCATTAGTGAACATAGTTTGTGCATTCTTGTTTGTGCTCCAATGTAAATATATATTGCTTACTCATTGTGTGGGACAGCAGTTATTTCAATTCCACATGTGCATAATTTAAAACAACAGGTCAGCAGTTAGTAGGGTTAGTGTTTGTTTCTTGTGCACAATAATTGTGTAAAATCTCTTTTGTGCTTTTGTAGAAAGAAAGTCAAAACTGCATCAAGCAAGCGATGGACATTTGTTTCAATGTCACATGAAAAAGCTGTGCTTTCTGTCACTGAAGAAGCTCTTTCTAGTTCACCTTCAACACAATTCGATATATTTCTATATCTCCTTTCTGTTATTCTGTATGTAAATATGTAGATTTCAAGTGTTTTATGGTCTTGTTTTTACTCTTTGGTGGAGAAACTTAAATGAGTTATAATGTGCGTGTAACGGAGGATGACACTGTGCCTTTAGAACATAAATCTTATCCTACATCATATTACTATACTGTACAACACTGTTTACATAATGAACAATAATGGCTACACACAAAACACAGCAGAGAACGGGAAATGGAAGAGAATGAAACATAAATGGATGACCTTTAGAGCAGCATTAAGCATAGTTTACAATACACAGAGCCCTGTGAAAACAATCGACACGATGAGAAGTGTTTTCTAGTTCAGGGCATCGGAACAGAAGTGTATGACAGACACACTGAATCACTGCATAAGATCTAATAGAAAATAACTTTTTCAGTGTTAGACTGTATGGTTTTAACACACAGTAGCATTATAGAGGGCAGCAACAGAAACACTGACAGACTTTAAACCTTAAAATAAGTGAACTCACATTCATCTCGGCTCTCTGTGCCAGTCTACTGAGTGAAAACCTGTTCAATCAGCAGGACCACACTGGCTCCTCTACATTCATCCTTTCAGGTTCCCTGCATTGTGCAGACAGGACTGTGCATTCAACTGTGTGTGTGTGTCGGGTGAGGGGGGGAGGTTGTGTCTGCTGAGGATCCTTTTACTAAGGCAAAGAAAAGCAGATCACATAACTTCATCTTAAACCCTGTGACGTTAAATACAGAATAAATAGAGATTAACAGTGCGTCACTGTTAATCTAACCCTGATTTCAGTGTTTGATCTACTGTTATAAGAGTGAACTTTTTTTCTCCTGCTGCAGGTGTTATTTATTGATGCGTGTTGGGTGGCTACATACAGTTTTGTGGCGTTAGCAGGGCAGTGGTGGGTGTTCTCTGCGCTGCAGTGACCCCCGGTGGAGACTTTATGGCTGAAAGGTAAACTGTGCTACAGGACTGGGTGTCAGAGGGGCGTTTGGATAGCAGTCAAGAGTCAGACTCCGGTGTGGCAGGCGTGGTCGGTGTAGTTGGTGTGGTGGGGCTGATGGCAGTGTTCTGGTAGCTCGTACCGTAGCAGCTGTTTGGAGACAGGGAGTTGGGGTCCAGAGCTTTGGTCCCTCCTGGAGTCAGGAAGGCTTTGCGAGCCGGCACTGCTGACGGCACCTCGCCAGGCTTTGCGCCTAGGATGAATCTGGCCTCGTCCTGCTCCTCCAGGTTGGACATGTCCTTCATCATGGTTTTACGGTAGGAGACGGACAGCTTGTTGGAGCCATCTGACATCAGGTTGAAGCGACGAGCGATGAAGACAATGGGGAGGGGAAGCATGGCCACCACGATGAGAGAGAAGCACATGGCCAGTGCCCAGGGAGGGTAGCTCTGGAAACGTTCCTGAGCCTGCAAACACATTTGAAAATAAATTAAAAATGTTTCTCGAAATGGAGAGAAGCATTCAAATCTAAATCTACAGGTACAAACTGAGTTGAAAAGATTGTTTACGATGTCAGTCTGTCGGTCCGTCAGTCCACCACTCTGATTCAGAATGAAATATCTCAACAACTTTTGGATGGTGTGCCATAAAACTGTGTACAGACATTAAAGATCCCCAGAGGATGAATCTGGCTATCCACTGACTTTTCATCCAGCGCCATCAAATAATGACCTCCCATTCCCATAAGCCTCAGCTGTACTTTCTTAGTGATAGTTAGCAAATATTAACATGTTAAGATGCTAAACTAAGATTGTAGTGAACATACCTGCTTAACATCACCTATTTTACTTACCTTTTCATTGTGAGCCGCACTCGTTCCTATTTTACTTACATCATACTTACAGACACACATATTTTCATAAACACCAGGGTTCTTTTAGGGGACACATATTTGTTTATGAGACTATTGTACAAATTCCTTATGACAAAAATGAGATTTAAAAACAGGATGAAGAAGTTGAGGGTGTGTATAGAGGATAAAATATGTCCACAACACCAAAAACAATACTAACTAATATTTATCATTACAAATATTTCAATAAAAATCTTAAAAGTTACTAAAATAAATCACCTTCTGACTCCAGACTTGGTAGATTCTTTTAAAAATCCTTTAACAGGAAAATATAAAGAGTGTAGAATACAAAAAATCCTCAACCTCAACAAAAAATTATGACAGAACACACACAAACACACAAACACACACAAACACACACAGACTGACCAGCTCTTGGACCCAGGCGTTGTATCCCGGGGGGCTGATGGCCATCTCTATGACGGTGGCTGTGATGAGCACGATGAGACACAGAGGGGAGACATACTTCCACAGGTAGAAATAAATCCTATATGGTCGGAAACCCAACATGTCCTCCAGATCCTGCATGAACCTGAACAACAACAAAAAGAAATACAGTAATGACATAAACACAGAAAGCCTATAATTTACACTTATCTAACACTCCTCGGCTCCAGTGATCAGGATGATTAATTGCAGACACACAGACACAAATCTACAGCTAGCTGTACCTTTTTGTACCGTAAATCCAAGCGACAGACACGTTTTCCAGGATGACGACTACAGTGAGAGGCAGTCCGGCAGAGTAATCATCAAACATGGTGACATAGTAATTCCCTGAACGTTGAACGAACAACAGACCACAGAAGAAGGCCACAACGCAGCAACACACTGAAACAAACCCAGAGAAGAGA
>NW_023339740.1:14565443-14569608 GCF_004916995.1 Morone saxatilis | reverse complement strand
GCCATTCAGAGGAAAAGTTAAGAAATGGTCAAGGGTTTGGTCTAATAGATAAATAGAAATAGAAAACTGGGAAATAATAAATGAAAAATAAAAGGGTTTTATTGCCAGTAAGTGTTTTGCATTCAGTACACTCTGAGCAATAATACAAAGCCTAATGCAGTCCATTCCCTACAGTGCTTTAATGCTGTGCTGAATAAGGGGTTTAAACTACTAATAGCACACAGTGGACTGACTGAGGGAGTCAGTGGGGGAGGTTTACCTGTGAAAAGCTCCTTCTGGACCTTGTAGGTATCGAGGACAGGTGTGGTGATGCCAGTCATGGTGCCGATCATGCTGCCCAGACCGAGGTTGATGAGCATGAAGAAGAACATGACCGACCAGAATGGAGATGCCGGGAAGTGGGTCATGGCTTCTGTGAAGGCGATGAAGGCCAGGCCGGTTCCCTGGACAGCCTGCAGAGAGGATCAGAGGAGTGAAATCAGGTGACAGACAGAACATGCTATGTTTTCCGTAGCAGGACTGTGCCGACATCAACACTCACCTTGTTAAGCTCGTCCTCCAGGAGACAAGGCTCCAGTCCCAGTTGGGTGAAGCTGCCCTCTTTAATGGTCTTGATGACCCCGTACATCTCAGCGTAGTCTGATGTGCTGAGATGGGAGAAGTTTACATGTGGAGGGATCAGATCGTGACTCAGGACGTTAGAGTTGAGGTATCCCAGAATCTTCTCTGCATTACTAGAAATAAAAAAGAGCAGGATTAGACTGACATATCGACATATATCATAAGAAATAAAGCTAAACAAGTACAATCAAACTTAAACATGTACATTCTGTTGAGGCTGCACGACTTTATATCTATTCATAGGTCAGATCATTATCTACTGTATATATAGGAAGTGCAAAGAATGCACAAATAAATATTGTATGAAGTACCGAGGTGATTTTAATGTGCATATTGAGTCTGCTGAGCATACAGTCTGCTTAGACTTGAGGATGACAATCACAAGGTAATATGTACATATCAATGCACAATGTTTATACAACACTGTAATATATGAGATATGTATGTACAGTAACGTGACTCCAGGGTTATTTCACAGTTAAGGAAGTCCTGTCATACAAAGTGCTTTAACTACTCATCATTCACACAAAAAATATAAAGTCAGGTTATATGTGTATTTATGATCTTTAAGGTTACTTTTACTGCTCTTAGATTGTTTCTTGAACATGCTTCCTTTCACTTTAGTTCACCCAAAATGCAAAAATGTATGACAAACTAATGAAGTCTTGACCGAGTGGAAACCTCCATGGCTGGAAAAAATTAAGCCAACATGGAAGTGCCAAAAACGAACTCTTAAAGCTATGCATAATTAAAGGCATGGTCGCTTTGAGTGACAGGTGGGTGCCATCGCAGGCAGCTAGTGGCTTCATCTGCTCTGCCTCAGCTCCATCCATGCTCCAACTCTTTGCCTATTTGTGGATTAGCTGGGACAGAGCCGGACACTGCCAAGATGGCAGAAAGTTAAAATCTCCAAATCAAAGTAAAACCAAAATTACCTGTATGGCTAGACACCACCAGAGGATGTTAATTAATCTCTTTATTATCATAATGTTAATTTCCTGTATGTAAATGCTTTTTCAGGTGTGAACTTACTCTACGACACACTTTTCATTCATGATGTTGGCCTTGAAGCCCAGCACAGCGAACACCACCAGTGTGGCCAGAATGGATGTCAGAAAGTTGATGACAGAGACGAGCACGGCATCAAAATGACAGTTGTTATCAATCTTATTGTAACTGGAGAAGGCTATGACTCCTCCAAACCCCAGACCCAGGGCGAAGAAGACCTGGGTGGCTGCCTCCCTCCACACCTGGGGCTCCAGCATCTTCTCCAACTGCGACGGACAGAGAGGAAGTCAGTTCACAAGTTTGTTATTTAGAGTTTTTCAGTATGGCTGAGTAAAGACACTGGGACAAAGCAGTTCTGTCAGTCTCACCTTCGGAGTGAACATGTGAGCGATACCGTCCACTGATCCCTTCAGCATTAAACCCCTGACCAGGAAACAGAACAGCACCACATATGGGAAGAGAGAGCTGAAATACATCACCTGTGGAAGTGGAAAAGGGAAAACATACATTCAGCAAAGGGAAACAAGGGGTCTCCTTCATATGTTTCTCTCACTGTGTTATCCATTTCTGTCTCATCCTCTCCACTACCTTCCCAGAGGAGGCAATTCCTCTGATGACGGCGAGGCAGACGATGATCCAAGCCACCAGCAGGGACAGGGTCATTTTGATGTTGAGTCCGCCACTCTCTGCGATGGTACTGGTGGTGTTCAGAGTCTGACGGTACCAGAAATAGGTCGTAGCCGAGCTTTTCTCGCACTCCGGCTCCACAACTGTGTGTTTTGAAGACAGATGGAGCTTTAGTTATTGGGGTGATAAGTGAAGAAAAGGCAAGCGGTGTGGGAAGATGAGCACAGGAGTTTTTGAATGTCATCCAGAGAGGGCAGAAGGAGAAATATAATGAGACTGAGGATGTTAACTTAGGGTCAATCTCTCAATTCTCGGCTGGTTTACACCTCTCAGGCGTAAGGGGAGCTGAACAAGGTTGTCTGTGTGCTTAGTATGCCAAGCATGGACCTCCATTTCACATCACCTGAGATTTCTTACAGAGCACACCCAGTATATTATATTCTTATTACCTTGAAGAAATGAGATATAGAGTGTGTGGCTGTGTTTAGTCAGCAGTAATACAATTCTCCACATAATATTGCAGGATGGTGCAGATTTATCTGCGCGGATGCACACAGACACATAAATACAGATGCACAGAAAGCTCTTTATAAATGTATGGCCATCTAAATCTGATGCATTCAAGATGGCCTCTGCTGAACTCACAGTCTAGTATAATTACTATCTGGTTCAATCATGGTGTTTTCTATGTCACACTGGACACAGATGCATGAGAAACACATAGTTTCTGTCCTTCCAGTGAATCATTTTACACTCTACTGCAGTCCCTCAGCTTGAGCGTCCTTCAGTCTGAATCTCTGCTCCCCCGTCTGCCTGCCAGCCGCCTTGCTGAGTCATACACATGCTGAGTGTTTCTCGGCCGCCCTGGGGTTATGTTATTATCGCTTCTAATCAACCTCCAGAAGGTTTTAATCTGGATTATGTCTGTGAAGGTGTGACAGAAAGCTGTAAGGAAGTTAACACAGTTTGTCTGATCTGCTTACTGCAGGTGTGTTGATAGAGGCTGAGGCTGCAGGGCTTCATGTGTTTAATCCTACAGATTGCAGCGTGGCGGCCCATTAAGAAATTATTGTGAGAACCATATACATACTACTACTACATAAGACTGACCATAGCAGTGACACAAATGGATTATTGTTCTAGACTTAACATAATCCTGATGTATGCACTCTTGATATTAGATGAAAACATCCATCTACTGTACTGTAGTGTACATTTTTTATAGATTATTAAAAGTAAACCCTTTAGATCAAGTCTGCATTCAGCTTATATGCTATGTAAATGCAAATGCCACCCAACTCACTCACTTACAGTAACTTACTCTCTCTTTTTCTTTGCCTTTGATTTTTTAATTTTCTCTACTGCACACTTTTTTTATCACTGAAATTGTTTTTATTGTCTATGATTTGTAGCTATGTTAGCAGCATGGCTCTATGGATGACATGTCGCTCTAGCTTCTACCACTTGCAGACAGATAGATTAATGGATAGATTGCCATGAGATGCACAGATGTTCATTGTCCCCAGAGAATGAATCATGATGACCTTGGCGATCCCCTGACTCTTCTTCTGCGCCACCATGAGGTTAACATTTGTGATTTTTAGTGAAATATCTCCTGTAAAATGCCTCAGTTGTAATTTGTGTGTTGTGTGTATTAGCAAATGTTAGCATGCTAACACACTAAACTAAGATGGTAAATGTTTATTTTCCAGTGTGTAACATTTAGTGGCATCTAGTGGTATAGTTGCCTTGCTTAAATGTTGTTCTGAAGCATTTATTCTGCTTTATGTCTGTTAATTAATATTTAATGTCACTCACTGGCAAGAGTCCCATTCTTTCTGATTGGACAGTCACTCCATGGAAGAGGATACTGGAAGGATTGGAAGAAATAGAAGATGCTCCAGCCGAT
>NW_023339740.1:14564762-14565315 GCF_004916995.1 Morone saxatilis | reverse complement strand
GATAGATAGATAGATAGATTGTAATTTATTGACATTTTACAGTATGCCCTCTGCTACGTGACGTAAACAGCCAACATACTTCCAGTAAATTGTATAATAAGGTCTGCACAGAGTGAGAGAAGTATGCAAATGAGGCAGCATGCTTTGTGCATGTCCCATGTTGCTGTCAGTCTTCTGAGCAGTCGTGCCAGCCAGGACATTCACAAGCTAAATAAGGTTGAGGAAAGCATGAATAATTAAAGTGCTCTCTTTTCCACACTGATCTTCTACGAGATATTTATAGCTACTTACTTCTGTACCAGCCGTGCGACTCTAAAGAAAGGCTACCTTTCTCTCTCTAACACGTCAATACCTCCCACAAACCCAAGAGAGGCTGAGGCAGCGTGAAGGCTGTTGTGGTGACTCCAGATGTTCCTGTAACTTTATCCGGCTCATCACCATATCAGTTTCATGGTTGTTACATGCTATGAACATGCATAAGACATATAAAACCACACTTTTAAATCAGGGATCAAATTACCTTTGTCCTTTAGAAAGATAGACAGATAGACAG
>NW_023339740.1:14553985-14564735 GCF_004916995.1 Morone saxatilis | reverse complement strand
ATAGATAGATAGATAGATAGTTCAGAAGTGTTTGCTCATGCAAAAAAAGTACCTTCATAAATCACACAGACAGAGCAGCAGTTTATCATTAAACTGGTGCACATTCAGCAGATGTGCTTCTGTTTAACTGCAGGGTTTGACAGCTGTTTCCCCATTACAACCTCCCTGATTCTTATCAGAGGACCCACACTTTTTCTCTCCACCATGCTGCCATCAAACTGCTTTTCTGAGGAGCCTTAAGAGTCTTTAACATCTATAGAGCACCATTTTATAGTCTACAGAGATAATGGATGATTCTGATTTATAAATCAAATAATCACCTTACCATCAGACTGGACATTCCTATCCCGCCCAGACTGGGACAGACGTAGTTCCAGACCCCGATGCTCCCACGTCGGATCTTCTGACCCACAGCCAGCTCCAAGAAGAAGAGTGGGATGCCAATGATGAGGAGGAGGATGAAGTAGGGAACCAGATAGGCACCTGAAGAACAGGGAGGTTTGTTGAGTTCATAAAGTCCAAAAGGGAAGTAATATGTTTAAAACCAACACAGAAAAACAACCGAGATGTCTGTCCTTCATCACAGATTTGACTGAACATTACTGTTAACTACTTTTTCACAGTGTGCTATACAACAAAAGCTGCAGATTTTAAGGCCGTAGTGTGTGGTGCAGTCATATTAAACTGTATTCTGTTTTTAACATTTTATCTCATTTACATGCAGAGGAGCAAAAGTATTACAAACTTTCAATATAATGAAATCTAATACAACAGAAACATCACAAACAGCCCTAAAATGACCACAGAGTTGAATCAGCACCTTTTTGTAGGCTTTCCTTACTCCTTGTGTGTTGTATTTTTAAAGGATGGGTCTATTAGATTGCGTCGCATCAAACCGGGGTTTTATATTTTCATTTTATTTTTTCATTCTAAGAGTGATTTGTCATAAATAGAAAACTAAAATAATATGGTCCTAATAGTGTGATGAATATGAACAGCGTTTCCTGTTCATTTGTCTTTTAAAACCAGCAACATTTGTACAGTAATTCAACAATTTTGCGTCAGTTTAACTTGCAAAATGTGATATGGTGATTCAGTGAAATATATTTACCCAACCACCCCTCCTCCTGCACCCAGCTCCTTTCCGATGTAACCTCCTCGGCTCCACTCACGAAAATTCTTTGAATTTCATTTTAATTTTGATGGGAGTCTAAATTTGTCCCTTTGCAGCTTAATCCAGAGAGGCATAATCAGGATGCAACTGTGTTTTATGTGCGAAGGACGAGTCATCATCTGGGACTTATAGCAGGCAAACATGCACTATTAATACATCAAAAGTAGGGAATTACATACAGTGGGAGGAGTAATGAGGCAGTGAGAGGAGAGGAGGGGAAAGGCTAAATCAAGAAAGCTACGATAGAGAGGATAGTGAGGTTAAATGTAGTGAGAAGTTTGGGGCCTCTGCCAGGATCCTCAAATCATCTACTCCATCACCAGTTATTTAAACTGGAGCCTGATTGACATGATATACGACTGAGTCCCGAGCATAAAGATGCAACAATGGAGGGAGAAATGATAGATGTGATGAGGAAGAGAAATAGTAGGAATGAGAGAGAAGCCCACACAACGATAACTCCCTAACAACACGGACCTTTAACGTGTCTGTAATTGGCTGCCTGACAGACAATTACGGGGTGAAAAATGGCCACTCGCCAGGTCACATAACCTGACTGGCCTTTAGTTGTCTAGTGTCAGTAAATACTCTCTATAGGCAATAAATCCTGCCTATATGCAGTAAATCAGACACGGGCAGTAAAGCAGAAACCACAAAAACATTAAAGGCTTAATGTAAGCTGTAGCATGTCTATCAATCCATGATGACGTGGTGTTTCTAACCTATAGTGAACGCAGGTTTACACTGTGTTCGCCTCCGATTACAAGCACCCCAGACCAAAATAAAACCTCATCACTATACAGTTACATTAATTTTTTTTTATCAGGCTCTTTTCTGTTTAGCAGAGTATCAGTTGGGCCCGGCCTGCTCTGCCGGCGGTAGTAATCAATAGTGCAGCTATATTTAGACTTGAATGTTTTCTGCACAATACAGCTGCTCTTCGCACTTCTGTACTGAATGGAAATGACATGTCGTTTGTGATGGTCGGGGGTGGTACTAAGCTACTAAAAGTGAAACACAGGCAGCTAAACATGCAGCAGGACTCCATAAATGAGCAAAATCAGCGTTTATGTCTGAAAGATTTCAACAATAAATCACTTGTCAAATAGGGATGAACATTGTGAAAATCAATATCAGAAGATGAAGATTATTTTTTACTAAATCGTGTTTTTTTAATGTGCTTTATGTGTTTTGATTAAGAATGACATCTATCTGGTTTTGCAAATTAACTCCTCATATATGACACAATATGGAAAAATATGCAAAACCTCAAAGCTGTTGCATGTAACGTATTTAAACAAGAACGTTAACAACTTCATAATTATTCCACTAAAAGTTGATAATACTGCGTAGCCCTTGTGTCTGAAAATAACTTGAATTGTGGAAAGATTGCACAGAGTGGAGAGGACTGATTGGTATCCTACTAAAGTGGAAGTATAGTTACTTTTCAGTAAAACTACTTTCTTATGTCTACATGCTGTCAATAACTGGGCTATCACGCTGATGTTTAGCTGTTAAAACATATTCACCATCTAAGTTTAAAGAGTTTGCATGCCCACATTTGCTGATTAGCACTACAAGCAAAAAACAGCTGAAACTGATGGGAATGTCAGTAGTTTTGTAGGTCTTTGTGTGTTGGACAAATCCAACGTTTGACCTGATAATATTGATAGACAAAAAGCCAAAGTTCTGATCAAAGTTTTAATCATCCTGAGGGGACATGAATATCTGCACCAAATTACATGACAAACCATCCAATATCTTTATAATAGAAATATATCAGCCTGGACCAAAGTGGTGGACATTTCCATCCTGGGAGTCATACCACATGGCAAACAGCAAGAACATAACATCAGATTACACTTCTTTCACTATTCTTTCACTATTCAATGTTTATTACTTAAAGGCTCTGTTTTCTGATCATTTGTTTTTTGTGTGG
The DNA here is from genome assembly GCF_004916995.1 of Morone saxatilis. Classification (NCBI taxonomy): domain Eukaryota; kingdom Metazoa; phylum Chordata; class Actinopteri; family Moronidae; genus Morone; species Morone saxatilis. The sequence continues at coordinate 14,561,622 of NW_023339740.1, read as the reverse complement.
ACGTCACATCCATTACACGTTCCACTTCATGAAAAGAATAGAAGTGAAGAATAAGTTGCTATATTTAGAACTCGTATGTGATCAAACCATCTTTCAAATATTCAGATGTCATCAGTGTTTATTAGTAGAGAAATAAATTGAACGCTCGAGCACTCTATGTGTTGCCTTCAGCATTTTATTCTCAGTGTCCCTGAGTTGGAGATACTAACTTCATGGATTACTGTGTATTTTTTGTCACTATCATTAAGGGTCATGGTAATATGTTACCACTGTGGGCTTTCAGTAAAGTTAGAAAGTTACTGCTTTTAAAAACATCTGAAGGGACTCTCATAGTAAATGTCTACTTGAGTACAGTGAAGTAAATGTAATGTGCTACACATAAGCTTGAACTAAAGCCAGCAGCTCACCTCCTCCATTCTTCTGGCACAGGTAAGGGAAGCGCCACACGTTCCCCAGACCTACAGAGAAGCCCACCTGGGCCAGGATGTACTGCAGTTTGCTGTTCCAGGCAGGTCGTCCATCGTTTTCGGGCACCTCTATCTGCGGGACTTTCTTCCCGGTGGCCCCTCCAACGTTCAGGGCGCTGCTCTTGTAGTCGATTGGCTCCTCATGTGCGAGCAGGTCAGCCACCGACTCTGTGACATGCTCATGGCTCTGCTCGCGCTGCGTCACCTTGCTGTTCTTAGGCATCGGGGTCGGGAAGGGGGGTGGGGGTGGAGACAGAAAGAGAGAGCGAGACAGAGACTGGTAGGAACAGGAAGAAGTGGTGCAGGCAGAGAGTGGAGAAGAGATAGATGGATGCTATAGGGAGCTATAAGGGAGATGCTGAGGAGTGATTTCAGGTCTTGGGCTTCAGTCCTGCATCAGAAAAACAGAAGATTGTATTTCAAGGACATCATCAAATTTAAAATGAAATAATTTTCTGTTATTGGACAAAAATCCCATAGTCTGTATTTTAAATAAAAGAATGAGATTCGTGCCCCTCACAGGCATCATTCAATATTCAGTATTTTTAAGCCTTCATTTCCTGGCTGTGATCCCTTAAAAAAACTTCACACAGACAATTATTCCTCCGTTTAGTGCTTGGTTAGGCTTGTAATAAGACAATGGATTGTAACACATGGTTATGCCTCTCCAGAGCCATGAAGGGTGTCAGCATAAAGACAGGACACCATTCATCACACCTGTGTTAACTTAACCTGACTTTTCAACAGAAAACTCAACAGGGACTTGAACAGACATGTTTACATCACAGCTCTTTGTCTCTCACGCAGTGTTTTTGGTTCCAAAAAATTCCCAATCCTGTAAATTGTTCTATTTAATTTCCCTGTTCTGCAAAGCTTAACTTTAGCGAAGCTTTTTTTTTCCTGTAAATCCCCATAATCCTCGGAAGCATCGCAGCAACATCCATCCTCACCCCTCTTTCAGGGAGTGGTTGGTTCAACCCAAACGTAATGGAGGAAGTGAATATGATGCTTTGGATGAAGTGCCGTCATGTGGTCTCCTGATCCACATCACGAGCCCCTGTGTAGGCTCATTACTTATTGAGCGAGTCATTTCGCTATTATAAAAACCTGCCGTCCATGATAATGCAAAACTGCAAAGCTTGTGGGTTATTTCAACACTTTTTACATGCTGGAGAAAAAGGAGAAAATATGACTTTGAATTTGAATTTGATTCTGTTGTTTGGTAGTGACTGATCGAGTCACCAAAGTCCCGTTAAAGCAGAAGGAAAATGTATAGCTAAAGGAAAGTCAGTGGGACTGAGTGAAGATGCTGTACATAGAATGTGATGCAACAGCAGTGATGCACATGAGTCTTTGTTGTCACAGCACTTACTGCTTACATCAGCCTAAAACAAAGTCTGCTACTACCAGCAAAGAGCATCAGCTCCACACAAACACTCTCAGAGCACTCGCAGACACAAGAAAGCCACAAAACACTCCTTAATTTGTTTTCTGAATGTTCATTTGCTTTCCTTGCTTATGTATTTTTTCATCACCACAACAGATTTCCTCCTCTGTGCATGTCAAGATGAGCCTATGATGCAATAATCCATGGCCATTCACAAGTCTTCATAATCCTATGTGCATTAACTGTAAAGCCCCCAGCGCTGCTTTTCTGTCTTGTCATTCAATCCCATCCTACAGTATACAAGACACATAATATCAATCAGAGGCTGCATCATCCAGCCAACACTGAGAAATGAAAACACATCAACTCACCCAACCAATAATCCTGCTGGAAAAAAAAAACCCCAAACACACAGTTCAGATGAGGAGTCTGACTGTGTGGAACGATTTTATATCAAGGCATTTTTCCATGGCAGGAAAAGCCTTTGCATGGCCTGCAATGTTATCTTTCTCCTATGTGTCGATCCTGGCTTTGTCCTTGGAAGAAGATCTACATTTTCAGAGTTAATAACAAAGGAACTGTATTCCCTTTGACCTATAAGCAAACATCTGCCTGATCTTTGTGTATTTATTCTGCTTCTTGCCTATTCAATGATTCTACATGCGTCATAACGAGGGAAAGCATGCATATATGGAGGGTATTTCTACACCACCGCACTGTACATAACGTCTACTAAAACCACTAAAAGCACTTGAACTCGTGCATGTTCTCAGCAACTGTCACATCCACAGAGGGTGCAATATAAAGACCTTTCTGTATTAGGACAAGAATTATGTAGTTTCTTTCAGGGACTATATAATGCACAGGACAGCAGTTTGTCATGTATGTATGCAGCTATCATCTGCTGGGACTCCATGTTCTTGGACATGATACTCTAAGGGCAGGTGCACCAAGACTAGAGCTGAAACAAAGCTGAGGTTTCATATGACAGATACAAGCAGAGAGTCCTTACAAATGTGAGACTGGAATAAGAAATCATTCACACTGGTAAAATTCCAGCACCAACAAGGACACCAGTTCAGCCCTAACTGTGAACACATGCTTTTACACAGCAGCTGTTTTCACTATCAGACGTCCCAAAATCACAAAGTAAAAGTTACATTTCCTGTTATAGAAGTGTATATTCATATTTTCCTATGAGTTATGTTGGAATAGATAGCAATATATATGCAAATACAATGGAAAGCAGCAGACCCTGCTGGTATCAGCTTCAGTAATCAGTCCTGTTTAAATGTCCACACTTGTTCATTAATCGATTACTGATCCTGTGATTACAAGTCTGAACACACACCACAGTTAATGGTTTATCAGCTGTTTCACACTGGAAATGTGTGTGTAAATGTGTGTATGAAAAGTCTGAAGCCTTGCATTTGTTATTCCCACTTTACTGGCAAAATCAGAACTTTAAAAACTGTAAATTTAAAGGAACATCAGCTTGCTTTCATTAAAAAAAGAAAAAAGAAAAACTATTTTAACTCTAAAACACAGCTGACCAGAACAGCTGCAGGTGGTGTAAAGCTGGTGAAAGCTCTCACTCATCAACACCTCAGCACAGATCACTTAATGTGACCACCAGGCGACACATCTGGTGCTGATGCTGATAGCCCGGCGGTTTCGCCATCGCTGATTTCACCGCTCATCATAAGTGATGCGAGGACTTTTTTAAAAACACAATCAAGGTCAAACACGATTATGTCCTGACCTCTGTGCGTAAAGTAGAAACTCATTTAGGTCATGATGCAAATTTTACACGATTACAGACAACTTCACGTGACTCAAAACGCGGTTTAGACATAAAACAAAGCGACTGGAACTCTTTTCCAGCTCTCTGTGAACTTTTTTGCAGGAATACACAGTTTTTAAAATCCAGGTGATAGCAACTACAGCGCTGAGAGAGAGAGAGACGCACAATGGAGGGATGTTAGAAAAATAAATTCTTTCTCACCGTCTGAGTCTTTAGCAGCGATCAACAATATCCAGGGTTTATCGTGAACGCAGATGTGAGAGAAAATCTGTAGAGAGGCATGAATGCATCCGCCGGGCAGCACTTGTGTGTCGGTGTGGTACTGACTGATCGCTCACAGGACACTGGAGGACGGAGGATCACATGCTGCTCTGCCTACAATTGACATGCAGGGAGGAGAGTCCGGGGCGCACCGTGACGCACAAAGTGCCGCTCATTACCAGCAATGACAAATTATTAGGCTACCTGACACTCACTTGTTGTTTGAGACTTCCAGCCATCACAGCGTCTCTGCACGGGAAGGTGTGATGTCTGAGGGGGGGGTGGGGGGTGGGGGGGTAAAATGGGCAAAACTATGCGCGGATTTGTCAAGGTTATCCACACCTACCTGAGGAAGTAAGTGTGTGACGCAGCTTTCGTCATTCCCATTTCAATTGATACAAAAAAAAAAGCCATTCAGCTCTCCCTGTCGGGATAGTAGCATGGGATGCAAAGGAAAAAACAACAGCTCTTATTCTAAAGGTCATTAGTGTTGAGCTTTTTGTTAGCATCGCCCTACAAACACAGTGAGGGTGCTGGTATTAATGTGGACACTTGGAAACCAGATGAGCAAGCCCTTTTTCCCCAACTGCTCAACGATGAATAAGCATTAATAAATGAATAAAACTCATAATAAATATATGAACAACAAATGAATAATACAGAGAGGGAGAAGTGAAGGACAAACTGCTCTTGAAAGTGGAGACAATGTGTTATTATTGCCTTCTACCAGCGGTGTAAGTCATACTCAGATCATTTACTGGAGTAAAAGTATCAATGTGTATAAATACTCAATTACAAGTATACATCCAGCATTCACATATACAATAATACAGCATGCACTCAAAGTATCGGATAAATGGTCCCTGTCAGTCTCAGGTAATTACATAATGTTATATTATATATATATATATATATATATATATTATTGAATTGTTATTATTGAGGCTTTAATGTGTAACCAGGACTTTAATGTTGTACATTTGGCCACATTTTAACTGCTTTATTTGGATATGATTGCATCTTGTTTTATAAACTGATCATGTGATGTAGCCTAATCTGAAAAGTAAATAGTAACTAAAGGTGTCAAATAAATATATTGCAGTAAAAGGTTAAATATTTCCTAAGTATATATATACACATACACATACATTTACTTAATATCTTAAGTGTAAAGTAGACAAGTGCTTCAAAGTTGTACTCAGAAACATCACATGAGTAAATAAGAGTAGTTAATTAGTTACATTGATAGAAAAGTCTGAACAACATTGTTTTTATTAAAACTCTCTTTAGGGAGAGGAATCTGTTCTCTAAGAGAATATACATTTAATTCTGTTCATACTCTCCAATAATCTCTGACTAACATCTTTATCTCCCGATCAAACTTTAAGTGTTTGGACTTTGCACTGGGTGGTCATTTCTCTATTAAATACTGGACACACGACACGACTGCAGCAGACACAGTCACCCAGGGGACCATAAATCACCCACCAGCCACCAGAATATTCCTTAATACCACCGAGATAGAGGCGGAAGACATCATCGAGAGGCCATTTTTCATCCTGACCGTATGGATTTATTTAGCTCCCTGTGTCTGTCTCCTCGGTCGTCTTAATCAGATGTGTGTCCTCACTTGCTTTTTGATGTTTCTCTTCATCTGCATCATTATTATCATTATAGAGTTGATGATACATAACACAGGGCAGTAAATATGTGGAGTTGTGTGGCTTTAAACTTTCTAAGAACAAAATCCTGTTTCCTCAAGCACTGATACAGTTTGAACTGGCTTTAAATAAGATATGACCTCTGCAGTACATTTGAATCACAGCTCATATCTCATATTCTCTCTATTTGTGAAGCTTTGCAGTAGAATGTTGTTCAGATTGTCTTTAGGTTAAACTAAAACCCACACCAGAGTGTAGCATCCAAAACGTGTTCAGGGTCCGATCTGTCTTTCCTATTTCTACAACTGCATGGTCCTTGCTCGGTGACGCTTTTGACGCACCATCTTCGATCTGACTACTGGGAGCAGTTGCTGTGGCAACCTCAGGATCATATGACAGACTTTGTCTCATCTCTGCACTCTCTTTTCTGTATTCCTACCCTCCATAAATTGCTTTTCCCTGTAATTTGATATTACTGAATATTGAATATTTATTTCATCCAAATTAAAGCTCAATTTGAATAGTTGTTCTATAACTACTGATCCCTCCAAGTTTTAGAAGTATACAGTGCATTAAAGATCATCCTCTGTAATGTTTTCACACACTCACACCCCATTTTTGCTTCAACAACCTTGTGTTCTGTCACCACATCTCATGTGAGAAAAAGTCTGATGAGAAATCCCTCAGACGAAAATAGAAAACATGTCAAACAGGATGACAAAGTCTGATAAAAACAGTTCAAGGACAAGGATTTAAAACATGTAGCATAATGATAGTGATTGTAAAGTAACACTTCAGCACCAAAGTGCTCCCTAGCAAGGCAGTGCTTCAGGACATTTGCTAAGTGGACAGCGGTGTGACACTCAGTGATACACTCACATGATTTTTCGAGGCTTCATTAAGCCTGCATCAGCAGCCTTGCAGGCCTGTGGGACTGTTGGCACAGTGGCGCTGCTGCCCTCTCTGGTTAGCAAATGACCGAACAGTCCCATCTGGGTTGGAGGAGCTGCAGCTTTGTTGTGCCTTCACTTACCCCATGTCCTTTTACTCATACCTGCATGTATTTATTGTACAACTGTTTTTTCAACTTCACTACCATTGTGATCATCTGAGTTTGTGGTTTGGTAAAACCATAGAAATTTGTCCATGGTTCTTGTCTAGTTCTTGTCCTGCACCAGATTTAAACATCCGGGTAAGCAGCTCTGTGAGACTGTACTTAAGCACAGGGGTGGGTATAGCTAATGCTAAAGCTAATAATGCTAACATGCTAATGTTTAGCATGCATAATGTTTACCATGTTCACTATCTCAGTTTTGTAAAAGTGTGCAGAGGCTGATGGGAATGTCCTTCGTTTTGCAGCTATTTGGTCATAAACCAACAGACAGTATGGGACAAATTTGAAATTTGAATTGTTATCACTGAAGTGATAAAAATTTGTGCGTGGTAATATATTCAAGAGTAGTTGAAACATTTCTCTCAGTACTAAAATTGTGAACCTCATGGTGGTGCTAGAGGAAAAGTCAGGAGTTTGTCAAAGTCAGTAGGATTCATGCTCTGGGAACCATGAATGTCTGTAAACAATTTAGTGGTAATCCATGCAGTAGCTAGTTGTAGAGACATTTCAGTGGGGATCAAAGTGGTGGACCAATCAGCAAACTGACAAACTGCTGCAGGGATGACTGGGATGGTCGTTTATGCTACATACATGATTTGTTCAGCAACTTTTATGATTTTTTGCTCATGTAAAAAGCTAACATTATAGGCTAAACAAACAACAACACAGTCGCATGACTTCCATGTTACCACCACTAAACTTCCAACTTGTAATTAAACAACAGTGTGTAGGTGTCATTTGTGGCATCTAGAAGGGAAGCTGCAGATTGCAACCAACTGAATACTGCTCACATTCCAAGCATATAGGAGAAACTAAGGTGGCTGCAAAACTCCCCAAAAAAACAGAAAAGGCCCTATCAAGAGCCTGTGTCTCCATAGAAGAGACACCGAGATAAAAACGTATCATTCTAACAAAAACAGAATGATTCTTATTTTCAGGTGAT
>NW_023339740.1:14537831-14553963 GCF_004916995.1 Morone saxatilis | reverse complement strand
TATGAATATTATATTCCATAGATCCTCCTAAATGTTGCACACTGGACTAAATCTTGTAATTAAAATCTAACTGTAGTCTCATTTAGTCACTTGCAGGCAACCACCTATTTAATGATGTTTTTAATTAAAAATCTCTTAAACTTGTGAAACCACAGACCTTATTTCAGGCATCTAACCAATAACTAATTAAAAAGACTCAGTAACTCCGAGGCGAAGGAACCCGGAAGTGCAAAGATGCTAAAACACATAGCACTCTATAGAGCCACACTGCTAGCATGATGATAATAAACTCATAAACTTTCTTTATCACCAGCATCTTTTCCTTTTGCTCCCCATGCACAGTGTTCTTCCCCTTATTATAAAGAATTTCTCTCTGAAATCTTTACTTCAAACATCCTTTGTGCTTCTGGTTGCATCTCGTGGCCCTTGGTGTCTGACGTCAGCAGCCTTTTCACAGCACATTTCTACTCCTCTCTGCTGTTCACCTTCAGTCGCCTCTAACTTCCCATCGTCTCCTCCGCCGCTTTGCAGCACCCGCTTTCTTTTGTGCTCCCCCACGCCCACTTCCACTCACGTGCGCTCATGCATTCTGCATCTGCACCACCACATCCGCCCAGTACTTTTCCTTCACTCCAGTCTCATTTATATTCCTCCCTCCCCAACCCTTTCCTCCCCCTCTGCTCCCCTCTCCTGTTTCTCCCCTTGTGTTTTGCGCTGTCTGGGTCACTCTCAGCTCCTAAAAAAAGCTTCAGCGTGCACTGGCCTCTGTGGTATTGCTTATCTAGTCCATTATTCTCAGTACAAGCACTTGAACAAACATAATTATACCTACACTGTAATTCCTGCTGAAAGCAAGTGAATGTGAACACTTGAGAGATGTGAGAGATGTCACGATGTTGTTCTCTGTGATCAATGCACTGATAATTCAACTACTCTTTTAGCCAAGAGGATACTGGATGCTCAATTTAGCCAGAAAGGTTTGTTTTCTTTATATGAAGAATAGTACTTCATCAGCATCATTTAAAACCTGTATAAGAGGTTTTTGTGTATTATTCCCTAAAATGAAGAAATAAACAAAGGGCTTTAATTAACACATTACTTGGTTTTTATTTCACATGCATCAAAAAACACCCACTTTATCACCCACAGTATTGTAGCACCTCCTGCTTTCCCAGAGTGCATCAGTGCACGGGGATGTGCTGGTGTTGTGCAGGTGTTCAGACAGAGGAGAAAGTGGGTCATGTCGGGCTCGAACAGACACACTGCAGTGCTTTGCCAACAGCAACACTCCAAGATGGTGACTTTATTTACACAGATTGTAATCAGAATGATCCCTGCAGTGATGAGACACAGTGGGCGGCTCTCGGGTCTGATTGTCCAGTTCATCAAGGATTGCATACTAGTTCAGGTTAGACAGGTGAAAGTTTGGTTGTGTTGTGGTTGGTAAATGACCGAACCCGATCTGTTACTAAGCATCTGTCTCACAATGAAAGCCCGGGTGCAGTGGGTCAGGCCATGCTGTTCACCTTAATGCGACACACAAAAATAGAAACTCATTAAAAGCTGTTTTTCCCTCACTAATCCTTTGCAGATTTCCCCTTTGACAGCTCGTTAACAAAAACCCCTGCATGCCATTCTGGTTTTGATGGTTATTAACAGATGAAACGCCTATCTGTTGCAGTATATTCAATGTCTTATATGACAGTGAATTCACAGCAGCATCTTTATGAATTTCAGATTTAAAAAAATATATATTTTATTTAAAAGTTTTTTAAGCATTGGTGTGTGTAGGTTGATTTCTGTTGGTTATCTTCTGCTGTGAACATGCACAGCAACTATAATTCCCTTTAATAACTTTTCCACCATTTTATATATAAGCACTATTTTGTTGGCTTATTTCACTGACTGACGGATGCTTTGGTTGCTCCATTTGAGGAGGACAAACACCTGACCTGGATATTGGGAAGAGATTTGAGGCAGGAACAACCCCCCCTTCCCATACTATCTTAATAGTCACACACTTTAAACCCATTTTTAATACTGGGTGGCAGATTGCCTTGCTGGGCCTGCGCGGGGTCATGTGACGGCCTATAGAAGAACTTCACCAGATGGTCTCTCAAAGAGGGGCCAGTCCAGCTCACAGGGTTGAGGGCAAAACTCCCGTCCCCATTTTTTTGGACATCATAATCCTTTTAAAATACCCCTGCAGCAAAGCACACTGCATTTTTCAAGTATTGTTGGTGCAACAAATAATAGGGTCAGACTTAGTGAGATGAAAAGGGGGATACAGATTAAAACTTATTGAGAGCAAAAGATTTGAATGAATATGACACAGTTTGAAACCAGGAGGGTGATTACGTGCTTTTTGTTAAAAATGATCAAAACGGGTTGCTTTATCTTTTTTGTACATTTTAATTTGTGAAGGTGAACTTTGCTAGAAATCAATATTTAGATTCTATAAAAACAGCATTTCATCAGGAAGACGTTTTTTTTGTTTCTCGAAAGAAATGGAAATTAAGTCCAATAAACACAAGAAAGCTAGAAGTTTCTGAATTGTCAGCTTTTCTGTCCATAAAGCAACAGTTTAATAACTGGAAGACCACCTCTCCCCCTGCTGTCGCGCAGTCTGTAATCCTATGCGTGGGTGCGCCCTACATACATGCCTCAGCATTTTATTCCTGTGTATTATCAATAATAATAATAAAAAAGCCCACACGTCCACACACACCCCACTGACTGCACAGATTGTTATATTGTGGCTGATGGCTCAGAATGCAGTACAGCTCTGGTTGGTACATTGTAATTACTGTGAGGAAAACAAGAGTAAACGGGTTCATTGAAATGCAAACACACTCAAGGTCGTTTCCTAAAGTAATTTCATTGAAAATGATCTGAGGAGCAGATCATCATGTGACCAAATGAGGAGGCTTTAGGGGGTACATGTGCTTGAACTGCTGCTGTGAAGCAATGTCAAAGGAAATTAAGACTTAGTAGAGATATTATAGAAGGTAGTGACATTGATTTCAGTATTATGTGGTAAAGGAAGTGTGTAGAAGCATGTACTGCATGTAGTATTGTATTATATTTGATGTGCATGTGTCTTTTGTTCTGCTCTGTTTTTATTTCAATTATGTTTTGGTATTTGTCTATAATGGAATTACAGTATTTGTGTTTATTAAAATAATATATAATAGAATATAAATACACAGACAATAAACAGCACAAAGTCTAAAGCATTATAATGTGTGATATTAAAATGTGTTTAATGTTTAATTTTCATAACAAATAACTTTAAAAACAAAATATCTGAAATTAAACAGATTTTGAATATGTTTTGTTTTCGTTTGTTTGTTTTATATAATTACATTTATATATTTTTTTATAGCTTCATGTTTTATGCTGAGTAGTGATATGGAACAATATTATATAATATATATAAATCTTCCAGTAAGACTGGATGTGGAGACACGCTGGCTGAGGTAGAGAAGACTAGAAAGGCGAAATACAAGTACAGACCATTTACTGTATAAGTGAACAGTATCACTGCACTCCTGCAGCCACTGAGCAGACTGTCTCCTGACTGTCAATAATCACCATACAAAGGTTTTTGTCAGTCTAGACACATTACCTTCCTGTTTGAGTGATTAACTGTAGCTGATGTTGTTGTTATGAGGAACCTCTCTGCCCCCTAGTGGTAAAGATTTGGTATAAATGTGTCTCTTCAGTATCCTGACAGGAGTACAGCTGGTTTCCACACTTAAAGGTCCAGTGTGTAACATTTAGGAGGATCTACTGGCAGAAATGGAATATAATAGGTAAGTATTCATTAATGTATAATCACCTGAAAATAAGAGTCATTGTGTTTTTGTTAACTTAGAATGAGACGTTTTATCTACAGAGGGAGCGGGTCCTCTTGCAGAGTCCTCCACGCTGAACGGTCATGTTTCTACAGTAGCTCAGGACGGATAAACCAAACACTGGCTGGAGATTGAGCCTTTTGTGTTTTTCATGGCTTTTGTGGCGACTGTAGTTTCTCCTACACACCTAGAAGGCTGAACTCTATTCAAATGTTTGCAATCTGCACCTTCACTGCTAGTGTAACTAAATCCTACACACTGATCCTTCAGTTTATCAGATTCAAAATCACCAAATGTGGACAAACAATGGTTTTTACTGGACAGTGAAATGTATACATTTTTTTTTATCTAAAAAGTAACTAGTAAGTACAGCTGTCAGACAAATGTAGTGCAATAATAAGTACAACATTTGCCTTTGATATGTAGTGGAGTAGAAATAAAGTTGCATAAAATGAAAAAGAACCTTGAATTTACACTTAAGTAAATGTACTTAGTACTTAGTGCAGACCCACTAGGAACCTGTCTTACTTATACAGCTGGTCCCTGACAAGGCCCTGGATTGCTTCACCTCTTTCAGCTTGTTAGACGTTTGCTCTACATACTCAGACAGTACAGTACGCCCCTCCTCCACTTTAAATGAAGTGCTGTTCTGTGTATTACTCAATACACTATCAGTGTCCTTACTTCAAGGACATCATGCAGCCTTGCAGTACAAATACTTACTCTGGTATTCTACGCCTTCATGTGAGCTAAATCAACTCACACTGTATTTCACTTTAATATGAACTAATTCAAAAACAAACATTAGACACAATCGAAAACAGAAACTTCCGTCTTTTTCTGCTCTTCCTGCTGCTGCAGTCACTATCTGTCTATCAGCTTTTCAAATCAGCTCCTGTCATCATCAGGTTGAACTTTGACCCCACAGCAGAGCCGCACCCTTGCTGATAATAGGCGAGCGCCCTTCCGGTTTAGGTGAGTGACAGCCCGCGCAGCCAATCGTCTTCTTGTACAGGCGGGAAGGCGGGACTTCCTGTACAGTAGCGCAAGTAGTCCAACATGTCGGTTGTGTCGCTCGCTTGAGAGTGAAGTGGAAACCGCGAGTAAGTTCAGAGAGTTTAGGTGTTTTTTTAAAAGTGGCAGCGAGGGTTTATTTACACAGAGAAGTGTCTGTAGACTGCGGGTATCGGCTGCTGGAAATGAAGGGCAAAGAGCGATCGCCGGTGAAGAAACGCTCCCGGGCGCCGGATGATAGCAGAGACCGAGGAGGAAGCCACCCGAGCGGCAAGAAGACCGGAGCTCTGCCGACGGTCGGCAGCAACAACGGCAACAGCTCCGCTCAGAGGAGAAGTTTACACAGCGACAAGAGAGACATGAGGGATTCAGACGGACATAATTCATCCGGTCGGGCCGGCAGCGGCTACGACTACGGAGCGGTGTCGGTGAACAAGCCGTACGGCGCCGCTGACGTCGCCGCGGAAACATCCAGGTCCGGTTCACGCAGCGACCCTCGGCCTCCTCCGTCAAACCCCGAGAGTGAGTACAAGACTCTGAAAATAAGTGAACTGGGCTCGCAGCTGAACGACGAGGAGATAGAGGACGGGCTGTTTCACGAGTTTAAGAGGTTCGGGGACGTGAGTGTGAAAATTAGTCGAGAAAACGACGAGAGGGTCGCGTTTGTGAACTTCAGGCGGTCGGATGACGCCCGGGCGGCCAAACACGCCCGCGGGAAGCTGGTGCTGTACGACCGGCCTCTGAAGATAGAGACGGTTTACATGAACAGACGTAGAAGCCGCTCCCCTGTTTTAAAAGACAGTTTCCCCTCAGGACAGAGGCACCTCCACTCCCAGAGACCCCTGTCTCCCACTGGTCTGGGCTACAGAGACTACCGGTTACAGCAGCTGGCTCTGGGCCGCCTCCCCCCTCCTCCCCCACCGCCTCACATCAGAGATCTGGAGAGAGACAGAGATTTTTCCATGTATGATGCCAGGAACAGACCCCCGTTCATCCCCGAATGTGCTGTTTACCGCGACGAGGACCTGATGAGCCCCGAGGATGACCAGAGAGCGAACAGGACCCTGTTTCTGGGCAATCTGGACGTCAGTGTGACCGAGAGTGACCTGAGGAGGGCGTTTGACCGGTTTGGGTTGATAACAGAGGTGGACATAAAGCGGGCAGTGAGAGGCCAGAGCAACACCTACGGATTCATCAAGTTTGAGAACCTTGACATGGCTCACCGCGCCAAAGTGGCGATGTCGGGCAAAGTGGTGGGACACAGCCCAATTAAGATCGGCTACGGCAAACCCACGCCCACGACCAGGCTGTGGGTGGGGGGCCTCGGACCCTGGGTTCCCCTCGCCGCACTAGCCAAGGAGTTTGACCGCTTTGGCACCATCAGGACTATAGACTACAGGAAAGGTGAGGCGTGGGCGTACATCCAGTATGAGAGTTTGGATGCTGCTCAGGCTGCATGCACTCACATGAGAGGCTTCCCTCTCGGCGGCCCAGACAGGAGACTGAGGGTGGACTTTGCGGACACGGAGCACCGTTACCAGCAGCCGCAGCCGCAGCAGCAGTACATGCAGCTGCCCCTCCCCCTGCCGCACTATGACTTAGTCCCCGAGCCCTTTGTCCACCGCCTTACCGACTCAGTGAGAGTGAGAGAGAGGTCCCCGCCGCTCCCCTCTCGCTTCAGAGACAGAGATCTGTACTCCAGTGCCGAGTGGTCTGGTCTGGGTGTGCACGACAGGATGCGAGGGGGAGGCTTCGATCCCGTCGACCGTCTGGAGAGGCGTTCCCGTGACACCTGGTCAGTAGAGCGCGAGTTCCAAAGCAGAGATCTGAGCCGCAAAAGGAGACATCTGGATGATGGCTGCCGGCCGGATCATTCACCGGACATCGCTGACTTTGGTCTGCGCCGTCACGGCAGCTCGTTGGAGCGCAGCCCTGGAGGGAGCAGCCGAGATGGGGGACGCTACAGTGACCCCGAACGCCCGCCGCGCTCTGGCAGAACTTCCCCCACCAGAGAGCGGCAGGACACTGGCTTTGGGGACAAGAGAAGAAAAACACTTAGCCCGGCCGAGCGAGGCTCCTGCCCCGAGAAGGACCACAGACGCAAAGCCATTGACTCATCTAAGAGCCCGGCGAAAAAGGAGGATCGCTTGGGGCAACCTTCCTCCTCCTCTTCCTCCAAGTCTGGTCCGCAGTCTAAGCCAGCTGCTGGAGGCCAGAAGCTGAGTCAAGCCTGGCAGGGCGTCCTCCTGCTGAAGAACAGCACCTTTCCCACATCGCTGCACCTGCTGGAGGGGGACATGGCGGTGGCTACCAGCCTGCTGGTGGAGGGCTCCACGGGGGGTCAGGTGTCCCAGCTGAAGATCAGCCAGCGCCTGCGCCTGGACCAGCCCAAACTGGATGAGGTTTCTCGTCGCATCAAGGCTGCCGGCTCCGGCGGGTACTCCATCCTCCTGGCCGTGCCGGTGAAAACGGACGACGGGGGTGTCCAAGACGCCAGCAACTCCACCGAGAGACCGCTGAAGAACCTGGTGTCCTACCTGAAGCAGAAGGAGGCGGCCGGCATCATCAGCCTCCCTGTGGGGGGCAGCCGTGACAAGGACCAAGCAGGAGTCCTTCACGCTTTCCCCCCATGTGAGTTTTCACAGCAGTTCTTGGATGCCTCTGCCAAAGCCTTTGCCAAATCAGAGGACGATTACATGTTGATGGTCATTATCAGAGGAGCATCGTGAAAAAAAAGAGAGTACAAATCATTCATGTGTTTTTTTTTTTTTCCACACTCATGAACTGTTAAACTGTGAGTTGTAAAAACAGGGATACGTAATGGTAACGAAGCAGAGTGACAGGAAATGACAGGGTTGTGATTTTAAGTTCCTTAACCTGCATGGCAGCTTTTGTCTCATCCTGTTGAAGGTTTATAGCTATAAAACTCACCCTGAATTGAATACATTTTGATAAATTGATGGATTTGATTATTAATGCAGGTGACTTCTGCTTTTTAGTTATCAGATAAATGTACATTACTTGAATGGTACTCCGCTAAATCAGTACTATATGTTGCCTTATTTCATTTCAAAAGAAACACAATTCCTTTATGTCCTTTCATACAATGCCTGCCAATAAGAAAAAAAGAATTTAAGATCCAAAACAGAGTATTTAGCCTTCATTTTATCTGTACTCAGCATAGATTGAACTGGTCAGTGTCAACACGTTTCTAGTACTATAATGTTTGTACAGCCAGCATATGAAACAATCAAATTCATGTACATATACATTTGCTCTTGATTAAGAAAATATACCTGCTCTAAAGCTTTTCCCATTGCTCATTAATAGGCATATTCCAGATGTGCATCTGTATTACTTTTTGGTGACCAAGTGAACATTTTGAATACTTCCAGGTTCAAAGTTTCATTATGACAATTTTTCTATTTTTGTCAGTTTGGGCCAGTCGTAAAAGTGAAAGAAAATTGTGGAAAATATGGACTATTCTTTCAGAATTTACTTTTGGATATGTTAAAAAATACATTTAATGCGAGCCTTAAGGGTGGTACAATGGCATAATAGATTACATTGCTATCAGTGCTCCTTTCTGAGCCACATCTGGAGGTTATGTGACATTACAAGGTGAAATGAATGCAGGGTTTCCTGTCTGTGTTTTAGCACTGGTATGCCATGTAGGGGTGGACACAAGCAGCAAGCACCTGCCAGTTATAATGCAGTTTAATACAATGAGGTTGCACAGAATACTGCCTTTATAAAGACAATTATGTTTTTTGTTGAAATTATGTTTGAGAGGAGAGATTTTAAGCTCTGTGTAGTTCTGACCCCGAGGTGTTGTATTGAACTGCATTATGTTATGTTAAGGTACTATTTAGGGCTGATTCATCATTGTTTAAACTACAGGTTCATTGAGAAAAATCTCAATAATTAGTGTGTAACTTTTATAAAAAAATTAAATGACACGAGATGGATAATCTGTGGTAAAAACAACCAAGTTCCTCTGGCTCAGCCTAATGCTCCTAAATCCATTTACAAGATTCCACTGCGTCTGAATAAAAACAACCAATCAAATTTTCTGCAAATATATATATATATATATATGGTTATTTTTTATAAAAGTTACCTCCTGCCGCTTTTAAGGTGACTTCAAATAGATTTTTATGGTTAACAGTCCAGAAACCAAAGATATTCAGTGTGCTATAAAAGCTGTGTCCTACACGTTTGAGTAGCTGTTGAAACCATCAAATGTGATTGATTGATCAATCAATCAATCAACCAACTATTTAAATTGTTGCTTTTTAAATTATCTGTCGGTTGAGGAATCATTTCAGCTCTAAATATTATTACCATGGAGTTGAATCAACTTCCATTAGTCTACACAGGGTTGCTTCTGTGTCCACCGCTTTTATATTGTACTTTTATTGGTATCATATTCAATTTGGTTGAACAGTAATCGGTTGATTAAGTTATTCAATTTTCTTATGTTCTAATCCACTAGTACAATAACAACCCCAACAAAGCATGTACTGTTTAAAAAAGAAGATGTAACCTATAAATTAAGAGCTATATGTATACCATGCACATCTCTTAATAACTGATCAAGAGTCTCTAAGTATAAAATATTGCTGTACTCTCAGTGGACTGTGATGAAAACCTCTGAACGAATCAGAGGAGAGAAGGCCGTTCTCCGGTGGCCTTACACGCCTTCCTCTGAAAGGACTGTTAATTATACTTTTCATGCTTTTGATTTGAGTTCTGTGTTTTCAAATGGAAAAAAACAGATTTGTATACTCAGGATATCTGGAGAGAGAAATGGAGAACATCAGTGCTCATGGGCCTAAGAAGTATACCTGTCAGAAAAAAACGCAAAGTGCAACATGCACTTGATTTTGTCTCAATAAATTTACTCTTTCGTGGGAAACACAAGTGCCTCGGAAGACAACTTTTGTGACCTTTTCTGTTCTTGGAATTGTCTATCAAACTCTAAAGGCTTTATCACTTTGACAGCAGGAGCCTTCCCGGCAGAAAGGAGAGGAAAGTGTGAGAGTGGAGGGAGGTCAGCCTCTCAGTTCTGTGTTTTCATTTTGTTGATCCTCAGTTGTTGAATGACCTCTTTGTGACCTTCACACAAATTGAAATTTGGCCGTACTAGAATACTTTTTTTCAGTTCGTCCACAAAGGCAAATCTAGAGTCACTGTGTCTCTTCAGATATGTGGCTTATTCCCTCAGTCGCCTCTGGCCTGTAGGACCGGAGGTTGCGGCTGAGAACCAGCAGAGTGCTAATCCGTCTGGTTTGTCACTCGCCACCAAAAACCGCCGGGGTCGTCTCCATCTTTACAGCCTCTCAGCGGAGGCACAGCAGTGTTTGAAGGCCCCCCTGCTCTTCTCTCTCATCTGGCTCCAACAGTGTTGGTTCGGCGTCTGCGGCAGCTCGAGAAGGAGAGCAGTGTTCATGTGTGTAGTTGCTTATTGTTCTTGCGTTGGAGTTTTGAAGGAAGATCTCTGTGCTAGGGTCAGACTTCAAACTTGTCTCATCCTCCTGTGTCGGAGAAGAGGTTGAGACGGTGAGACAGCATCTGCTTTATTTGCCATAAAATGGAAAGGAAACAACAGAGGAGAAAGATGCCTGTACAGGGAATCCTAATCTTTAGTTGATATGTTGATCTGATTTACACACTTCTGTGTTCTTTGCCAAACTGCGTATGAAAGCAAAGTGAAGAATTTCCTGCTGTCATTGAGCGAGAATCTGCTGCAGCAGGATGTATATCATCACGCCAGTGCTCTTCTGCTCATCGCTGCTCCACACAAAAAGGACCTGAACGCCCTCCCTGGGCGTCCACACGGTACCGTGGCTGGGATTCAAGGATTTAAAGGTTTCCTGGAGCTGTGAGGTGTAACAGTTCAGTGTCACCTTGGCTGTAGCTGCTCCCGGTCCACAGGTAATGTATTAAGATGGCCTAAACTACAGACATGGGTACGTATTAAAATGTTTAAGACCGTTACAAGCATACTATCCTATTTAACATCCTATTTAAAAGCTGGATAGAGGGTGAAAAGACAAAAACACACTAAAATGTATTCCCCCTGAAGTAAATCCCAAAGTAAGAACCACAATGCAGTTTTTGTTGCGACAGTTAAACAGCACATATCCCGTCAGTAACTTTCAGTCAGTGCCGGTAAGAGTCTACTGTACCTTTTTCGTTGGTTCAACTTCCTCCTTTGGTATATTTTGTCATGGTGTTGGCGACACTTCTCTCTCTCAGATTACAAATAATTTCCCAGTGTTGGTCCCAAATGCACCAGCAATTCATAAATCTCAACAACATAAGTGAGTCTCAGTGAGGGAAGAAGTACTCAGATCCTTTACTTCAGTAAAAGGAACAATACCACAATGTGGAAATACTCAAAATTATTACTTAAAGTGTGAAAGTACTATCAGCAAAAATCTGCTTTGTTTTAAAGAATACTAGAAATCAGAACCATTTCAGAGTTTTACATAAAATATAAAATCTGGTAACTGTATTACTGTTGCATTTACACATAGCTTTTCACACTTCATACTGTATAGTGTTTAATGACAGTACACTATTTTATTAGATGATCATATGTTTTGTATCATCTGAATCTGCAAAGTAACAAACAACTTAAGCTGTTAGATACATGTAGAGTAAAAACTACAATATTTCCCACCCAAAACAAATTTAGTGAATTATAAAGAAGCATAAAATCAGGATAACATTTTAACTAATTAAATGTACCTGGTCACCTTCCACCGCTGGCTTCAGCTGAAATATCAGTAAGTAGCAACATAAGGAAACAAACAGTGACACTTAAAACTACAAAATAATGTAATGTTAAGTTTCAAAAGCTCTGACATCATATGCCAAACATGAGACGACTGCATTAGTAAACAGGAACAAATAGAAGAGAGTTACTGGAATATTTGAGATTGAAAATGAATTGAATTAGTGTTTAATGTCATCATTAGCACTGAGGGGAGGGAGGAGGCAGGATTAAGAAACAATATCAAAGCTTTATGGGCACAAAAGGTTGAGATGACTGATAATCACTCATCAGTAGGAGCACATGAGAACAACCTGTGTCATCACTGGTTATGATCAGTGTTAAACAGGAAGTGGAATGACCTCCTCTGGGATAATGAAAGAGGTATAATTTATCAAACAGTGCTGCCAGCAGTGAAAGAAATGTAAACTTTGTCCTACAATTTTCATATAAACAGTTCCAGAGTGTAATGAGTTTGATTAGAGGTGTTAGGATAAATAGGAAGTATGTTTACTGTATATGAGGAGGTGCTGAGTACTTGAACTCCACTATTGTGTTGTTATACACTAAATGTGTGCATTAGCTAAGCCTTAATCTGGACACTGGAGAACTCGAAATCAGGGCAATAAAATTAGTTAATCAATTATAAACTGAGGTTACATTTGAGTTAATAACTGATTTTACCTTTCAGTCGTAACAAATTCAAGGACTCTGTTGTTGTTTCCTGTGTTTTATAAAATAATTCTGCATATGAATCTGAAAGAAAACTGTCAATGAACCAGAGTTTAAAACAAGATATTTGCTGATTGCAGAACCTGTAAACAATACAATATGTCTTGACTGTGTGTGTATCATCAGTGTGATAAGGACTCAACATTTGGTGCACTTTAAAGAATCTGAGCACTGATCCAACAGCAGATGTAGTGCAGTCGCCCTAAATGTGGGGCTAACCTGGAGATTATTATGTAATAGTAAAAACAGTATGGTGGGATTGTTCCTCGCTTTTATACTTTTGTAAAACGTTTTAGGAACAGTCCATTTCCTGCACTAAATAGTGCCTGAATACTTTTTGAACATGAACTCGTGATGATTTAAAATGTTGAGTATTTCAGGTTTTCACATCAGTATGGAGACGAGAACGGATCAAAAACTCTTCTGTCTGTCCTCTTTGAAAAGACATTAACCTGCTGCAGTGCGACTGAACGTCTCTTACAGAGCTTCAGTGAACTCTAGTGAAGTTACAAGTGCGCACATTGAAAGGTTTTCCAGGAATTCATCAGCGAAGAGAAACTATGCCTTGGTGAGTACAGTTTAACTTGCACTTCTTATATGTATACCTTACATTTATATTAAAAATGTAAACTGCATTTGATTTGTGCTTGAATAAAGGCAGCCGTTCATTAAGAGACATTCTGACCTTGTGTCATTTTTTCATGACATCCGTCCTGTTTCTGTGAAAGTGTGTGTGTGTATGAGTATTTATGGATTTTGAAATGACAGGATGTCTGTTCGACTGTCAGTCCTGTAGAGGGCAGAGTTGGATGGAGCGATATTAAACTACCAGAGAACATCAACAGAAGACGTGCATAGAGGTAGAAATGATACAGTGTCAGTGTTCTTACATGTAACGTGATAAGCTTATCAAGTTGATTTATGGTTGACAGGTGAGGAATTTATAATGATACATTAAACTGATTTCACACTAATGTCAACAGCATTAATGACATTAATACAGGCATTTACTCTTTATCTTTTAAACACAATTACATCATTTACATCCTTTGAAACACCCCTCAATGTGAAAAGAGAAGCCATTTATTCTGATTTTATATTTGCTTTCCTCACTGTTTGTTCAAAAAAGTGAATTTAGTCAAAGTCACCAACACAGACATCGAGGGACCTTTTAAAGTTGCTGTAGGCAATAATACTTTACATTTATTTGCTGTCAGTACACACAGTAGATGAGAAAAGTCAACAGAAACTCATTGAGTCTGGGAAAGGTCAACCCTCACCTGGCTTTCACCACTTATAAAACATACAAACTTGTGACTATGAGAGAGGGTGCTGAAAGGAAACTGCAGACTTGTTTTAGTTTACCAAATAAAATAAAGGATCCCTTTTCAACTCGTAATTGTCTGCTAAAGGCAACTTCAAAGCCTCACGTAGTGAGAGTCCTTATTTAATTTGAACCATATACTCCCCACCTCCTGAAACTAAAACACAGACCTGGACTTCACCAGACTCTCAAATTGTCTTTTAACACCAACTACTAAATCTAATGCTTTAATGGTGCTGTAGAAGGTTTGTTGGGGTAAAACATGCCTATGTTGTGATATTTTAATCTATAAATCTACACTGACAGTCTGTACGGAAATGTATCTACATTTTATAGGGACAAAAATAGCATATATTTTTCAATATACTACATACTATTATCTCACTATATAATACATACTTCTTAAATAGTATTTTGGTAATTGTCCTTTATCTAAAATGCTTACGTAGTTTAAAGGCTTAAGACATTCAGCTCATTTGGATAAATTATTAACAGAAACTGTCAAAAGGTGAAACACATTATTTAGCAATTTATATTCAATTATATCAACTATTAACACGACTATTTATTTTATGTGTTGACATTTGATGCTGATTTCTGGCCTAAGTTTACTTTGAATAGGGAACCGATTAAACTTACCTTATATTCTTAACGCTAAATGTATTGACATTAGATTACAGGACATTAGGAAAAGCATACTGGGTTCCCATTGTTTCCTTTATCTGAATTCTCACATTCGATACTAAAGTGGTTTCTTATCAGTTCAGCTATAAGTGTAACAGTAAAAAGGAGGAGTTTAGACTAGTTTTTACCTCTCTCTCTCTATATAAAGACTCTTGTGTGTGAGATCTTTATTGGGTCACGCTGAAAATAATGAAGTCTGTCTTGGTGTTGCTGGCCTTTTTGGCCGTCTCACAGGGTCTTCTCAGGTAAGATAAACAGCAAACTTCCAGTTATTAATGATAAAATTGAAAAAAATGCTATTTAACCTTTGCAGAGTGTGGTTGCTGAAGGTTAAAACAAATTTAAGACTTAGATCTAGTACAGAAACCCAGGATAATGATGCTGGATAAAACGTATTTAAAATACCATTTTACATTTATTTACAATGTTTTTAAAATAATGAAATCCTGGTAAGGTTTGCCAGCAGTTTAAGACAACTTAGAGGTAAGATTACTCTCCAAAAACATCCATCTCCAAAAATGATTTAACATCTTGTTCAGATTGCTTGAAATTTCCTATAACTGAGTTGCCGTCATCTTGATCTCAATTTTATTTTCACGTGTTTGAAATAAAGAGAAAGAAAGTAGACTTTAGGGCCCAATAATAGCTATAGACATTCTTAAGATGGAGATGGAGAGATTTTCTTTATGAGAGAAAGAAAACAAGATTTACACCAAAAAAAAGAAGGTTGCCAGCTCGATCCCAAGCTACCACTGCCCATCAGCAATACAATGAATGAACTGTAGCTGTATATAAATGCAGCCATTTATGACCGCACACATCTCTCTGAGACAATTCCTTGACCATTTTTAGGCCAGAACACTATAGTTTATATTTCCCCTAAATCATTCCCAGGCCCAAAACTCCTTTTTAGGAAAAGTTATGAGCTCTGAGTTGTTTGTGAGTATGCTTCCAGATCAGCTGAAATAATGAATGTGCTGCAGGATTCCCCTGATGAGAGGGAAGTCAGCCAGACAGCTGCTGGAGGAGAGAGGCCAGTTTGAGGAGTACAGGAGGAAGTTTCCATACGACCCTGCAGCGAGGTTTCTCCCCAGGAACGAGCAGAGCACGGTGCCCATGACCTACGACCCAGATGTAAGTAGCATGTAACCACTGTACACTCTGCCCCGTGCAATCATTTAAATACAATAACTAACTAAATAATCTTATTCTGTGCACAGTTAACATACTACGGACTGATTGCCTTTGGGAGTCCATCCCAGTTCTTTAAAGTTCTCTTTGACACCGGTTCCTCTGACCTCTGGGTTCCCTCCATAAGTTGCACCAGCTCTTCATGTGGTAAGTACAATGATAAATGGACAGAATCATTTTAATATAGTGACGATGAAACAGACCACCAATTGATTGTTTCTAACTTTTTTCTAGCTGGTTCCAACTTTGTCATATGATTATATATCAATCACTATATTCCTGGATTGAGAGTATGTGCATATGTTTAAGTCTTTGTAACAAAGGATGTTTTTGAATTGTGTAAGTAAAAAGGTGATGAAGTGTACTCTCTGTAACTCTCCTCGCTCTCTGTCTGTCACTAGACAATCACGCAAAGTTCAACAGCTCAGCGTCCTCCACTTTTGAGGCCGGCACAAAGCCTTTCTACATCTCATACAACAGTGGGTTTGCAGCAGGAAGCACCGGGTATGATACTGTAAAGGTGAGGATGAAACATTAATACTGTATTAT
>NW_023339740.1:14527475-14537816 GCF_004916995.1 Morone saxatilis | reverse complement strand
AGAGAAAGACAATACCACAATTAGCAAATAGAAAGCCTGTAAAACTTTCTGATTAGGGTTTGATGAATTTGATAATTTGATAAATGAAGATAATTAAAATGTAAAATAAATACAGTTGTGTAAAAAGTCCAGAGAGTTTGCAGTTAAGATAGATCATGTTATAGATCAATTAAAACAATTACAAGGTCAAATAAAATATAGTTATATACCAAACAGAGATTGGGAGGTTTAAAGATTAAGTGGTTATTGATTTATAAGGAGGGTTGCAGGACTCAAGTGAACTAAAATAGTATCATCTGATACAATTTTTTTACGCTACCCAAATCTTACCACTAGATTATTTTTCAGATTAATATTCTACACAAAAAAACAAAAAAACATTATAAGCTTATACATTGTTAAAAATGAATCCTGGACTTCCCAACCTTTATGGTTTGTGATGCCTTAAAAAAAGTTGGGGTCTCCTGGGGTCTGATGTTTCTGATGTCTATGAGTTGTTATGAGTTTTTCTAAACTTAAATTATACAATATTTCACAGAAACACAAAGAAAAGTAAAAACAAAAAAACAAAAAAACAAAAAAACAAAAGAAAAAAACACACTTGTGCATCAGAACTTAAAACACTACTTTTAGTTTTGATACTTAAAATACATTTTGCTGATAATTCTTCTGTAGTCTTACTGAGGTAGGATTTTGATTGAAGGGTTTTTACATGAATATAAAAATGTAAAGTAATGGTGCACTTCCTAAAAGCCATAGAAAACATGTTACATTTTCAGATAAGTGACCTCTACGTGGCGCACCAGCTTTTCGGCCTCACAGAAACAGAGGCAATTTTTCTGGGATATGTGCCCTGGGATGGGGTTCTTGGTCTGGCCTTTCCTGGCATGTCATTCGAGGGAAGCACACCTTTATTTTACAACCTGTGGAACCAGGGAAAACTCCCTCAGAACATGTTCTCCATGTACCTGAGCAGGTGAGGTCCCGAACAGAGAAATAATGCTGAAAATCAAAAGCAAAATTTACTGTCTCATGTACAAGATGATGTTTTCATGAATGACGCAGTGCTCCTTTTGTTAAAAAATATCTCTTTGTCAGTTCTGTGGAGGGCAGTATGTTAATTCTGGGAGGAACAGATCCCACATATTACACTGAAAGCATAAAGTGGATCCCACTTTTCCGCGCCACTAACTTTTGGAACATCCACATCCAAAGGTAGATTCCTCATAATAAATGTCCATGTTGTGTTTTAAACAACGTAACTCTTCCTCTAAGTATTGCCTGTGATGTACATAACGGATGCATTTATGACTTCCTTCATGTTGCAGCATCACCATCAATGGGAACACGGTTGCATGCTCTGCAAGCTGTGAAGCGATAGTAGACTCTGGTACTTCTGTAATCATCGGCAGCTACAAAGATATCAACAACATCAATGGCTGGTTGGGTACTTTCCCAGATCAGAATGGGAATGTGAGTGTTTTGAATGTTTTACTTTTAGCGAGTGTGATATTAAATATGTTAAGTGAACTGTTCTGTGGTTCAAAAAGGTAACATTTTGCTGTCTGTCTGTCTGTCTGTCTGTCTGTCTGTCTTACAGGCTGCTTTAAGCTGCACTAACACAAATCAGCTGCCAGACGTTGTGTTCAACATAAACGGCTACAGCTTCGCTCTTCCTCCATCATCCTATGTCATGAAGGTTTGTGTTTTTTTTTGTGATATATGGTACCGCTTTCTACGGTATACTTAAATAATTAGTTGTAACTCATCACTTTATCAATGCTAATAAATTATTTATTAAGCTATGAATCTTTTAAGCCATTGCGGTTTATAGAGCATTAATAATTTATTAGTATGGACAACTTTTAGATTGTAGGAATTATTCTGGGTAATGTACATCCTCCTTTAGTATAGCTTGCTTTGTCTTTTTACCTCTTTAATTGATCGTAACGACCCACAAACACTCTGAAAAAGAGCTGCAGGGAATTTGAATAAAAATCTATCTAATAACAAGTCCAGACTTAATGGCCATAAACATTTATTACTAGCATGAATGATAAATGATAAGTAAAAGATTATGGTCTGGATGTTCTGGTCCTGAATGAAGGGTCTTATCAATGAATTTGAGGTAGCTAAAAGACAAAGTATGTTCTATTGAAATATGATAAACACCAGCCAAAAGGTATTATTTTTTCACAACCTGGCAACCCCAAAGTTGTTTTTAGAAATGGTTTAAATGATTAATGCATCAATAAATCAAAAACCTGAATCAGCTTCTTGTATGTTTAAATGTGTTGACAGTTCTCAGTAGATCTCAATATGCTTTAACAGTGCAGAAAACAACTTCACACGATGATGAAGATACACACATACAGCTAAACAGAGATGTAACAGCTCTCTGAGCTGATTTGCTGCCTTGAGTCATGTCCTCTCTCTTCTTCCCACAGTCTGCCTCTGGGTGCACAACAGGGTTTGCGCCTGGCCCCTGGATCCTGGGCGAGGTCTTCATGCGGCAGTTCTACACCGTCTTCGACATCGGCAACAACAGGGTGGGCTTTGCTCAGGCTGTGTGAATACATGTGAAGAGCTGAGTCAGGTTAAAATGATATCAGCCATTTGTCAGAGGTTGTAGTCTGTGTCGCCCTAATAGAGCTAAAGAAAGTAACTGACTAATTGATTTTGACTAATAAAATAATACCTTTCAGACATTGAAATCATCATGGCTTTGTTCTAAACTCAAAGGCTTGTAAAGTCTTCCCAGAACAATCTGTAAAGGCGAGAGTCGACCCAAATGTTTCACTCCGATATGGATGTGTGTCCTGGCGGCCACTAGATGGCAGAGGACTCACTGAGCTGCACATTCAGTCAGTTCACCATTCATGTGATTCTCCTGGGAGGGGCCTGAGGAGAGGATGAGTCATCTCACTTAGAATTCAGTTTCTAAAACACAGAAGCAACTGCCAGTCAACGGGCGCTGCCTTACATTCAATGCCATCTGTGTCTGTGAGGTTCAGTGATGTGAGATTACCTTTAGGCTGCTGCATCTGTTCTAATTATAATCTGTAACGTAATATCCAACAGGGATGCTTCATACAGATCTTTTCTATTTAAACATGTGCATCAACACACCGATGAGCTGTCATTAACCCTCTCACATCACACACTTATTTTGCATTTTAATAATGAAACACTTTAATACTACGAATCCCGTGCTGCATTGTTTCAGTGCATTTTCCGAATGGTTAAATCCAGTTGAATACACCTGGCTGGTGTTGCATGCACTGTGGGTAAACATAGTAACATGAGACAGCAGCTTCTGAAGCAGGCAGCATGGACATCCCTGCAGACCTCTTCAATCATTCATCCTGCAGAGGATTTGTAGGGCAGCAGGTGAGGTTTCACACTGCAGCATCTGTCAGAAAGATGGACAAACTTCTTGACTAAAATTAATCCTATAAATAATGATTCTGCACACATCTGCTGCACTGTCACATAAAGAAATGTGATGTATGTTCCACCTGTTTATTGCTACAACTACCCAACACCAAGGTAACATTTTTTTTTAAACTGAAATCTGAGACCTAAATTGTCTGAGGTTAATATAGCACTGATCCAACCGGCTGCTCTGTCCAGGACATAAAGAGGCAGAGGAGAATGAATATAGGCCGGCGCGCTCACTCTGCTCAGGGAGATCCTGTGGTCAACAACCCAAATAAGGGTGAAAAGCCAGCAACACCGAATGTTGCCAGAAGAAAGTAAGTCTGAGGGACAGGTGCAATAAATACAACTCCTTACTCCACTGCTCTGTGTGGTTTTCCATTTCACCCTCAAGTGAATAAGGCTGTGTCAATAGTGTAAAATGGAAACTAAAGCTCCATGCTAACTTGGCTGACTGAAGCCTGATCTTAGCATAAACTGACAACAAGATCAGGTTTTCATCATACCTAGCAAATTTTGTTACCTTCTCAAGGAGCCAGGCTAGCTGTGTTCCCCTATTTCCAGTCTTTATGCTAAGCTAAGCTAACCGGCTGCTGGCTGTAGCTTTATTTTTAAAATACAAACATGAGAGTTGTATCAATCTACTCCATTTAATTCTCTGCAGAAATGCAAATCAGTGTATTTCCCAAACTGTTTTAATGTTGTAAGTTGTAAAGTTCTGTTACTGTAGCTCAGTTTGAAAGATTCAATGAATTCATCACCTTCCAGGAATATAACAGACATCATTCACTCTTTGTTGCATTATTATTTAGTAGTTTATGAAATACAGGAACAATACAACAATAGATAAGATGTAATACAGGAAATAATAACATACAATAAGTCCTTATACAGGATTGCATATATTGAAATATAAGTGGCTTCACACAGAAATGCAGTATGTAACATACTAATGACAATATAACTGTTCTGACTGTAAACACTGAACATGTAGGTTATTAATTCTCAGCATGTAACTCAGTCTTTGGTTAACTGTCAGAGGAACAAAAGATATATGTACAACATTAGCATACGGTAGACATGTGTCCCTTTTGAGATATAATTGAATAAAGTTCCTCAGAATGTAGCTACATTATGCTATTAGACTACGCTCACAATGTCATGACAATTTTCAATGCTATAATTCCTGTAGACATTTAATGACGGTGTTGATTCACCTAAATTATCTTGAAAAAGCACCATGAGAAGTGAAAGGATAAAAATAATAGTTATTTCAAAATAAAAGTACATTTACTGTACATTGCTACATTTATCATCTGTGACTCCTGTATTTTATTGTGTGTGATATGAGCACAATAATGAGCAGCCTGAATTTATTCGGTAAAAAATTATTATTCTATTAGTGTGAGTAATTATTTTTGTATTGTTATTATTATTAGTATTACTCTAACCAGCAACAGAGTGAATTTAAATTGTGAAAACTTAATTTTCAGACAGGACTCCAGTGGTTTATCCCGTATGGTGGTGACACCATTTAAGTTCTAATGGAAGCCTCTAAAATCAACAATTTGAAGGTATTTTAGTAATGTTAACAAAATTAAGACGTGTGTTTGAAAACTGTTTCCTCTAGATTTACATTTCAGCTGTCTTGGCTGCACTACTAGCTGCTATTTCTGACTATGTTTATGAGACCGCTGTCTGGCTGGCTGGCTGGCATTTGCTGATTTGTTCAGGGTTGGGCTCTAAGGCCCAGAAGCATTCAGTAGATGGTACTCGCTCTCAGTTGTTTCCCCTTGGGCTGATGCTTCCTGGCTGCCATTAACCATCCAATATGACAGGATGTTCATTTATTGTTTGATCTCACTGTCATATATCCTGTCTAAACTGGAATTGGCATTGCAATGTTATTTGAACATGATTTATTGATCCTTTCTAAACAGTTCAAACTGAAGAATTGGGGCTGAAATCTGCCATCAGAAGACACAACCTGCAGCAGCTGCACTGACAGTAGACAGTCGGGTGACTTGTGGAATGTTTATGCTTCAAATTAGCTTTAGCTTATTACAGTGCTTATTTTTCTGAACCAGAAACTGTGTGATATCTCTGCAGACCCAACTGGCAATGTTACTGTATCAATGAAGTCTATATCAGTAGAGCAGTTCTGGGACTCCCTGATGAGTCAGTACACAGGTGGTCTGAAAGAAACATCCTCTTTAAAGAGAAAGGCATAAATGCATATTAGGCCATAAAATGGTTAGAATAAGCAGATATGTTACGATCAGGTGATCAATATCTTTAAGAATTAGTCAGTTATTCCACGCTACTGGATCTCATCAATATTAAACATGTGTTTCTTAATGTAATTCAGTCACTTGGTGAAGTAACTGGCTGATCTTAAATTAATATTTCATGTTATATTAATAGTCAACTGTATTTATATTGATGAAAACAACTAGATATGAGTTTCAGTAATACTACAGTGTGTATGTGGTCATTAATGACTGATAATAAGACTGGATGTAGTCTGATAACCTTTTGTTAAAAGAATTACAGTAAAAGTTCAATGTTTCACAAGCTGGGTTGATGATTCTGTGATCATGCTGAATCCAAAATGACTTATAGACCTGCATACTGATTTAAAGATATTGTCAAAGCAGTATTTAAAAACACTAACAAGGTCAGTTACTGCAAACACACATATTATTACTTGAGCATTAAATCACACTCGAATATGAAATAATACAAATAGATAAAATTGCATAAGAGTAATCCTTACAGGATCATGTCTTGTAAAGGCAGTCAAAACCAAACAGGAATGTAAAACGTAGCATAAATATTAAACATCTTGCAGTAGTAGCTCTGCAAGCTCTGCATAAAGATAAGTGTCTCTTTCAAGCAGCAGCTTCTGTCCAACATCTTTAAAATGTCTAATCTTTGTAGTACCATCATCCCCAGTGCATAAAAAAGCTGGATAACTTTAAAGTGCAGCCTCAGGATATTCAGAAGCCAGCTAAGTTAAGGAAAAAAATGCTTTCATGCTGTTTGTTGTCTCTGAGCAATTAGTACTGAGAGTTGGTATCTTTTAATTTTCTGAGGGACTTAAAAATATGCAAAAATAATAATAATAATAAAAATTCAAACTCTTACATTGCATAGCAAATTCTTCCAGTCATAATAAGTTAAACTGACACTATTAAAAATAATAGGAACATTAATGGCAGTAATAACAATTTCATTCCTGTTTGACAACTGAAATAAATGCATTCATCAAAAATATTTAAGGTCAGAAATTATTTTAGCCACATTTCTAGGCATTACCAGAATGTTTTGGGGTATTTTAAAAGTTTTTATTTATCGAGCACTGATAATTTATTTTTACTGATAATTGATTTTATTATTTATTTTCTATCAGCAGTACATGCTACTGCAACAGTGTCACCAGCTGTGAGAGCCAACTAAAGCGTTAACTCGGTTTGGAAGATGCTAATTTTTTAATCTTGCACACATTCAAAACACACAAACCTCTGTGGAGGAGCCACGCGGGTGGAACCATCTCTGTCTTACCCCGCGGGCTGTACCTCTGACTTTTACACCACCATGGGGGTATCGGAGCACACAGAGCTGACAGACTCTGCGTCAGACCTCCTTCTCTCCCTGTTGTCCCCCTGCCACTCCTCGTCTTCCTCACCTATTGGGTTCAACCGCCCGTTCTGCTCCAGCAGGTCCTTGGGTTCCAGGAAGGCCACGTGTCTATATGGGAAGCCTCCGCCTTCCACTCTTTCTTGCCCTGTCTCATCATGTGAGATGCTAACAGTTGAAGAGTGGAGGCTGTCCTCGGGCTCGTTCTTCTCCAGGCCCTGACCCGGGCAACAAGCGCAGCGGCAGGGTGTGAAATAGAGGTAGATGATTACCATCACTACGCTGATCAGACATGCTACGAGGGTGGTGTAAGCCGTTTTTAGGTTCTCCAGTCCACCACTCGAGGTGGTATTTAACACTACTACAGTAACATACAGCGTCTCATTGAAGGAGTCGCTGGTGGCGTAGCAAGTGTAGACCCCTGAGTCCTCCACCTTCAGGGGGCCAATCTGGAGGCTGCCGTCTTTACGCATCTCAGCAGTCTTGTGTGCTGGAGGCAAGGGGATGTTTCCAGGCAGCGTCCAGTTCTTCATCATGTCCTTCTGCCTGGTGTCACAGTCCAGGACCAAGTACTTCTCCAGATAAGCTATTTCATCTGTAATTCTGACCTCACTGCAGTTCAAATAGACCTTGTCCAGATCCATAATGGCCATTTTGTCTTTCTGTGGGCCTGGTAACAAACAGGTGTGACTGAGCTTGAAGTCAGTGGCAGAGCTGAGCTCCTTGAGGTACCAGCGTGCCACCACCTCATACAGATCGCAGTTGCAGGGCAGAGAGTTGTTGTGGAAGTACAGGCCATTCTTGATCCAGGCGGGCAGAGCCTGAATCTCATGGAGGGGCAGGGCTTTGATTCGGTTGGAGGACACATCCAGCAGCCTAAGAGTTTCCAGCCGGCTCCGCTCCTTCACCAGCTCCATGGGGAAGCGTGAGATCTGGTTGTGGCTCAGGTAGAGCTTCTGCAGGCTCAAGAGGCTAGAGAAGGCAGTGCGATCTATCTGAGAGATGCGGTTGTTGTAAAGCAGTAGCACCTCCAGGTGCTCCAGCGGCTCAAAAATGTTCTCATCCAGCATGCGGAGGTGATTCGAGGAAAGGTCCAGGTAACGAAGCTTCGTCACGTACACAAATGCCTCAGAGGAGAGGAAGTTAAGGTTGTTGTTGCTGAGCAGCAGAGTGTGCAGTTTACTGAGTTTGTTGGAGGTCCACTCAGCACGTAGCTTGGTGATTAAGTTAAAGCTGAGGTCCAGAACAGCTGTGTACTGTGGCAGAGGGATGGGAATGTTGGTTAGATTCTTATTGGGACAGCTGATGATGTTGCTGGCGCACAAACAAGTCTTGTGACAGTCCAGAGAGTTTCCCATAAACTGTGCACTGACTCTCGCTGCTGACAACAACAGAACCAGAGGTAGAACCGCGATGAAGCTCCTTCTTCTGAACGCTGCTTGCGTGGAAATCCAGAGTGACCCCCCCATCATGTCAAGATTATAAACTGTAGCAGTCTGGATGTGTTCTAGTCTTCAGGGTGGAGAGTCATGGAGCTGTAAGGACAATGAGATCAATAAATCAGCACTGTTTCACCCAAGAGCCAAATAAAAGATGTGATGTCATTCCTCTATATGAGGTGAAGACATTAAGGCTCACTGCACCTCATGCTGTAATGCACCCAGAGTGCTTTGCTGCAGTCGGGTCAAAAAGTTGTTATCAGCGAAATAATGTCACCATAGCGCCATCAATGAATTCGCGACATTAATCTAATTAATTAATTCTGAATATAACCTAAAATATTATTAACATGTTGTCTGTTTCGTTCGCCTCCTGCGACCATCATCCAATCTCCTCACTCACTCAGAGACCGGCAGATTTTGTCCCGGCAGCAGGCACAAGTGTCCCGGCCGCTCGAGCTTTACCTTGAGTCGGTCTCAGCGGTCCAGTCCGGACGGTCTCATCCTCTCCTCGGCGGCGGGCAGCGGTGCCTCCTCTCTATCACCGGAGTGACCGGAAAAGCCTGTCTGCGGTCCTCACTGATGAGGAAATGCAACCATCTGATAGTTGATCTGAGGGGTGCAAACAGCAGAGCAGGGGGTGTGTCACATTTCCTCCCCCCCCCCATCCCCTCTTGTCTCTCTCTCTCTCTCTCTCTCTCTCGTGTTTACACAGCACTACCAATTTAAATAAGACCCATGACTATTTTAAGCACTACAGAGCATTATAGAGGGCATATTACAAAAAGTATTTAAAATCAAGTTAAAGGTTGCATTGTGGTAAACATGTGGGGTTGGTTGGGCTTGCTGAAGACTGATGGTCCTTTGTGCCTTTTTTTTTTTCTTTTCTCAGTGCTCATTAGATTTTCATATTGTCCCTTATAATGATGTATTTTCCTAAAACAATGGCGGGGTCCTCGGGGATGGTGTCATTTTCCCCTCCCTGTAAGGACACATTCACCAGCTCATTCAGTGCAATGATGGCTTTAATGATGAAGCCCTTCCTCCTCCTGGTTCATCTTATTATTCCGGTGAAGGACAGGGCAAGCACTCAGTGTGTGTGGGAACTGCAGCTGCAGCAATCTTCGGCACAGGACGTGATGTGCATGTAGCATTGTGTGAGGGATCAATAGGGAGAGTTCAGAGCAGAAAGGGGTTAACATAAACAGCTTGGAGTCCTGTCCTTTGAAGTGGATATAACTCTTTTAATACAGTGATTACATTAATAAGATTTAAACATAAATCACTGTTATCTGTAGAAATGCAACCAGACCTGGACCATTTCATCTTCTCTTTTTACGTTAGATTGTCTGTGTGAGGTGCCCTTGTGCTTAGAAGATTGATAACAAGGTATTTAATGTACAGCTATAGGCGAGCTGGATGGTCATCAGTCATACTTACGTTTCTTTCTGTGAGTTTGTTCATTTTAGTTATTAAACTGGTTATTATTTGCTGGTTATTCCAGAGTTGAGCCTGTCATCATGGCCAGACTTCTAACAGGGGGCAGGAATTAGATTCTGGGCCCCTATCAACCACCCACTCCTCACATGTTCCGAGCAATGTGTACATTTTTCTATATCATAATACTACCTGGCCCCAAGCTGCAGTTTGATCAAACATATATTTTTTTAGGAATGTGCAACATTAGCCTACAAGCCAAACAATGAAGGTGTTTTGGCCACTCTAGGGCAGGAAAAACAAGTTGATATGTTGACCTTTATAACAAACAGTTGCATATTTACACATCTAGCAGTTATGGGTGTCGGGCTCTACGATGTAGGGTGTT
>NW_023339740.1:14478629-14527450 GCF_004916995.1 Morone saxatilis | reverse complement strand
GTGTTTTAACTGTAATGAGTTTAATCAATAATGGTTATCAAAAATTATTAATTATCAAAAGATAAAAAGAAAATGACTTTAATTAATATTAAAGTTCATCGGGGCACCACCCTTAAATAAGGGAACGATAAACAATAAATCGACTGATCAGTCTATGAAAATTACACTACTATTAATTCAGAAATCAGATTAAAATTAAAATTAACCAAAATTCATTTAATAATAGCTAGAGTGAGGGCTTCTGGAGTTCCTACATAAGTTGAGTATCACTCACTCTTGTACGAAATTAAATAGGCCAGCATATGTAAAACACAAACCTTTATTAACAAGATATAATAAAAGCAAACAAGGAAAAATACACAATATACAACCTAACCAAAAGGAAAAAGGAGGATGTGTGTGTGTGTGTGTGGGTGCGTGCATGGGGGGTCATAAAAGGCTTATGTCCTGTGTCCTCACGACCAGATGTTTCAGGGTGTGAAACCCGGTGTTGGTGAGAGACACAAGAGCCAATAGGAAGCTGGGGAGGTTTTTTAATTCCTCTCCATGTGGGTATGTAGCTCAGAACCGAATTATGTGGGTGTAAAGTGAAAAGTAAAAGACGATGTGCTGTGTGAAGCATAACATTAAACTAACATCACCTTAGCACGTCTGAAAGACTACAGTACTACAGTAAACCTCAGTTAATCAATATCAACATCACAATACCACAGTAACCTGAATAAAACACATCAGGCAACATATTAACCTTACATTAAACAGTCCAATGAAAGGCCGGTGTTTGGCCGTTTAATAGTGTGCCTGCAAAGCACACTATTATTCCTCGGGCTTATTATAAACTTATTATTATTCTTAGTACGTTTTTCGGCTGCCGCTACTCCTCACCGCAGTTTTTGGTCCGCACATACACAAAAAAGGTACCAAAACGTTGGGCTCGGTGGAGGACATTAGTGCGTATTGACTTTCTAAGCGTTTCGCCAAACGGTTTGCCGATTAAATCGCCCAAAAACGGGCGTTCCTTTGTTTCTAACCACTACTAGAAAGGTTTTATGACTTACATACAGGCCTCAGGAGAATTCCTTTGTGTTTCTGAGCACATGGTCAGGCCCAACATCCTTTTTCGGTCCAGTTAAATACTTCAAATGAACAAGTTCATATTTAAAGGTATCCTTGGATCCCAACATGGGCCATGGTTGTGTTTCTGTCTGCTCTATTTGCTTGCTTTTATCTCTGTTTTGCTCTCTACCACAAAGTTATCCTGGAATTTACAGATGCCGTGGAGTTCTGGTGTCCCATGCAGGGCAGTGTGTTGTTATTCACACCAGCTGTCGTGGGATTAATCATCAATTTAGACATAATCCAGTGTGTGCACAATAATGCAACTATACTGGCTACTATTGGACAACAACAGTAAGGAAGACTCCAGAATACACACACAAAATACATCAGGAATTGTTGAAGGCAGTTTATTTGGATCATATTGATGGTTACATCTGGCATAATCAGACAAACAGAATCAGGAGAACAAAGCAGGACAATTAGCAGACAGGAAAGGCTAAATCACTACAGTTGCAAGGCAACACACTGAAAACTGGTCTGCAGGCAGGTGAGCAGGTCAGTAATCCCCAGAGGACACAAACTCACAGAAAGAAACATCAGTATGACTGATAACCATCCAGCTCGCCTATAGCTGTACATTAAATACCTTGTTATAAATCTTCTAAGCACAAGGTCACCTCACACAGACAATCGCATGTAAAAAGAGAAGATGAAATGGTCCAGGTCTGGTTGCTATGGATGCCAAGGGTAGGAGGCGTGTGTATGAGCAGGGCATAAACTATATAGGCTGACCATTTGGCATTCTGTAACATTTTTCATCATGGACGTCAGTAACGGTTGAAAGGGAAGAAGGGAAATTGTAACGTCAGCTGGGAGGAAAGGGTTAACGTGGAACGCTTGATGTCAACATCCAAGTCTTTGATTAAAAGGTTTAAACTGTGACAAGAATTCAGGGCACGATTTCAATGTTGGATCGAGTCACAAAGTGAGGTCTCACTTACAGGACAAGGTTACATTATCCGGATAGATTACATCCCAGAGACTTTAAATAAAACCAGAATAATTCAGAAATTAAATAAAAACAAACAGAAATAAAACTGAAATTTGACACATTTTTCCCCAATGAATCCAACAGACAGCAGATTTCTTAGACCATCATGGCCTTACAGTGATAACTGAAATGATCACTTCTGTGTCAAATAAACCAAATTACTGAAAGTCAAACATGCTGTATTTTTAAAGCATTTAAAGGAATCTTATGACTACGGTGTAAATTGATAAATGTGACTATCTATTTCTTCTGGCAGAAGATGGACAATTAAAATATAACAATAAGAAGGACAATCTATATGGAGTCCTACTACTGTGTGTCAAGAGTCATACTAATGATTAACATAAAGAGCTTCTTTGACATACACAGTATATTTACTGAATTATTCATCAATAATTAATGATAACAGTGAGTAAAGTAATAATAATACAAATATAATCAATGAAGAGTAGAAGTAGAATAAATATTCAAATTATTTAATTATGGAAATGTAGCAATACCACGGTATGAAAATACAAAGAAACAGCCTGCATCATTATTGAAGTGATATGTAGTATATGTACTTTAAAGTTGCCATTGGTCATGGTGGAGCTCATATACTGGGTTGGGTTAATCTGTCAAGTAAAGGTGAAAATAACTATATTTATCAACTATATTTACTATACTTTTCACACTGAAATGTAAACAAGTACCTCACAAATTGGTCTTAAGAAGAGAAAGTAAATGTACTTAATTTACAGTAGTAGTTAGTTAGTTACTTTACTTTCCACTACTTGTAAATGCTAGCGAGGAATTGTAGCCTATCCTCCTTCTTTCCTTCTGACGCGTCCTTTTTTATTCCACAACAGAAAATGACTTATGCTTTCAGGGATGTGATGAATGTGTCAAAACCTTCATAACAATAAAAGCTCAATCAAATACTTGCT
The DNA here is from genome assembly GCF_004916995.1 of Morone saxatilis. Taxonomy (NCBI): domain Eukaryota; kingdom Metazoa; phylum Chordata; class Actinopteri; family Moronidae; genus Morone; species Morone saxatilis. The sequence goes on along the minus strand of NW_023339740.1, from coordinate 14,524,414 downwards.
CAAGTGGAAGATGCTGTATATGGATCAGCTTATCTAGAGCTCTGTAACTTGAGTATTATCTGATAACATGATCAATATGATCATTAATCATTTTGTCGGGATCATACATCCTCTGCTAAATTGGTTTGAATTACACTGTTGACTTAGAAGTGGATTTATAAGAGAAGGAGATGACATCTTCTCATTCTGAGCTATTTTGGATGCTGCTATAGTGCCTTTCCATTAATTTAATGCATGTGTCATGATGAGCATGTTTTTCACTCGACAACAACAACAATGTACCAAATGATTACTTGAGATCCAGAGAGATATGCAGCTGTGTGGATGAGACTGAGCTGTGCAGGCGCAATGCATCTGCACCCTCCTCTGTATAATAATGTGACATGGATCTCAGTAGCAGTAATTACCCATCATTACCAGAGTGTTTTTAGATAGATACACATGCTGGAAACACATACACACGAAAACAAGCACATTACGCTATTTCTGTTGTACGAATGCACAGCATCACTTCCGTGATGCAAGGAATGTAGCCTGGTGGCCAATTTTTTTTTTAGTTAAATGAATATTATGCTCAGATCCTGACAGTCAACAAAAAAAAGATAAAAAACAATAGTATATTTATTCTGCAAACATTGTGTTGTCAAAGTCATCTTATTCCTCTGTGACATAGAGCTCCATTGTTGTCCAAAAAGTAATAAAAAGACATTGAGCTTTATTTTATTTATGGTTTATTTTGATCTCACAAACACCGTCCTGCTGCTGTAAATACTTCACCAAATGTCAATTAATCCGCTGCTGAAAATAGTCCCCAAGAAAAACTCTCATACTTTCAGAACATCTAAGTACATATTTCTGACCTGCTTTCATAGATGTCTGTCTTCAGTTGGAGCCAATGGGCCTGAGGCTGATAGACATTAATGTACTGTTGGTTTAGGTCCTTTTCATAAGACAACAACTTAAAATAGAGCAAATCGCCACCTTTATCCTTCAAATTCATGAATTCATTCTTCACTTGAGCGAAACCTAAATTATTCATTCTACAGTTACAGACTATCACTGGTGGATGTAATATTCCCATATGCATAATCTTCATTTGTTGCCTCTTGTAAGTTGTGATTTTAAAGTATGTAAACTAACCTCTCGCTGTCACAACAACAGCCTGTTCACAAAGCTGATTCGCCCTGTTTCCCATTCGATTGGGAAATATCAGACCGCAGGGTAGATTTAGGCAGCGGCCCTGGTGGATGGTCGTCCCGGTCTCTGGAGATTTACAGTCCTCTTGTGAATTATAAATGAGGTAAAGCTCTGGGCCATTGGCAGCAGGTTAGTGTGATATCCAACCCCACCCACAGCACTCCATCAGCTAAATGAGATCAGCTTCTTTCTCTCAAGAAGAGCTGCTAGCTGCTCACAGCTGAGAAAATAATGGATTTAAATGTTTGTAAGAACTCATACTTTGGTTTTATTTATTTTTATTTAATTAAATTTTTTCGGTTTATTTATATGACACTGGTTAGATTTATATAACATCTTACACTGAGGTGAAATAACAAAGATATTGGAACTCATAGAGCATGCATGTTTTTGTGCTTGCGATGGGGCTTTAGTATCATAGTTTGTCATTAGACTCTTTCCTAATGATCTCTTTCTGAAAGTCTACATGGGTCATTGCAGATGACTAAAATCCAGGCCCATTTTCCTCACTGAATGATTCATGTTAAATTCTACTAATGCATTTGTCAGCTGTATTACACACTGATACTGAAAGCCAGAGAGAGAATATATGATTATGTTCTCTGTGTGAAAAACATAGCAAGAACAAGAACATTTCAATGGTTTCAAGAACACACAAAATATGATCATAAGAGACTTTTAATTTTTTTTAATAATGTATCTAAATCTGCACCAAAACCCAACAATACAATCTTAGATTTATTGTTGTAATCCAAATTATTTATTTTTTTGTTTGGCAGGTAACTCCCTGGCAGCCTGTATGATGTTCCTGTATTGTGTCTGTTTATTTACAAGAGTGCACATGTGAACTAAATGTGCAAGTGAACGTGCAGGTCACATCAAGAAAGAAAGCAATTTGCATCTCCACATCTCCATCTAACAAAGGCCAGACAATTTCCCACTGGTGCGTCGCAGTTATGTTTAAGTGCATGCATCTTCGATTAAAATTTCTAATGTGTAAAAGTGTGTTTGGCTATAAAACAATGCAATATTAAAACTGTTCTTAGAGTCATTACAGTAATCTCTGTTACAGTGGGTAAAGCAGGGAGCTACTGTACCAAATGCACAATATAGTGGACACACTGCCACCATCTGGCATAGTCCGCAGGTTCAGGGGCCTGTTCAAGAGGCAGGTTTGCTGAGTTATCTGATTAGCTTTGATGAGTAAAAACCAAAACCCCATTGATTCTTAAACACAGATTAAAGTAAAACATCTGTTCAGACTTTCATTCAGCAGAGTTATCCATATAACTCGGTAAAGCTGCTTTTTAGAACCAGCAATAACTGACAGACTAACAGAGGCATGTCTAATGAGGTATTTTGTTAGCGTATATTTAGATGTCTTCCTTCATAGATTTTCCCTGCTAAAGATGGCGGTCTCAAGGCAAATAGACAGAAACACTGCTATCACGAGACATTAGCTTTTGTCTTTCATTAAGTTTAACACCACTTAATACAAAGCTCAAAGTCTTATAGAGCATCAGATCATTAATTCTGTGTGAAAGAACCAAACAATCTTGCACATTGTCAATGACTTGGACTCACTTTATTTATGATGTTTGATACAACAAAGTGTTTTCTTACTCTTTAAAGTAATTGATGAACCACATACATTTGGATCATTGTAGCTACCTGCCCCGAAAATGATTCAGTGTTAGATACTTGAAGAAAGAAGAAAGAAAACTTATGTATTTATTGAGTTTTAACAGTTTACAAAAATACATTTTAATACATTTAACTACGCTTTATCTTTTTCATAGCTCTTTCCAGCAACCTCCCTAAGTCCCATAAATAACACATGTCTGATATGATCCACCGTAACGTTATCCAACACCGTCTACAATTCCCGATGCCAAACAATACATGAATGTCAGCAATGATAAAGCTTAGAATAACCCAACAAGATAGTATTGTGCCTTGGATACGCAGTCATTTTTAGTCTGTTTGACTGTCTGCTGCCATATATAAACCTTCCTCCCCAAGTGTCTCCAAGGCAACATTCATCACTTTACCCTTTATCTCCAGTAACGTCCCTCCAACACATTTTTACATCTGAAAATATAACACGAGATGCTTGTTAGTACAGTGTGTTAGACATTTGTAAAGAATCTCTCCTTCAATCATGTCAGATACTGTGCAGCTCGACTGAAACATCTCCTTTGTGATTTTGCTTTGATGTTATTAAACACAAAGCTGGTTAATGTTCTCCCTCAGTACACTAAATGCTAAATGTGGATTTGAATTTGAGTTGATTGTTTGTGTAGGTTGCAGTAATTATGTTTTGGTAAATGTAATGGCATGATTTTATTTCTGAGTGCAGCTGATATTTGCGTGTACATATCTATGGGTAGTTATTATTGGCAGCAGGGGCTCTCTGGGGTTAGTGCAGCGTCCTTTGCTATTTCTGAGTGCGAATGTGGAGTCTATTTTCAAAGTTGCCATGGAAACCATTGTATTTGTGGTGGCAGCGATTGGTGCTGCCGGCCGAGCAAGACTCTGCTATTTTTGTCATGAGTCAACACCTGATATACACACTCACAGACACACACACACACACACACACACACTCACTCAGGTGTACATGCCTGAATACAGATGAAAACAGACAGATACACTCACACAATGCGCAAAAACCACACCACAGTAACACAAGCGGTGTTGCTGTTTTAGTCACATTATATACTGTTTGAAAAGCGTTATGTGTTACACAAGCATGTTTCCCATCTCTCTTTAGTGTTACCAGACATCTTGATACATCTTCACCATGACAACAGTAGTAATTGCTGTCCATTTAATCTCTCCACCCAACTGCATCGTGTTTTCTTATGTTCTGTTGTCCAGGCATGTTTCATGTTTGATGCATTGACAGGAGGCGACAGATGCTGTTAACTTGTAATCAGGTCAGTCAGGTTGAGACAAGTTTAAAATATTACAATAGGCTTACATATATTTTACAATGGACTGGTAATAGCTGTCTACTACTGTGAGGTGATGATATTTGAAGGTAAAAGGAGACTGTAGACAAAAGTGCTATTTTAACCTGTATGAAATTTGCAATGGTGTCGAGCAACATAGTGATGTGTGGCAGGGCTGTAACTAACATCATGATGTTATTTTCATTATCGATTCATTTTCACATTATTTTCTTGGAAATCAATCAATCGTTTTTCTCAGTAAAAGTAAAAAATGCCTATCCCAATTTCCCCTGGGTTGAAGGTTGAAAATTACAGTAAAAAAATGTGAGGATATTCTGTTTTCTATCCCACAGGACCAACAAAAGCAGAACATCCTCACATTTCAGAAGCTGGAACCAGAAATGTTTGCCATTCCTGCTTAAGAAATTACACAAACTAATCAATTTTCGAAATAGTTTATAGGTGAATTATTGTTTGTCGATAGACTAATAAACTTATCATTGGAGCTGTAGTATGCAGTGGAATGCATACCATTTTATTATAATCTGTTTGCTCAAATTTAAATACCACATTTGAACAAAGTTTGTCAAATAAGAGTAACAAGTTCCTTTTACCAATGTTCATCACTAACCTCGTCTATGGGTCCTAATACAGTAAGTACACTGTGGGCAGAAAGCAACAAACTGTTTAATATTGCAACCAGGAGACCTCAGTTCCCACAGTGACTAAACCAGTGGCATTATTATAACAAGGCTATTAGTGAACTACATTAAACAATCAATTTATCAGAGATGCTGCAAATTAAAACATGCTTTTTAATGGGGAAAGAGGTGCAAAATGTGATTTCCATGAAATGCAAATGTTATGTGTATTATCATGGGGAACCTTACAAATGCAAATGAAAAACACCTACCTTGCAGCTCCATGCTTGCCCCTTCAGTAGAGTAGCCTCACCCGTAATGGCCCAGATTTCATTGTCCTCTGCAGACAGAGCAATAAGATGGACTGTATATGAAAAAGATCACCGTGGCAACAGGAGCCCCAGTTTGAGAAGCTGGGGATGGTGGAAGCTGAGGCCTGGCCTAATCAATGCCTCACTGCCTCAGTAAATCTTGTACTGGAGGGCACTCTAATCCATGAAATTACAACCCGAATCATTACTGACTGACGAAAAAAAATAAACTGGGAGAAAATCTAAAAATAATGGATTAGATATGAGGGTGAGGTATCATGCATTGTGCACATTCCTATTCATGAATAAATCCACTAAGGTCACTTGGAGATAATAAGCCTTGAACTATTTACCCTAAAGTATGTGAAAAAAATTATGTGTCTATGAAGACTTTATGTTCATATGCTAGTGGCCCTACTAGGCTGTAATGCTCATTATACACCAGAATGTAATTTGTCAAATAGATGAAAAATTTACCTTTAGATCCTTGATACAAGGGGCAATATATATATGATTATATATATTTGGCCTGAACATTATTACCCCCATCAATAATCCTCTTTAGAGTGGCAGGTTTAAGATTTGTAGGCTCAGCAGCTCTGGTTTGAGCTGAGCTAACATACTAACTGTCCTGGTCCAGCCCTGTTAGGGTCTCATCAGCACACCAATCTGCTATGTTTACATAATAATCACTGGATGCTGACATTGTATGATATTTAGTAAGATTTAGTTTGTATCATGTGCATAGTTAGCATGGTAGCATTGTAATCGTGGATGTGGAATATAGTGTAAACAAGACAGCATTTAGCTTGTTAGCATGACATGATTCTCAAAGGAAACGGGTAAAGCTGGTAAGAATGTGGTCTTTGTTTTGAAAAGGTATTCTGTTATAATTTGATTGACCTGGTGATGGAATTAGAGAAAACATTGCAATCTGATAATTGTTGACATATATTAGCCTAATACATATATTTGTATTACAGTATTTTTTGAGAAGAGTTGGACTAACAAGAGATCTTGTCTTATACACAACTGAATAAGCATTTCCATCTTCCAAACTAGTTTTCTCCACAATTACAAAAAAATAATCTAAGGATTGAATAGGATTGGCTAATAGGGGGGTGCCAACAAAAGTAATAACTAACTGTAATATTATTACTGAAATGTATCAGTAATTACACTACTAGTTACTGGGGGAAGTAATATTATTACAATGTTTATTACAATGTTTACAATGCTAACAACAACAACAACAACAACAACAACAACATAACATTTCCCTACTTCCCTAAAATTTGACAATACAATAAGGACACTAGGACCCTGTGGAGGCAGCTGCTCCGGTCCTGTTTCTCACTGCCTCCTGCTCCATCTCTGCAGTCACTGTGTGAGAGTGGAGGGAGAAAGCAGAGAGTGAGCTGGTGTTTTTGCAAGCATTTACATCAGCATCGCTTCAGAAAAATCTCTGCTGCCACAGCTGAAGTCATCTATGGAAGAGGATGCACAAGGCAGATCAAGGGATGGGAAGAGAAACAGGCTTAGTGGGAAGTACCTCAACAGCATTCACAAGGTACAGTGATTGATGTCCACTGTGTATCTCAACAGTGGGGGCTACACCAGTTTTTATCCTCAGAGACCAAAGCAGCAGACAGCTGCATCAGGAAATACTCTGATTCAGGTATATAATGCTTTCTGCCTTGTTCTCTCTCTGTGTTTCTTCCCCATCACACTCCCTCATTCTCACTACATTTTATTGCTTCTTCTCACCCTCTTCTTCTAATCTGCTGATTAGGTACTGCTGAGCGCATCGATAAATCTAATTCAATTGTAATGTGATATTTAGAATGTGGGCCTTGCTTCATACAGTGGGTGTAATGCATTAATGATTAATATATAAATGAGTAGGCGGTAAGACATGACTAAACCAGGCAGGAGGGTTAAACTGAATTGGGAGTACCCCTATGTGTGATTTAGAGATGTTGCTCACTGAAGGCAGTCATTCATAGGTGATGAGGGAGGTTAGAGCTCAGTTTTCACCCTGATTCATCACTGTAGACAGAGAGACAGAACATCCCAGGGTTTTTGTTATATCGGTGGCAGAGAGGATTTATAGCAGTAAGCAACTGGATTTCCTTCATCTGACAAATACATATAGCAGCTGCCACCCATGTCTGTTTGTTGTCTCTAATAGCAAGACACAGTTAATATGCAGACAGCCTCTGCAACCTATGAATACCCTCAGGTTTTCCATTTGAAACACTAAACCCACTCATACTAAGTGGCCAGGGCTTCTTTAGTGGCACACATGCTATTATAGTACATGTACACAAGCAAAATCATGCAGTACATTGAATATCAGATCTGCATACAGGAGTACACATTGGCATTGCCTTCCAGAGATCTGCAAGTGTGTTTTTTTCCTCCTTTTAAATAGCCATACACAATGAGTTTATACCCTGGGCAATGGGCATACATATTCAACAAGAGCTCTTACAGCAGGTGTAGTTATGATGGACAAGGGCTATTACCTATTCTGTGAAAGGATTGGTTTTGGGGAATTAGCATGTAGTATGTATCACCTGCAGAAACAAGCAAACTGGATTTATCTCTAAAAGTGTAAAAGCCCCGACTCCTTTATTTTATGTTTTCTAGAGGATAAATATGATCATACACATCATCAGCTTTGGGCATCATGATTTGGTTGCAGATGTATGAATTCTATTCTGTTCAAGTGCCTCAACTCTCTTGCATGATGATTTATGATTGTTAAAATCAGCTTTCTCACCATGTTGCTAAAAAGGTGCCAAATGTCCCTGACTTGAATAATGCATAGTTAATTGAGTTAATTGGTTTGAGGGCTGGCTTTGGATTACCTTACCAGTATGATTGACTTAACAGAGATTTGAGAAGCTAATGAGGATTTTACAAAACTTTATCCTAGTGGTTGGCTCGCCTGGTGGAGCTGACGCCTTGTGTACCGAGGCTGAGTCCTTGCTGTAGCGGCCTGGGATTCGGGTCTGACCTGCGGCCCTTTGCTGCATGTCATTCCCCCTTTCCTGTCACTCTTCAGCTGTCACTATCCATTAAAGGCAATAAAAGCCCCCAAAAGTATTTTTTTAAAAACCCAAAAGCTGGGGCAAAAGTAAAAACTCAGCACGAGCAACTTCAGGGAAGGATTTCTTCATATAACCCAGAAGAGCAAATAAGGGGTTACATGCTAACTCAGGTGAACACACATTAAAATTCTGATTTCATCTTGTCTCTCTCTCTTGTTTTAAGGTTGCTTGTGACTGACGACAGACATGAAGACTTTCTAAATGGGCAGGAATCATAAAATCTGAACGCCTGACGATCACAGCATCATCCACCCGACCACGAGCTTACAGCTTTTGACCTCATTTTGAAGCCACTGTTTTCTGGCCGTACTTACTGGCTTTGAAGGATGGGTGATGGGCCTGTGACTGATCCTGCCTGCCTGCCCCATCCCACCCTTCAATGGAGCCGATGTGGAACTCCTCCCACCCACCTCCACAGCTCATGTCCAACATGTCTGCCTCCTCTCTGCCTGAGGGCTGGGCTCTGTCCCAGTCGCTAGCCCTGCTGGCCATGCTGCTCATGGATCTGCTGGCTGTGCTGGGTAATGTGGCTGTCATGGCGGTCATTGCCAAGGCCCCACAGCTCCACAAGTTTGCCTTTGTCTTCCACCTGTGCGTGGTGGACCTGCTGGCAGCCTTGGTGCTGATGCCCCTTGGCATGCTCTCAAGCCGAGCCTTCTTCGGGGAAGCCCTGTGCCGGAGCTACCTCTTTCTCAGTGTGTGCCTGGTTAGCGCTGCCATCCTCTCTATATCCGTCATCAATGTGGAGCGTTACTACTACATCATACACCCGATGCGCTATGAAGTAAAGATGACTGTTGGCCTAGTAGCATCAGTGCTGGTGGGGATATGGGTCAAAGCCCTGGCCATGTCTGCTCTGCCACTCCTCGCCTGGTTCCTGCAAGGTGGAAAAACTCCTCTTCTGGAGAGTAGTGGGGTTGGAGGAGGTGGAGGTGGGGCAGTCCCATCTCCCCCTGCTCAGGGTCACAGGCGCTGCTCACTACATTGGACAGGGGGAGGGTCAAACCGCTTGGCCTTCATGGTCCTGTTTACTCTGGTGTATTTCCTGTGTCCACTACTGGTCATTCTTGTTGTGTACTGCAATATGTTCAAAGTGGCTCGGGTAGCAGCCATGCACCACGGGCCTCTGCCTACCTGGATGGACACACCTCGTCGCCAGCGGTCAGAATCACTCAGCAGCCGTTCCACAATGGTTACCAGCTCTGGGACGGGGAGTGGGACGGGCAGAGCGACTCCGCAGCGCCCCTTTGGGGGAGGAAAGGCTGCAGCAGTGTTGGCAGCAGTAGGTGGGCAATTCCTTTGTTGCTGGATGCCCTACTTCACTTTCCACCTGTATTCAGCACTGGCTGCCACCCCTCCAGCCACTCTGGCCTCTCTGGAGGAGGTGGTCACCTGGATTGGCTACTTCTGCTTCACCTCCAATCCCTTCTTCTATGGCTGTCTCAACAGACAGATCCGGGAGGAGTTGGGCAAGCATCTGCCTTGTCTGTTTCGTCGAGCAGGGCTTGAGATAGAGGACAGACTGCCCAGCCGTGAAGGATCCATAGAGGAGAATTTCCTTCAGTTTCTTCAAGGCACTGGCTGCAACTTGGATCCTCAAAACTCTCACAGCACCTCCAGTCCTAAAGGGGAGGCCTGCTGCCCCGTGGCTCAGTCCCAACCACCCGAGCCAGCACAGCCTATTCCGATTGATTTCCGTATCCCTGGACAAATTGCAGAGGAGACTTCAGAGTTTACGGAGAGTGAACAGGCGAAAAACAACCATATATATACAGACAATTAAGTTTTTAACGTCTTTATTTTCTGAAAATAAGACAAATTTTCATCATTTAGATATAGACTGTTTCAGGAATTATTCTGGTGAAAACATTGTTTCTCTATTTCTACTGAAAGCTGTCCGACAGTTCCTTTCAATGACTTGTATCTTTGAATCATTGCACTTTGCCTCATCAGATTTCATCCTTAAACAGTCATGATGATACAATTACATGCAGTTGTTTGAGATGCATTTCAAACTGTTGATTGTGAACAGGGAAATTACTGCTAGGTTTTAAAACATTCCACACAACCGCTCAGCTCTGTACAGTTAATGACTCAGTGAATTAATATTGATGTAACTTGTTAAAGCCTTTTTTTTTAAATAAAAAAATAACACTAATTATATGTTTGATTCTACGAAGGTAACTGAATAGTTAAATGTTTTCAGAATATCCCTTTTGATCTTAAATTAGGGAACACTTGCTGAAATACACCGGCTCCCTCTCAATTTATTTTTTATTTATTTTTTTTAATTAACTCTATTATTGTGCAGTGAAATCTCTGCTATTAGACAAATTGCCTTTGGCATTCAGAAATGATGATTAAATGGTTCCCCATACCAACTGATACTGTATTTGTAACCAAATCAATCATTTTTAAGACACTGGTAAATTGATGATTTTTGAAAAATAGTTTTGTAAATTACTGCAAGAAAAGTCACATCAAAACAGACAGCAATAAAATACACTAAATTACTACTATTATTTAGCGGATTCATTGAGGGAAAAGCACTACTGTCGCTTTTTATTGGAAGGTGGGCTTTCATCAATGATAATGCCACTCTTACACCTTATGCCAATTGGATTATAATTGATTATGAGGCGCGCATATTGTGGCCTAACTCTCATGCAATTGCTACGAGTTGTTTACAGATAACCATTTGAATTTTGTTCTCCTTTCTTTGGTGCTTGTCCAAAAACATTTTTTTACTTTTCAGTTTAATTTAAAAGCAAGCCTGATCTCTTGTGACTTTATAACTCAGATTAAGGGTCACCCAGCTTTCTGCCATGTGATGTATTTATCAATATATTTGAATATCGATCTTAAAAATCAGTATTCTCTCGATGCACTACGTTGCATTGAAATATGATTCTACTTCTTACGTTTGTTAAATGTACTAAACTGTATGTTATGTTTAGTAAAACTGTATAAGTTGTGGGTTGTGTATTTCACTCAACACGCCCATTTTTCCTTTTATTCGTGAGTATAAGTACTTATTATAAATTTCATTACAAGGAGGCGGATGTATTTTGACACGTATGCAGTAACTGCCTTCTTCGTTTGGAGATTTTTATCCTGGAAGGAGAATACCTTTAGATTTTTCTTTTTTTTTTGACTACCCTGCTCATCAGGGTTTTTACCTCACATGCAGGAAAAAACAACAACAGTATTTTACAGTCCTGCACAGTTTAATGTCAAGTATGACTCCTGCACACTCTATTCTGATATTGTAAGGAGAATAATACAGGTGTGATACGCTCAAAGAGGTTTTTATTAGAAATGAGGGTGCAGACTTTGCTAAGTTTTTTCAGTTTGATGATGAGATGAGTAGTATTTTATAGCAAACTGTTAGAGATAAGTGTGATAAACTATATGTGGACATGTTTGATTGAAATAATTCTTTCTTACATAATGTGGATACAGGGTTTTTAAAACATTTTGTTTTGAGTGACAATGCCAATTCAAAATCAAAAGCTTGTTGAGCTTGATATCTTCTTTTCATCACGTCTAAAAATCCCAAACTGTGAATGATGTTGAACGTTTGTGTTAGGATTTTCACTTGTTCAGAGATTGTTTTTATGCTGTGATTAAAATAAAAAGAATGACTTCCACTGTATGTGTTTAGAAAAATACATGGCTACAGGTTGAGTGAGAGATACCGTTGTAATAAAGAGTTTCTATGTTTGTAAAACATTTTGAATGCACTCTCATAATTTCACCAACAGTATGAGGCTGCTGTCACAAATACAGTTCAGTTGAACCAAATGTTAAGCATCATTTTGAGTCTTTATAGCTTCTTTTACTCCACATCTCAATGTTTTATATAATTGTACTCTTGGATTCAATGTGTGATCTGCTTTGCTTTGATATTCCATTGTGAAAGGGGCTGGGGAGTGGGAGGATACAGTTCAAACACTTTGACCTTAAAGTAACATTTAAACCTCAAAGGTCAAAGCCAGTGGTATGACCTGATCAGATAGATAGATAGATAGAAGATAGATAGATAGATAGATAAACAAATGCATCCTGCCACTGTTTAATGCTGTGTTTCAGTTGGAAGATGCTGGTGCGTGACAGGCCTCACACCTCAACGATGGACCTCAGTCAAACCGCCTCCAGCTTCGCCAGGCTCTGCCATCGCCATGGCAATTATTACCTAGTGACATTTCTCAGTGCTGTAGTGGGCGGTAGGAGGAGCTTGCTCTATTTGGAATCCAACAAGACACCCCCTTTATCTGTGACTTCTTAAAATATATTCTCTAGACTAAACCGGAGCTGACATTTTTATCTGTTTGTATCTCTGTAAACTGAAATAACTCAGTTATTTAGTTTAAACAGCCTATTCTGCTGTTTAGAATGACCTTTGATCATTTCTTTGTAATCTTGGGATTGCTTTACCTGAATATCTATAGTTTTCTAACTTTAAACTTTAATATTTTATTCTGATACATCAGTTTTTTTTTTTTTTTTTTTTTTTTTTATTTTTTTTTTTTTATAATCAGATTCAGGGTTAGGGTCTTTTTTTGGCAAGGTAACAGCAAATTGATACCTGTGCTTTTTAAAAAATGCTATAGCTGATAGCACCAGTTGTTTACAATAAAATCAATCTAACCTGAAGGCTTGGGACCAAAGAAATACAAAGGAGCAGCCTAAATTGTTGTTGACAATCATTAGTGGCAGTCCCTGGAAGAGGGCAGAGGGTATTTAGCAAGAGGAGAATGATGAACCATGGCTGGAATATGTGGGGTTGCGCAAGAGCCCCAAGAGGAAGTGAGCTGGGAACATCTACATACAGTATGTATATACTATATAGATAATGCATAAGTTTATTATAGAACAAATATTTTGAACATTAAAAATGCCTGAAAGAATCTTGAAAGATTAAAGCTGTGGTAATATATTAATGTAATTTGTGGGCAGATGAACTATCTGAAAACAATTCATTTTTTAATTGTCATTTTTTAAAGTTGTTATGACATCTCATGTATTGTATTTTTAATACAAAAATACTGATTAATGCAGCTGTAGACATTATTCTCTATTAGAAAAATAAACATACACCATTTGCAGACAAAGATATCAGTGGATAAGGCCTTGTGCCAGGTTCATGGTTATACTGTGTAATGCTATTAGCCACACAGGATAGAGTAGCCACGGTTTCAAATTAACATTTTGGGGATTTTGAGCAGCAGTCTTCAATGAATCCTGCTGCCACTGCATGGCATGATGAAGATGGAAGACCCATCTGTTCACTCAAAATCTTATTTCAGTTGTAATTGTTATTGACCTTGTCCTATAAGGGCAATATTGTGACTGAACAAACCCAAAAAGTTGACTCTAGATGGAGGTCAGTGCTTTACATCAATTTTCTTGCCACTGGTTACCAAGACAAAGTGAAAGCATGTGGACAGGGAGAAGCCAGATTCTGTGGTAGAAACAAACCTGTGATGAAGAAAAAGACAGGAGAGAAAGAAAACAACAATATCATTTCTTTGTTTCCACCAACTTTCTGGGCACATTGTCAGCATTTCACAAAAGAGAGATACTGTTTGTAAGAAGGACAACAAGCGGACAAGAGAAAGGAGGAGGAAGTAAGAGGGGAGAAGAGGAAATAAGTTTTGACAAAGGGATGTAAAATTTTGAGAGGAATAAAACTGTCATGGACACATTCAGGCTAAAATGATTGTGTAATAAACTTACAGAAAACCACCACTCAAACTGGAGCTTTGTGCAATAGCAGTAAATCCAACATCATATCATGATCATAATGTAACAGGATATACTAAATTGTTATAAATCTTATCTGTTAATTTTAATAAGGGTCAAAGGTTTTTATTTGTGACACACATAGTCAAATTAACTTTAGACTTCAGTCTTGAAAGCCCTGAGTCAATTGTCCTGCTACAGTATGTATTCCCATTTTTACTAAATGTGTCTGGTAGGCTTCCAGTTTGCTTTTGCAAAAAGCCTGTTTGTTGTTACTACACAAACTATTGCATATGTGGTGTTTTACAGCTAATTTACTGGTGTATATTATGTTGTGTGTACTTTTTTGTATTTGACACATTTATTGCAGCTTAAGATTTTAAAAACCTATTTTAAGAATAAAAAATACAATTCATTGTTATTCAGTAAATTAAACTATACAAGAGTATATAGAGCAGGTAAAATTAGCTCCACTTTGAACAGCTACATTAAAATGATGCATACATATTAATAAATCAGTAATGTTAACCCAATTATAAAATATATATACTCCTTTCTATATCACACTTATATAAGGTATTTGTGATGTCACAAATCATGCTTGTTGGCCCCGCCCCTTGAAATCTTAATTTCAATGAGCACAGAGAAACTTTACATACTGTTACATATTTTGAGTGGAGGGGGATTTTAAGTAAAGTTACTTTCCACCACTGGTTTAATACATGATACTGCTTTTGTATTTCACTTCACTTGAGACAAATATTGTTCATTGAATGAGACTTTGTAATGTAATGGAGTATTTTTACATTGAAGTACTCCTGGCGCTGGTGAAATATAGACCCAGGGGCTGGAAATATAGTTTAATTTCCCCATATTAAGCATAGTTTAAATATGTAAAAATGCCAGCTGCTATTGTGATTTTACTACCTCATATAGGCCTACCACAAAACACATTTAAAATATGGTCTTCCAGGAGGAAAACCTGTAGAAAGCCATTTGTATGTGTGTTTAATCTGGCGACCCTTGAACCCGACACACACACACACTCACAGCGGGCGGCTCCTTTAAAAGTAAAACTTCGTCCTTCTGTTGAGGAAACGTCAAAACAAAAACCCACGTAGTCGAACAAAGGTGAAGAATACCTTTCGGTAAGTTATCTAACGTTATATGTTATCTTTAATGGTTATTATTCTGCTAGTTCAGACACTAACAAGCTAACGATAGGTAATCAAGTTAACGTATATTAACGGTTAACGTTAATATACGTTGAACTGTAACTGCAGAAAATAATACGTACGAAAATAAAACGGGTTCGTGGTGAGGGAACTATTAAGTTTACTAATAGCGAAAACCCATTTTAACGTTGGGTATTTTAAGTTTTAGTAAACCTTCAGAGGGACGTTAATCCAATCAAACGTTAATCGATAACCGCAGTGTGACAACTGATAGCTATCTATTGTCAGTGTAACATGAAGTCTGTTGTTGTTGTTGTTGTTGTGTGTTTTCTGCAGGACATTTCCTGTCTTATGACACAGTCTAACGTAACTTCTGCTCCCAGCTGCTCCTCAACAATGTCAGGTGGTAAGTCAGCAAACAACGCAAAGTAACGATACATTATGTCGAGAACCGTTCAATACAGGTAATAACGTATTGGCTAGTTGTGGTCGAGGTGACATAAAACACAACCAAAGTGTTAATGAAGTGTAAAATACGGGACGTTTCGCCATTAGAGCTCTTCTGTTTACCTCCAGCTGATTAAAACTCCTCCCATGTACTTTGTCAGTGAGACTTTATTACTGCGCACTTTATTATATTTAACTAGTGTTACAGCCAGAGTGGCTTATACATCCTCTGACATGCTTTATAAATAGTGGTGAGTACTAATCACAGTCAGTTATATAGCTCAACATCACAACTTTACCTGAAAGGAGCTTTAAATCTATCTATCTATCTATCTATCTATCTATCTATCTATCGTTATAGGCCTCGGATTAGGTAAAAACGTGTAATTACTTGGCCTAAATATTTATAGTTTGTCATAAAATTACTTTTTTAATATGAATGTGTTATAAACTACATAGATAACATTAAAAATGCTTTTGGAGGCTACTCCATGTAAAAGTTGGTCATTATTAAATGGCTGAATGGCATCCTAATGGTAACCATCCCATTAATATACATCGAGTGATGTTTTTCAAAGTAGTGACTGGCTTATTATTGCAAAACGTTGACAAATATACAAGAAAATGGCTCAGTTGCAGTTGAATTCTTGCAGAAGCAGTGCTGTTAATGGAAAAATGCTGTTTTGTAAAATGCTAAAACAATCCTGAGTTTGCTTTTTTTTTGGCATACAAATTATATACATTACATTATACACACATGTTTGAGTACAAGGTGTACGTAATCTAATTATGAGAGATTTGTTCAGTTGGGTTTGATGGCGTGTTACGTTTCACATTACCTATGAAAGTGTACGCATGGATTGTGACAACACTGTTTTATTTTTGGTGTATGGCCTCTGCAAACAAAATGCTGACTTCCATGAGCTTTGCTCTGAAGGAGTGAAAAAAGAAAAAAAAATCCCCCAGCAGCCAGTGATATGCACAGTGGTCTCATTTTTAGCAAACGGGTGTAGACAGAAAGCTTGACTAAGCAGAGAGCAAAGGGAAAACTAGAGGAGGAATTCCAGGAGCTATCAGGCTGACTGTGTCTCCTGTTTCCAGGTAAGGCCTCAGGAATGTGAGGGGTTTGGTTTTAGAGAAATTTGAGACATATTGGGGATAGGTGAGATTTTAGTTTCAGTCTAAAGTAGGCCTTTTGATTTTTAGCCTTTGCTGCTGCTGCTGTTGCACCAGATGTTGAGCGTCAGCTCTCAAAAACTGGGTCAGATTTAAAAAAAAAAAAGGCTGGAGACACCCAGACACAAGACTTCTATTTTAACTTTTAACTCAGCCAACAGTATTTATGTTTGTAAGATGTTGTCTCCCAGTTCATTTAATATAAAGGTTCAATTTCAGTTATTTTGTTGCTGTATGTGCATGTCTAATCTAAATAGTGCTGGGTGGTATGAGCAAACAATGTAAATCACAGTTTCATGAAATATCACAGTATCTTGGCCTTTTATAGGTTTTTGCTGTGAGGAGTACATAGAATTTAATATCATCATGTATGTACTGCAGGCTTTGAGTACTGGATATCTTGATGTAATATATGAATGAAACAGTTGCTGAATGTAAACTATTTTTATTGTGCAAACTGCAACATAGTAAAAACTTAAAAAAAAATTAAAGTATTAAAAATGGTTTGCCAACAGCTTGGACTTTGTTTCCTTTTCAAAACTAAATATTTAAAAATAGCTGTATAAACAGACATAAAACACTCTTTATTTTATATTTAAAGAGATATTTGAATATACAAATGTACAAAACAACTCAGACTGTGGTGTGCCGTGGTGTTTTTTTCCTGGTAAAGAGAGTTAGTTACTAATTGATGTGTTGTATAGCTGTAACCTTAAGTAAGCAGGGTACACAGTTAATAGGGTTCCCCTCTTTATACACGCAATCGTTGTGGCAGAAACAATATCAATGTATATCATATGGGAAAGTAAAGGCAGTATACCGGTTCATACGGTATATATCGCTCCGCATTAGGTCTAAATCTTCAGGGCATAGTTTGAACAGATTTGTGATTGGATTTTGTTTTTAGCTCAATCACACACTGATTCTAACTAAAGTCAACCTGTAGATTGTGTTTCAGTTGTAGAGATTAGTGCAATAGGTTGTGTTTTGGGTCTGGTGTCAGGCACAGTTGTATTATTAATTACCTTTTTCTTAATATTGTAATTTAGCCTGTTGAAATGAAAGTTCAGCATCAGAGTTGATCAAGTTCAGTGTCTGCTGTAGTGCCTGAGGGCAGTTCAGTTGTGTTCTGAAGTGTAATTAGAGCAGGTCGAGGTAAAGGATGAATAAATGAATGGTTGTATAGGAAGTCTGTGGGGGTAGCAGAGGTAATGGACAGCGGCTACAGTATATTTTAAACTGTCTGTACTGTTTGTACCAAGTGCTATTTCTGACAACTAGTGTGTAGAAATGATCACACTTCATGAAATGATCAGTATGCTGCATTTTAATTAATGCTGTGTTCTTATAAATATACAAGTAAATTATTTGCTGCAGCAGCAGGACAAACGTGTTTTTGTCTAACTGCATATCCTTTTCATACCACTAGATGGGGATCTTTACTCTTTTTTTTGTAGCTCACGTTCTCTGTACTACACTGTAAGTACCAAAATACAGTGTCAGTCAGTCAATAGTCAGTGTCATCCAGCTTCAGTAATATACAGTAGATGTGAAGCAGTTTTTGAACACATGTATATTGATCTGTGATATAAAAAATCCTTATTCTGATATGATTTCACTGAGACACTGATTCTGTGAATGCCCTGCTGGGTCTAAGAAAACAACCTTAATTATTAAATGTAGTTAAAAAAGGGAAAAGCTTTATTTTACAGATCACTGAAGACTCTGTCTACAGCCTGAAGTGTAAATAAAGCAAAGTTTAAAATAACTTTGTGTCTGAAAGTGTTGGAACCCCACCATGAAACCATTAACAACTTTATTTGTTTTACTTGCTCGAGCTCTGCTGATGTTTTGGTAGCTTGTGTGGTTATTACACAGGAAATTAAAGCGTGTAATAATAATGAATGCTCCTAAACTACAGCAAACACACGAGAGAAAGTTGTGCATGTCACAGGTTGTATTACTGGCTCTTGCTGGGCATTGGTTGTCACTATTTATAATACTTCATGTCAGGCGGGCCTGTGCTGTGTGTGTGTGTTTAGGCTGTCTGTCTTCCCTCAGAACTTTCCAGCACAGACGGCCGAGAGTTCATTCGACAGCTAAGCTGGTTTCTGTGCTTATCCACTCTGACCATTCTCTGTTCTTTTACTTTTTCATCTGGATCCTCTGTGGGGGGTTTTTCTCTCGGTTAAACACACATTCTCATGATATGTAGCCTATCTAATTGCTATTTTTAGATGAGCGGAAAAACTTTTGTCCTTCACTCACCTTGGCGCTCAGCTGGCGGGTCGCAGTCGATATCCAGGCTTGCTGGCTGTCATGCTAGCACACACTTTGATTTGCAATGCCCTCCTCGGTGGCTGTTTTTCCCTGCATTGGCTACAGGAAGCTCATTCCCTGGTTGCTAAGGCAACCAAGGAGGATGGCCCACAGCAGGAGTACGGGAAGCCTTGCGTTGCCTTTCAGCTCGTCGCTGTGCAGCATGCCTGCTGACCTGCTGCGGGCTGGGAGGAGGAGCCAACTCTGCAGAGGAGCTTCTCCCGGCCCCGTATGGGTCCTGCCGCCCCGCTGCCCCACCATGAGACAGAGCTCCAGCATTAGAGCTAGCGCACCTCTCTCCCTCTGCTGGCCACTGCACAGCTCTGACTCGCTCTGCTCCAGTAGTAACAGGAGCACAGGCGGCAAGATGTCATCCTCTTCCTCCTCCTCCTCCTCCTCCACCACCAACGATGGACAAGGGAAGTCTAAACCTAAATCTCCGTTTCGCAAAAGGGGGAGCCTGCAGAGCACCACCAGCCCTGGTGAGTGTGGGTGAGAGGGGGGTCCCATAGAAAGTGAACTCTCAGCTGTTAGGTGGATGTGAAGAATTACACAGATGCTTGTGCCGTGTTTAAGAATCCTTGATGCTCACCAGAGCTGGAGACTGCTGCCACTGTAGTTTGTTGCTCAGTTTTGTTTTGTGACATTGGTTTGAAGCTTTCACTGATGTCGTTTAGCATTCAGCGTGCATGTCTCTCTGTAATGTGATTCACTGCAAAGATTATTTATATTAAACCAGGGCTGCAACTGAGTTAATCTATTTATAATAGCTATTTTTTTTATTAATCAGTTAATTATTTAGTGTTTGAGATGGCAGAAGATATGAAGAAAAGCACATTGCGTGTTCTTCAGGGCCCAAACAGCATTTAAAAATGTAAAGGGCGTTCTCTTTGTGATTGGACAATATAGAAAAAATGCTCCAACTAGAAACCATACAATAATCTTGAGTGTTCGGTAATACATTCGTTATTTAGTACCACTGCAGTTAATGAGTGAATACATACATTATTATAATAATAACACAGCCAAACTTTAACACGTTCAAATATGGATCTGACTCTGCTTTTACTGATTTTACCGTCATATTGTGCATGCTGATAACACACTATGGTAAACTATAGGAACCGCCTTTTCAGAGTGTTCCCTATAAGTAACAGTTATGTGTGTTGCCCGCCCAAATAGATATGCACCCTTGTAGCAGATACACTTCATAGGTCTACTGGCTATGGCTTTTCCTTATCTTATGAGCTTGGGTTAGACAGAGCAGCGGTATTGTTTTATCTTGCAGCTTCACCTCTCTTATCATTATCAAGACCCTCCCACACTGGGAGGCCAAAATCTCATTATTTCTGTTTAGGTGAACACGCAGTCACCATGTGGAGAAAAAGAATAAAATGATGCTACAGCAGTTCGATTCCTCCATCAGCCTCCCAGATGTGATAATGAACTTTCATTGAGTCTGTTTGAGTATATTTTCAGCTTGCTTTAGTGACCTCTGGACTTTTGTCACAGAATCTAGGAAATGCAGTTTCACAGTTACTTCTTTTTTTTTTTTTACGTTTATCTGCTTGACTTAAATTTATAACTGTTAGATAAAAAGTCAATATGACAAAGTACTTTAATCTCAAATGCTACTCTATTAGTCATTGCCATTGACATTTTAAATTAGCTTTGTTACCGCAATCTTACCTACATATGGTAGTGTATTAATTAGTGTTACAGTATTGTTTCATGAACTTTTTAATATAATGGGATACAGGCAAAATGACCCTCGCTCTACAGTATGATTACCTTTTGAAGTTGATGCTAACTGGTCTCTGTGGGGACAAACTAGAAAGTTAGACCATCTGTTTATCTGTGAAGCAATTAAATGTTAATATTGATTTAATTTGAAGATACTTCCTCACATAGCACAGCTCAAGCACTGAGTCTATGGAGGGATGCAGCAGCGCAACTCAAGCAGTAATTCACGTTGACACACACTGTACTGTATTTGCTGCAGTAATAAATAACTTAGAGGTCTCTCCATCCATCCAGTCATTTAAGTCCTCTCAATTAGCCGCCTGGCTGAGCCCTCTGCACTCCCAGTCTGTCCTAAAAGCCACATGTAGGCCACCCATTATAGTACTTCCATCTGATCACACCAGGCTGTTAGCAGTCTTGATGCCAAATTACTGCAGCAGAAAAATGACTGTAGCTGCAGCAGCTGGTGTTTTTATTCATGTCATGGACTGAAGCCTTTAATATTTCCTGTGATACTTCTTGTAGCAACTCCAGAAATAGCTCAGCTTCACGTCATCTTTCCTTTCAAGTCTCTTGGAACTTAAGGTTTTTCTTCAAATAAATTCTTATCTTTAGCACTCACACACACACACACACACACACACACACACACATTTAAAACAGCTGTCTTATGTAACGGTTGTGTGTTGATTCGCTGGTTTGATTACTCAGTCAGGTTTTTCATCTGCAGGAATCTGTCTCTGCCTGCAGGCTGCTCTCTCCCACTGGACCTCCATTGCATTACATGAAGCAGAATCTGTAATGTCCCAGCTTTGCAGCGAGAGCTCTGTGACGTGATATATGGAGGCTATTAAAGTATCTGCTAGAGAGGTGGAGGGAATTCCTCTCTCCAGCACTGCTGCGCTTTCTGTTGTGATCTGATCTGATACAGAGGCTCTTACCTTGATCTTCACTAACATACTGGCCTCTAACTCGACTCTACCGTGTGTAGCTTTTATCTGCAGGATGTCTGGTAGTATGGCATTTCAGATGAGTTTGTTGTAACAGATTTTCTTTGTTACTTTCAAAATGAGTTCAGTGACATGGTAGTATGGTGATCCCTGCCTCGTTACCTGGGTTTCCCACTGTATTTTGCGCTTTGTATGATAGTGTATAGAGAGTATGGAGGGTCTCTGGCATGTCCATTTTGGATACAGTTACTGTTCGACTGTCTTGGACTGTCAGCTCCACCTCAATCTGTATTCTTCCCACTCACTATACATCCTGTTACACATTGCAGTTGACTGGTTGCTACTCCCTCCACCACTCCATTCTGGTTCATAATTAATCAGATATACTGTTCCTGTCATGGCATGTGGGACTCTCTCATGGATTAATGTGTATTCTGTATCTCATGACTTGCCGAGTCATGTGGGCTCTGTTCTGTTGCCCCTCGGGGGCTTTGTTACACTCCTTACTGAATCTTTAGCACATCTACACGTTGTTGCCCTATGGACTTTAATCTGCACAACTGGCAACCCTAGTTTGCTCACGCATCACTCCACCCCCACACTCACCCTCTGGCCCTGCAGCAGACAGAAACATGTGACAAGCAAACACTGGGAGTACCTGCCCAGAGACCCACAACCTCACAGTTGTGGTTGTGGGTGTTAAATTGTATTGTAGGTTTTAATAATTCCTGCTGAAAAGGTGTCAGTGGTATTTTTTTCTTCACTATTTAGAGGCAACGCAGATCTTTGTGGCACTGCACAATTGAATATATCAGATTTATTGTTAAATAGTACAATTTAGAGCATTGAGGGACAGTTTGGGACTAAGAGCAACTAAATGGCAATAATGACTTCTGAATGACAAAACAGTCTTTTTTTTTTACTCAGTTAGACCTGTGTGTATATATGGAGACTTTAGTTCAAATCTTTATTGTTCCTTGAGGGAAAATTTGATTTACAGTAGAGGGCACAAACGCAACATACAAGGAGACTTGGGATACTAGTCAAAACAGCATCTGTTTATTAAAGGGACTCAATGCAATGGTAAGCTTTGGTAAAACGTGTACTTCCCCATCTCTCCACTAGAGGGAGTGTGTGGCATGAAAGTGTTTTGTGAAGTCAGACCATCAGTTTTTAACAAGTGGCTGGTTGTCAGTGTCTGGGCTCTTTGGCTGTTCTGCAGTCACACATGACTGAGGAGGACCCGTTTGCTCTGTGTTTGGGTGGAAAATTCCAGGGCTTTCTTCTGCTATGAATAGCTCAGTTGCTTCCCATGTATCAGAGGAAGTGTGTCAGTTCTGGAAAAGGGATTTTGGAGAACCAATAACCAAGGCCTTGAAAGCTATATCGCCAACAGGTGGGCCTGTTGTTGCTGGGGGTCGAGTAGATAACCAGCAGAGCCACAGTACTGTATCTGTATACACACACACACACACACACACACACACAGCCAGACCCAACACCGTGCCACTGGACACACCGTACCTCAGTGGGGTGATTTGCAGACTGACAGACAGTGCTAATTCACTTGTGTTATGATAGGTTGTGTTTCATCGCTGAGGTACAGTTAAGCTTTGGTCTGTCTCTGCTCTCAGCGTGGCTCCTAATGGAGATCTGTATTCCATTAATCCACCTCATTTGACCACATATGAACTTCCGTCAGCTGATGTTTGCTCCCTGACTGGCTTTTTATTGTCCTGTGACCTCAGTGAGTCAGAGAATTGCTTGCCCACCACACCCCTGTTCACCTAATGATCTGCCAGCCCTTATCCTCACTTAGTTTAGGAATACATATACAATATATAGTTTACTAATCACGAGAGACCTCTGAGAATAAACTACGCCTTCTTGGCAGGGGAGTGAGATGGATGCTCCACAGTTGGTCAACACTCATCCTGTCAGTCTGACAAGCCCCCCTGCAATTATCAAAACTGTTCAAGAGACTAATGTAATATATTTGGGTCTTAAACTGTTGGTCAAGACAGCTTAAGACATCAAAGTGGGCTTGGAGAAATTGTAATGGACAATTGTTCACTATTTTGGGTTTTTGCAAAGATTTAATCAATTAATTAACACAGTGATGAGTTATGCAGCATAGTGAATATTGAATGTTTAATTAAGTCACTAAAATCTCACACATTGTGGTAAAAGAGTCTAAACTTTGATTTAACAGACTTTCTAGGATTTATGATTTATTTACAGAATGTATAAAGTCCTCATGGCCGTACCAAACACACAAGACACTAAATCAAAGCAAGAATGGCAAATCCCATAGTAAAGATAGCAGTAATGAGGGGTGTGCATGTACATGTGAGTCTGCATCAAAGTTCATAGAAACAGGACATGTGTTATCAGAAGCCTCCTCACTTAGCCACGTCAGTGAAGCAACACTCTTTTTATTGCCTCTGGCTTTGATTCCTGACTCACCTTTAGTGGGATGTTAATCTCTTGATGTCCAAGAAGCGCTAAGTACAGTGTGCTACATGTTGACATCGTCAAGTGACACAGTGCTCCTCTTTGCTATATTCAGATATGGCGATAGCTGCACTGACAGAGGTGGCAAGAGGTTTGGTGACTGGGCAGGGCTCTGGATAATCACAGAGGATTGGAGTGTGTGACTGCCAGTGTGTCTGTGCACTGGCTGTGTACATGTTTGTGTGTGTATATATGGCACGCAGCATATGGCCTCGGGCCGGACACGAACCCAGGCCGCTGCCGGAAGGACTCAGCCTTGACACATGGTATGCACTGAACCCGATGGGGGTATACAGTTCAGAGTTTATTGTGTATTTGCGTGTGACGGGCTGTAGGGAGGTTTTATTGTTGTAAGAACTTAACTGATGGAGATACGCAGCATCTGTCCGAATGCTGGGAACCAAGAGTATTTAGTTGAATGTTTATCCTGTCTTATTCACATGGGATTTTTTGTGCAGGGTTAGTGATTAGGTTTTCTTGACAACGCTCTCGTGTTCATCTGGGAGAAAGGGAGTGAAGAATGGTGCACAGCTAGTCCCTGTGCTGCTGATTAGTCTCTTGGGAAAAGGATGTGTTGAACACAACAGAGGATATAGCAGAAAAGCACAAGGTGGGGTGTAAACGGACACCAAACCTCAGACTGCTTTTGGGAAACAGGAATATTGACATTGTCTACATATTTGGCTTGCTGTGATTTTATTATTGTAGTAATGTCATAAATGACAGAACACATACTCATCATTTACCCTATAGATACCATTTCAATAAACTCAGAAAGTCAAAGAAAATATTTGCCTCAAGCCAGAACAAGTTCAGAGAAATATACAGCAGTCATCTGTTCTCTTAACATAAGTAACATACATTTCATTTACAGCTTTCTACATCCGAAGACTCCTCTATAGGCTCATTAATACATGAATGAGATACCAGAGAATACCTGAGAATGAGAGGCACAATTCAAACCACTGTCATGTATGATACAATTATACTTTGTAACAACAGTTATACTGTCCTCTAGTTTGGGTAATCTTTTCTAAAAATGCAAGAAGATTTTATTTAGCTGGAATATGTTGCTGAATATGAAGTTTATGGTTACAAATCTACATAGAAAAAAAATGAAATTATCATTCTATGTATTCACAAACTCATGTCACAGTATACCCTGTCTGTATGCTGAGGCAGCAAAAGCCTCTGTTGCTTGACATGCTGTCTGAAATACAACACACTCTGCACTAGGATCGAAATTGGGCAAAATATGTCAATTCTCACCATATGTGTATGAAACGTTTCTAGGTTAGTTAGTCTTTTTTCCCCACAGTGCCAGTGCAAACTATTTTTAAACTTTGAGCTCTACAAAATCACCACTGCCACCACAAGCCTTCATGGAATGAGGACACACTTGTTTCCTATCTTTATCAAAGTCAGAGTCACAAGCAATGTGCTTCTTGGCTTTCAAAACTCTTAAAAGTGAAAATGTGTTGTGTTTATCATTTCTCTTTACTCTAAAGATTTTGCAGAGTTAAATCACCATAGGAACATTCACTGATACTCTTGCAAAGGTGCCAAATATGCTTCAGAAATCATGTTTTTAACTTTATAAAACTATGTTGACTCTATTAAAGACCCTTCTGTGTTTTCTGAATCACCGATGTACGTGTTTTCAAATTTCTTAAAGCAAAAACCTCCAAATAGATTGTTGATTTTCTGTGGTGTAGTTAGACCTCAGCTAAGCTGTAAAGGTTCTGCCCACTTAGTAAACAGCTGACAGGATGTGGACACATCACTGACCACCACATTTTAGGTCCATCATGTAACGGACTGCACGGCTAACAGCACTGACAACACTGTGTATCTAGTTCAGCTTTCTTTCAGAAACTGTGGGTGATGGGTAGGTGTTGACTGTGGTTAGTATCTATGACATGTTTTCAGTATGTGGAGGTAACGTTTCTTCTGCTGTTGAAGTTAATAGAACATTTTAGTAATACTCTTTGCTCTCTATTTTAAACAACTAGGAAAATGGCCAATCAGTACAGCACGATTCATGAGTTCATCTCGCCTCCTGACCTTTTGGCCAGCTTCATCAATCATGCAACTTTGGAGAGAGAAATGACATATTTCTCTGTGTTTTTGGGCTACTCAAATTTAGGAGGCAGTTAGTCGTTGCCTTGTAGTAGCCTAAAGGCTTGGTCCATATTGCTCCCTGCCTGTCAAACTGGGTCAGTACACAATATTGAGTTTGGCTACAGGACCATGGAAGATGAAAAACAAACTCTCACTTATGAGTCAGACAAGCATGAGCAACATTGTTGTTTCCTCTGAGTCTTGTGTACTGTTTATTGTTGGCTTTAGTTGCAGCTGGGTCATTTGTATGTAATGGTATTGTACAAAAATGAGGATCCGTCCAGAAGTCAGTACCTGCTGTGGAATGTGTCTGCCTTTTGTGTGTCTTTCATGCTGATGTTTGTGTGTGTCTCTGTGTGCATATATTTGTTTGACCGTCATCTGGAAAATTCCGTGATGGTCTCTGCTTTGAGTGTGGCTTTAAAAATTCACTAAAAAATGGAATTTAGGATTAGCAGACTTCTTGCATGCCTTCCTTGTGCAGTCATGTGAGAGAGGAAGGAAATAGCCTCCACTGGCATCACATGATCGATGGAGACAGTAACACTGCATGCAGTATGTAAACAAGCTTATACCTGTGTTCAGCCGTATGACTAACTGACCTCACAAACACAATTTGGATTTAAACATCTGGCAATCACATACGAATTTAAATACAAAAAAAAAACCAATGAAAGTTCAGTTAAAATCTTTACTTAGAAATGTATGTTGTGGCATGGATAAGACAGGAGCGTCAACACAGACTCATCAACAGCAAGCAGAATAAAAAAACACACATTAGAGAGACTAGCCCATAATAGCAGCATGACATTAAGTCATAGCAAAAAGCCATTTAGAACAGATTAAATGAATAAATAAGAACAACTTACAAAGAAATGAATACTGCCATTCATAATATAATTGAAGGCTTATAAACGATGATGAGTGAAGCAACGTGTTCATGAATAAGAGGTGGGAGGTAGAGAAGAAGTGGGAGGGGCTAGAGATGCAGGGCCTCCTCCATTTTACAGCACAATAGAGCCCGAAGTGGTTCACCCCGGTCCCTCCCCTGTTTTGCCACGTGGTATGATCCAACCCAGTATTTAAATCCGGGAGCTTGAAGGCTGTGTCGTTCATGGACTGAAAACCGGTGTAATCCAGGAAGCAGCTGAGAGACAGAGGCAGAGAGAGAGAGAGTCAGAGAAAAAAGGAAAAAAAAACTGCTTCGCCAGCACACTGGAGGTGGTGACAGTTACAACAGGAGAAGCGGAGAAAGGAGAAAAAGAGGAGGAATTGTGTGATCCCAGTGTTAGAGCAGCTTGTGTTCAGGAGAGAGCATATCTTGTGTCTCTTCTCTCTCTTTGCTGTCATTCTCTCTCTTCCACTGTGCCGGCGGGGGAGGGTACATCGGCCGTCCCAGGCCTAGTTACATGTCCCAGCATCCCGCAGGAGCTCAGACAAGGCCACTGCGACTGTAACGGAGACTGTGAGAACAGGACAAGGCAGGGACATATAGAGGTACTGTAACCTTTGCTGAGTAATGAGTAATGAACAGCACCATATACTGTAGAGCCTGATAATGTTCCTGTTACTGTGTTGCTAGAAGTTTCAGCAGTTCTTTGTGATGCATGGTACTTATTATTTAAAATACTGCACAAACAAGCTCATAGTGACAGATGAGGTGCTAGTAAACACAGTTGCTGCGTAGAGGAATAAGCAGACAGCATGCAGAAGACATTGGGAGGGATATAGAGACTGGGGAGGGGGTAGCATAAGCAGTTGGATGAGAAAAATACATCATGCATTGGGTCTATTGCTGTAATGTTGATATTTGGAAAGCTTGATGTTTTCCATATTTTATTGCTATTGCAGTGAGTGAAGATTTGGGGCATCTAGTCCCTACTGCTCTTTGCTACAGTCCTGTATGATGCAGTCATATTGCCCAGTGGATTAATCACTGAGTGTCTTGAGAGTTTGCTGACGAAAAAAAAACCATATACAGTATATGGCACACGGAGAGTGTGCAGTAAATCAGAAAGGTAGCTGCAGCAGAGTTTCAATTCCTGACATGGTGCCGCTAAAGCTGCAGAAAAATCTTATTCAGAATTGCTTCTTCATGGCCATTGTACCCCTCAGGCAGAACTTCACCTGAACATGTCGACCATCATTTTGTGAGAACAGCTGACGTCTGTTTTGTGTGTTGGTGTGTGTGTGATGGCAGTGACTTCTCTGTCTCCTCTTTAAAGGCTGCTTACGTTACAGAAAGCTGTAAAGTGCCAGTAAAGGTAAATGTCTCTTACCACAGTACTGAGAATGATGATCTTGTTGGTTTTTACGCCTGCATTTAAATGTATTTTTGTTTCCCCAGCAGGCCTTCATTAAGTTATTTTTAAAATAAATTATGTCCCAACTGTTTACAAAGGGAATTTGCAGGCAGTAGTTTTTGCTTGGCAGATTTCATCACCCATGTTCCTTCTCTTGCACCCAAGTACTGAAAATATATTTTCAAGACGAAGACTCGAGGTAGAGGTTTATTCTCATCTGTGGTTGCTAAGGAACATCTGAAGCCTGTGTCATCACTCTTCTCTTAGGGAATAAAGTGAAATCTATAAAGAAAAACAAATGTTTCTTAACACTAGAGCCACAATCACAATCACAGTAGACCAAATGGTAAACCAAAACACATTACTATGGGATTGTTGCTCTCATTCTTAGATGCCCATCATGCATTGCTGCTACGTGACATCCCTGGCTGTACATGGCTTTGCAGCAGACGACAGGCTCCCTTGTGTCTGCATTATTTATCTAACCGATTTGTCTCTGTGGTTGGCAGAAATGGAATTTAATAGTCATAGGTATGTTTTCATTAATGTATAATCACCTGCATATAGGAATCGTTTATCTACAAATGCTGTGGGTCGTCTTCTGTGGAGCCCGCCATGTTAAACCACTGTGTTCTACTTACAGTTAATTAATTACAGTCTGCAAGTTCACCACTAGGTGCCACTAAATCCTACACACTGGTCATTTAATTAAAGTCTGATAATACTATGGATGTGGTCTAACTTCATGCATAATTCAAAAGAGACTGGCGTGTGCACCAACAAGTAAAAACAAACTAAGAAAGACGTGGCCAGTTTGCTGCAAGGCGGACGGTGCTACACACACCTGTGAATTCCTGGACTTATGTCAGGGTGTGTCTCATTTCAAAAACAGGTAAACAAGAAAGGAGAGAAAAAAGAAGCACTGTTTGCTAAGCTACTTTTGAAAAAAGCACACCTGCCTGACAGTTAATGCAAAATAAAATGACACCTGCCTATAAGAGTTCACTCCTTGGCAGTTTTGCATGGAGCCAAGAAAAACTGAACCTCTTAATGGTTGTACCTTTTAGACTTAGAGAAAAGTGAAAAGGAGAACCATCAATTATCTTTTGTATACCATACTGAAACTCTTGAAACTCTTGTTGTCAGATAACAGTGACCAAAGAGAATTGCACACTGTAATTGTGAAGTTACATGTAAAAATCTTCGTCTCATTATTTCTTTGAGACATGAATTGGTTGTATTGTCCATAACATGATAGCCGCTGTAGTGTAATGATGGGGCAAAGAATAAAGCAAGGACCACTACAACATGTTAGCATTTCCTTGACTTTAAAATGCACTGTGCCTGATCAGATGGGGCAGTGCAAGGCCAGATGTAGTGTCCACAGTGCCAGTTACCTTGGCTGTTGTTATTATTGTGGTGAAAAGGGTCTCTTTGACACACTGAGAATAGTTCTCTAGCACACTGGCTCCCAAAACACAAGCTATATTCACAGAGCCTTCATTCTCTGCTAAACAGCCTGGTCCTGCATTAGAAAAGTACGCAGGTAAAACCAAAGTCCTTATAGAAGAATGAGAAGAAAACACTGAGTTTGTCAAAAAAAGAAGCCTATTATGGTTGTTAAAAAAGAAAATACATAATACAGACATAGAATTGTATAAAAAGGTCCTAAAAATATCAGGAAAACTTATCTCTAATGTTAATCTAGATTCCTCGTTTTACACAAACTTCCCGGTTATTGCTTTTTAGCATTGGCGTTAATTGTAAAGTTTATCAGTTCAGTACTTTTATTATTGTGCACTAAATATCCATAAAATATGTTTAATGATAAAATAAGGGGTTCATTAAGGATTAAGGTTGGGAAAATAAAAGTTGGCAAATTGAAATAGATTGTTCTGGTTATAATATTTTCATGGACATACTGTACAATGTTTTGTTTGACTCTGTGAACTACTACTGTATATGAACTACAATGACAGCCAAAACTAGTCTGCCGTTACTTTTGGCCCGAGGGACAGGGAGGATGAGACAGGCTGGAGGGATTGTATTGATCCTTATAGAGAACAGGCAGCTCCACAGATTCTAGATGTCTCTGTGGTAGGGTTCAAAGAACAGGTGGGTAGTGTATGTGGGTGGTGTACAGACTCAGGTCCCAGGGATGTGAGAGAAAGCTGAGATGGATAGCTTTGTCAGTATTACTCACTGGGCTTAGAAATTAACTCTCAATGGCTACACGATGATAGAAGGGCATTTTACTCTAAAAAAAGGGTAAAGACAACCCGCACAGTAAACTGCGTGTTTGAGGTGAGGAGGCTAAATTTCTTGGCCTGCATGTGTGCTGCAATCTGGATCTGCATGGTGGTTTGAAGCAAAACAAAAGTGTTTATGTCAAGGCTTCACAGAAATACTACCAAAAGAAGGAGATTAGATTGTCCCATGTTGATCCACACTGTTCATAAGTGAATCGCACCGATTTAATTTCATTTAACTCAAGGACAAGCTCACAGTCTGCAGCCTAATGTGCTTTCAGACATCATTAAAGAAAAAAGAAAAAGAAATTGTTCAAAAAATCATCAAATAACATTGTCAAGACAAATCAACAGGGTTGTTTTCATTTACATGTCTCGTTGCTATTTAGCTTTTTATTTAACCATTAACCGAATGAATCATGAATCAGGCCTATATGACTAAAGTCTTTCTTGGAAGTTGCCCATGATGAACTTGTAAGGGTCGCTGTTGCTGTCCTGATGGTTGGTTCTTGGCTGTGTTTTTGTTGCATGTCAGGTGACAAAGGTTCATTCTTCTGCTTTCTTTTTATTTTTTTAAACTCTGTAGTCCAGTTTTGTTGTGTACTTGTTGTGTAGATGTGTAGAAGGTTTGTGCTCCCTACTACCATGATGTCACTGAGATAAATAGAGTTGGGGGTGCTGGATTAAGAGTCATCTGTGGTGGAAAGACCAGGGGATTACATGGACACTATACTGGGGATGACTTTGTTTGTGTGTGTGCGCCTATATACTTGAAGTCGTCTGTTTGTCCTTAGATCCACACAAGACGTGCATATGATCTGATCAACTACAGAGGCAGATATTACAAAGATACATTTATTTTTCGATGGTAAAATGTTCCGCTCAGTACATATTGTGAGTCCTTATCGAAAATGTGTTTATGTGAGTGAACTTTCATTTCTAATCTGCCCCAATAATCTAGTATTGGTCAGGCTATAATGATATATGTATAAAAAATAAGCTCTTTTTCTGTCTTTGAGCATATGATTATCAGCAGATCATGGCACAACTACTATATTATGCAGTATTGAAATGGGTTATAGTGTTATGCCAGTATTAGTATACTATGGAGAGTTACCCTCTGCTCATTCCTAACTGCACGGCCGAGAGAGAGGAGGCAGAGAGCAGATGGCAGAGACTAATTGTCACAGGCCACAGCACCAATAATGGCAACAATTACGGAGGAAAGTGAACACACCACTCCTAAAGCTATAGACTCATTATGAGTGAGTGAATTACTGTGTGTGCACATAACAATGGTACTCTTTAAATTACGGTTCTCTTCAACTTAAATACATGGCTGTCTTTAGAAAGTACTCAAGAATCAGTAAATCTGATGTTCCTTCGGTACTTCAGACAAAGGTACTTTTTCTTCCGGTGGTTCTCTATTGTGTTTATTTTGGAGTGGAGCTGGTGTCATCTGTTTCCAGCAGGTCTTGAGTGGGGAAGGCCCCTCTGTGTCATTCTCAGGTGTGTGTACGCAAGAGTCAGTGTGTACATGTGAGTTAGGGTAATTCTTTTTCTAGTGATTGTGCATGCCCATGTGTGACTGGAGTGACACAGTATCTGCTGGTACAGCTGTCTTTCCCTAAGCCGCCTTCTGTTCTCGGACGTATTAAAAGGTGTTTTTGTGCTCTGTCACAAATTAAAGCCACTGGCGCCAGAGCTTCATAGGTAATCATGATTATGCACATTTGTTCAACTTCTGACTGACTGTTTAGTATTTGCAACTCATGTGTTTGTGTTTCATGTCGTCAGTGTAGATGCAAGAAAAACTGAATATTTTCCTCTAGGTGAACGAAGAAAAACCAAAGATTTCTCAATCTTGAGACCAGTTACGTTATGTTTAGTGTTTAGTTGACTGATTTTCATAATTCAGAAATAAAAAGAAGTGGAGCAGTTGTTTGTATTTGTGGTTTGTCCAAAATCTAGTAGTAGTTTTGAGCTAAATGAATGTGTACTTATTTTTGTTTTGAACATTGATTTTGAACTGTAGTGTACACATAGTCTGAGGTATTTGTGGTTTCTAAAATTATAATTTTCTGAACTCAAACCAACACACGTTGTCATTTTGGTAAACCAAATGCAAATTCTTTTCTGTTTTTTGTCTGTGATGGTACTATTAAGTATTGTTTGTTTTCACATATTTGCCTTTCTCTGTTTTCAGCAGACTGTGAAATAATGAATAATTGTAGAGTGAGTGACATCATCACTATTGAATTAGCCGTAAGCGTGTAAAGCACCCAGATGGTCCTGTGTATCTGAACCCACGAGTTTTACTACACAATGCACATGATTTTGTATGCAGTAAAGAAGCCATGTTATATGTGTGTTGGTTTGTTTTGAGAAAGATCTTATGGCTCGTAAATCCTTTACTGTCAGAGCTGTTAAATGCTAAATGCTAAACATTTACAAATGCTAAACATTTACATTGTAAACTATCTTTATTTACTACCTTTAAGGCCTTTATCAATCCAGCAATTCTTCCCATAAACACAATCAACACATAGTATTTTATTAGCCTGTACTTAAAGGGTAACTTAGGTGTTTTTCAGCTTGGATTTTATTTTCCCATGTTTTTTTGTCGAAGTGAATAATGGAGACAACGAGTTTCAAATTTGATCCAGTATTGAGGGAAAGCGCTGAAGCCTAACGCCATGAAACGGGCTACAGTGTAATCCTTGCAGGCAATTGGGCACCGTAAAATGATATCCATTAAAAGCACTGGCTCACTGTTTTCACTGGAGGTACTGTCACTTTACTGACATTTATATTTTTGTGATGTAAAAGACCCATGCATAGTTTTGTATAAGTTGACTAGATACTTTGCAAAAAAACAGACATTGTTATTTTTCCCATGCAACACTTAAGAGGATGAGAAGTTAAGTACTTACTACTCAAGGTACTTTCTACAAAAGACAGTTACATTACATATTTTCCGGGCGGTTCTAAAAAGTTAAAACTAGGTTAAATGACTATGAGGCAGACCTCTTTATACAGACACTTTTCAGCCCTTTTCTGGTTTATGGCTGCTTTATGTTTGGATGTGTAGATGTTGGCATTAATGTGTTTTTTTTTTTTTTGTTATTTGTTAATTTTAACCTCTGCCTAACAGGACTTAAAAGTAAAGACTCTGTAGTGAATAATTTCCGATTTTAATGTGATATTGTGAGACCATGTGTTTCTGGCACATATTTTGATACTGTTTGTGTCTGCCTACAGACCTGTGTGGTGCATCCGGGCCCAAACCCCTCAAGCCTCAGAGATCCCTTCCAGGGACGCCCGTTTCTATCACACACTACCCAATCGACCTGCGGACATCCATGGAGGAAAAATACAAAGAGATTGCTGAGGTAAAAATTCAAAGCCAGACAGATAATGTTGCTGCTCCGAATAAACTCACAGAAACATTAGACAGCTAATCAAAATAATCTTCAACTGTTACAACTATTGATTAGCACCCATGCACCAGTTGTCCACAGATATTTTAATCAGCTGTTACATTTGTTTGTTTGAATTTGCTAGCTATGAAAATACATGTTGGGAAGTTTTAAAATCTTTGAATCTTTAATAGTCAACCATGTTGTCTCTGTGGCTTTTGCCTGAAGAATAATTTCAAACACAAGCTTTGTTTTGTTTATTGACGGAATTAATGTCGAAAATCAACAATAATCCCTTGAACGTGTGCAAAAACATTAGAAACTATGTCACACGTTCATCAAAGTTTCCTTATTTTAAATCACAGCACTTTGGCATGTTCTGGCTTTCTTTGAAGGAAAATGTAACAGGTGGTTCTGTGTGAGCCTCAGTGTCTGCCATATATTCATAGGTGCATAGAAATGGGCCTGTTTGCCTGTTTTATGACACCATAAATGGAATAACTTATGTTTGCACCAGGAGCTGTTCACACGCAGCATGGCAGAGAGCGAGATGCGAACTGCTCCTTATGAGTTCCCGGAGGACAGCCCCATCGAACAGCTGGAAGAGAGACGGCACCGCCTAGAGAGACAAATCAGCCAGGACATTAAGTGAGGAAACACAAACGCAGCAGACACACAAAGCCAGTTAAATAAACTCTTTAAATGACCTCAGACGCATATAGCTCTCTCCTAGCCCCCACCTTTTAGCAGACTTCTTGCTTTCACCCATGCACACATGCTTATCAGCTTCCAACATGCCAGTTTTTGGGCTAACCAGCGGTTGGCACCTGTCCTGGTGTTCAGTCTTCTTCTACACAACTTTTATAAGGTTCTGTCTCAGTTGCCAGTGCTGACGCTATCTGCACCACTACGCCGATCATTTGGGTGGTTATCTGACACAACCTCTGCAAGCCCGTTTACCAATCAGGGTGTACCACTACTAACTGATGATATTTTTCTGTTTGTGTCATTCTCCTTGATCTCTTAATACCTAATATTCTTTATATGTATATGAATGTATGTGTGCGAGAGAGACAGTTCTTGTTTGAGTGTGTGCTTGTGCATATATTTGGTCTCTCTCCCTTCTGTGTGCTTAATTTCTTCTCACTACCTCTGATGCCGTCTGCCCTCTGCCTTGCCTACACTTATCCTGCGCCGCTGCATATCACCCCCAAGGCTTGAGCCAGAGATCTTGCTCCGCGCCAAACAGGACTTCATGAAAATCGACAGTGCTCCAGACCTTGAGTGAGTGAGATTTGCTTCAGTATGTATGTTTTGTGACTCTTTTTTTCTTTCAATTTATCTCTGTTTTACTTGTTTTTACTTTACCTAGAAATATTGTAGTGATCAATGTCTTAAGTTAAGTTAAGTAAGCACTTTTCTCCAGGACCACTGACAGACATTATCAGCATATTGAGATGGACCACATCTTCCCCCTGCTGGTGACATGTAAATGTACAAAATGGTTACCTTCCATCTCTAAAAACAACCTGTCTCTTAAATCTGAGTCTGAAGTCTGTGAGTGTTTTTGCATTTGCATATTTTTCTGTTTTCTTAGTAATGAAACTTGAACCCCAAGAAATTCTTACAGTCACTGGGCAGCTCTGTAGCTAAACTACTGAAGTTTATAATATAGTTATATTGTCATCTTACAAGCTGTTGCCCTATATAAAGAGTGGGCTTAAAGTATTCATACACAAAGTGAACATTGTTCAGAGATGATTGCAAATGTACAAACATACAGAAATAACTCACCTGCATATGTTACCAGAGACTTTGCAATGACATTTCCAATTGAGTTTCAATGCATCCTCCTTAAATCATTCCTGAGATATTTACAGAACTTTCACAGAGAACACATTCAGTCATCTTTCAGAGTTACATACCTCTCCACAGTTCCAACGTTTCCACAGTGTGTGTCACTGTGTTTGTATTTGCAAAATAACAAGCTGTGAAGTCTAAGGAATTATTTGTAGACTTCTGAGGTCCAACTACGTTAAAGACATGCATCTCGAAAAGGGTACGAACCTTTTTGCAAAGAATGTAAAGTTTGCAGAAACACAATGGGCTTCATCGTTGTGATGTAAGAAGTTAATCTCACTAAGACCTCAATACCTCACTGAAATCCTGTAGAGAGACATGAAGGTTGCTCTTATATAATAATAATGTTCCTGAAATAATATGCAGGACAGAATACAAACTGTCAACCTTAATATGTGCAAAGGTGCCTCATCCAAGAAGACTGAGGCTGTAATCACAGCTTATGATGTTTTCTATGAAATACTTTGTGTAAAAAAATAAACGAAAACACATCTGGACTGCTGTGTGTTGATAAAGGGGAAGGGTTTTTTCCAAACCCATTGTTTCAAACTTATTGACTGATTCAAACTTTTTTCAAACTTTCTTTTTTTTCTGATGCTGCCATTACAACTTATAAAACCAATAACATCTGGATTCTCATTTACCTTTCTACCACACTTCCTGCTTATATCCACGTTTTCCATCTTAATGTGTCCTTACCCGTCCTGCCTCTGCCTATCTTTCTCTCCTTTTAAACTCTCCTTTTCACTGTCTATCTTTTAAGGTTGATGAAGGAGAAGAGTGTGGACACTGTTGATGATGGCTTTAGGGAGAGACAATTGCCTCTGGAGAAAGAGTACCAGCGGGTCTCAATATCTGGAGAGGAAAAGTGCGGGGTGAGGAGCTTTTTTTAATTAGATTTTTAATGTTTTTATCAGCATTTAAACTTAAACTCCAATAAGTTAAATTCCATTCACACAAATTTTAATAGTCTATGATATCTTTCCAGGTGCCCTTCACTGACTTGGTCGATGCTGCAAAGTGTGTGGTGAAGGCATTATTCATCCGGGAGAAGTACATAAATCGATCTATGCAGAATTTTTGTAAGACCACAGCTCAGGCCCTCCAGGAGCTCGGGATGAAACCTCTGGATCTGAGAGTCTATGAAGATATACCAGAGACGCCTGTAGATGCTGGTATGACATGCACACTCTAAACACAGGAAGCAGACATGGAGGCAACACATTGTCCAGTTGTGTACTGAGTCAAAGGGTTTTGTTGAATCTCTGTGTAAGGAGGCAACAGTGATGAAGCTGTATACTTTAGTTAGACTACCTCCTTCTATGGAATCTTGTTTCATTCAGGGAATACCTGTCAACAGAGAGGCTACAAGCGTTTAATGTGTATCAGTCCTTGTTCTGAAGGGGAAGCTTGTTTCTTTCTATTGGACTCTGGTCTTTCGTCTCTCCAAGGTTTCCCTTTTTATAGTTACTTACTATGTACTCATAGAGTTTCAGCTCCCTGTGAGCTTATCTCATGATGTAATTGGGGCCAATGTAACATCACAGACGTATTTTCCAAAGGGGTTTTCCAGGAACAGAACTAATGGGTGTGTTCAAGCTTGAGAAAGCTTGACAGTCTTTATAATGAGCCTATTGGGCAATACATACATGGCTCTTATCACAACCTGGCTCAAAAGTGTGACAAAAGAGGGACACCCCAAATCATTTTTTTTTTTTAAATCAAGTAAACAGTACAATAGGATGTGTCTGTCTGCACGTCAGTATGTATGCAGTGTCTGTGTGACTAAGTGTTGGGTCTCAGCTCTACCCCTCAACTTCTTGGAACAAAGTGAAAAAACACAGCCAACAAGGAAGAACAAGATAGGGCGTGAGGCTGTCACACAATACATATTGATATTGAGACAGCAAGGAAATGCCAACTAATGAGAAAAACACTGAACAAGAAAAACAGTTAATATCTATTTATTTTTTGTAGCATGGATGATATAACTTAATTAATATCAATGTTTTCCCAGATGCCCCCGTCCATCCACCTGTTTCAAAGACACACCCCTATGACAATCAGGACCCCAAGAATATGCCGGCAGACACAGGATATGGTTGCAAGATGGTGGATGGAGTAGTCCATGTCTACACCAAGAACACCAACATGGACAAGTATGTGTTTGTACCTGTAGGGTGACATCTTAATTTAAAAAAAGAAAAAGGTGAGTCTGTTTGTATAATCTTTATACTGTTCTGCTTTTCAGAAGTACAGAACTAGACCTGCCCTATCCTGACCTGAAGGAGTATATTGCGGACATGAATGTTATGATGGCCCTCATTATCAATGGGCCAGTGTGAGTGTGTCTTCGATACCATCATACTACAGATGTCATTGTTTTGTAGCTTTGAGTTTATTTTAAATAAAATATCTTTGTCCTCTGGATGGTGTTTACAGGAAGTCTTTCTGCTACCGCCGCCTACAGTACCTGAGCTCTAAGTTCCAGATGCACATCCTCCTGAATGAGATGAAGGAGTTGGCAGCTCAGAAGAAAGTTCCACACAGAGACTTCTACAACATACGAAAGGCAAGAGCCAACATGTGACATGTGAAAAAAGACATTTTGAAATGATGACAGCAAGTGGTACCGGTATAGACCCAGTGCTGAACTTAACTCTCACATATTCTGCTCCATTGTAACTCCAGGTGGACACACACATACATGCGTCATCCTGCATGAATCAGAAGCACCTGCTGCGATTCATCAAGAGAGCCATGAAGAAATACCCTGAGGAGATTGTTCACATTGAGCACGGCCGCGGTCAGACCCTCAAGCAGGTGTTTGAGAGCATGAACCTGACGGCCTTTGACCTGAGCGTAGACACTCTCGACATGCATGCGGTGAGAAATAGGAGCCGCAGCCAAGGAATACTGTGTAATACATTTGGTGTAGATACAAATGAGGTTTGACTGGTTTTGTTTACTCATCAGGATCGTAACACCTTCCATCGGTTTGACAAGTTCAACGCCAAATACAACCCCATTGGAGAATCCATCCTCAGAGAGATCTTCATCAAGACTGACAACCACATTGAAGGAAAATACTTTGCACACATTATCAAGGTGTGAAATCATTCATATGTAATCCACACAATCCTTCAATGCATACACAAACTTACATTGGTTTCTACTCTCACTATTTGTCCAGGAGGTGATGTACGACTTGGAGGAGAGTAAGTACCAGAACTCTGAGCTACGTCTGTCCATCTATGGTCGCTCCCGAGACGAATGGGATAAGCTGGCTCAGTGGGCCGTTAAACACCGAGTGTACTCCGATAATGTGCGCTGGCTTGTCCAGGTGCCACGTTTATTGTAAGTACCCCTACCTTGAAGCTTTGTCAAGTTGTAGATGAGTTATAATGGTGATTGGTGGTAATATCATAACACAAGAAATGTTTCCTTCCTGGTTACAGTTTACTCAAGAAAAAAAGAAAGAAAGAGCAACTATAACTAACTACCTAGTGTAGATATGGATAATCGCTTCTATCCTCTGCAATTAAACCTACATTTTGAACAAATCATTTGTACAAACACAAATAATAATCATCTCTATGGTATCAACAAATGTCACTGTTTAATCACCACCTCTCCAGCGACGTCTACCACACAAAGAAGCAGCTGGCCAATTTCCAGGAGATGTTGGAGAATATCTTCATCCCTCTGTTTGAAGTCACGATCAACCCCCGGAGTCATCCTGAGTTGCACCTCTTCCTGGAGCATGTGAGTATTAGTTTACCACAAATCCAAGCTATCCTGAAGATTCACACGAAAAGAGACTGAATGATTGTTGCTTTGTTGTTGTTTTGTTTGTTTGTTGCGTGTGTGTTACTAGGTGGTGGGCTTCGACAGCGTGGACGATGAGTCTAAACCCGAGAACCACATTTTCAATCTTGATAGTCCGTTGCCTGCCAACTGGACAGAGGAAGACAACCCACCCTACTCCTACTACCTCTACTACACCTATGCCAACATGACTGTGCTCAACCACCTGCGACGGTATGGGCCAGTTGGACAGACTTTGATCACATTCATTCATTTAAACACATAATCATCCACAAAATACACAAAAACATGAGGTTTTAATGCTGTTTTGTGAATAAATATGTCCCTTCTCAGGCGGCGAGGCTTCCGTACGTTTGTGCTGCGACCTCACTGTGGGGAGGCGGGGCCGATCCACCACCTGGTGTCAGGTTTCATGTTATCAGAGAACATCTCCCACGGCCTGCTCCTCAGAAAGGTCAGGGCAGGGGTTTCCAGAAGACTGCTATAGAAGTGTTTGGTTTTGGCATGTTAAATAATCTCACAAATGCTGTGTGACATTCAGAAAGAAAAGACCATATGGTGTATTAATGGTGTTAATTGGTGACTGTTTATTAATATGTGGGCTCCCTCTTGGCCTTCATTGATGGAATTACAAACAGGTTCAAGATTGAATTTATTTAATTTATAAAAACATGGAAATTACAGAGCTCCAATCCTTACCAACCAACACTGATTACCAAAATGCAAAACAAATGGCCACATAATAAAACCATATATTAAAATCAACATAAAGCTATATTCTACAAAAAACTGTTAAAACAAACAACCAGTATAAATGAATAAATCTAAGTCCCAAATTACATCCTCCTTACACAGTTCTGGTTATACTGCCATTTCCCCTGTGAGATAAAAGAGAAAGAACACCATGTAGTGTGTGTGTGACAGGTGGTCTCGACCTGCCACTGCTTTGTCTCTCAAGCTCTCTCTCTCTCTCTCTGTTTGATATCCATCAGGCCCCGGTGCTGCAGTATCTTTACTACCTGGCTCAAATTGGCATCGCCATGTCACCCCTGAGTAACAACAGCCTGTTCCTCAGTTACCATCGCAACCCGCTGCCAGAGTACCTGTCCAGAGGCCTCATTGTCTCTCTGTCCACTGACGATCCTCTTCAGTTCCACTTCACTAAGGTCAGTACGAAGGAAGTTTGTGTGAATTTACACATTTAAGGTACAAACTGCAAAAAGATTATTAGAAACGAGGAGGCTGAAATGACATTTTTCTTTGTGTGTGTGTGTTGTGTGTGATTTGTGTGTTTGTCTTGGCCCAGGAGCCTCTGATGGAGGAGTACAGCATTGCTACTCAGGTGTGGAAACTAAGTTCCTGTGACATGTGTGAGCTGGCAAGGAACAGTGTCCTCATGAGTGGCTTTTCACACAAGGTAAACTAGTTTAAACTAGCTCTTCATATTTTTTGTATTTAATCTGGTGACATGCACTCAGTGGCCACTTTTTAGGTAAACTTTAATACCATATGATTCTATTCAGTACAACAGCTCTGCCATAAACTATTTGAGGTCGTAGTTAAAGGGGGTGTTGTACTGGACTACATTATATTGAGAGCTGTTTCTAATTCTTTGTCCTCCCTGTTTACATAAATGAGGGGGGACAGAATGTTAGAAAAACCTCTGAATATAATTCAGTACAGTACAAAACAATCACTAACTATGACCCCAGCTCTAAAACCATAGCTTGTGTAATTGAAAATGGTCGGCTCAGGTTGTAGTCATCTCAGTAGTCTTGACTGACTCCCAGCTAATCCAAAAATGGGCAAAGAGGTGAATCGTAGGTGGAGCTCAGGTGGGCTGAATGAAGCCTGACTACTCAACACAGCAGCCTGTGACAGCACTCACCTGTCACTCCAATTGGCCATTCCCTTAGTTATGCATAACTTTAAGCTTTAATGTAATTTAAACAGGTGAGTTAAATAAAAATCCATCCCCTCTACAGTTGTCATGTATGGGGAATAAGTACGTCAGTTTACACCTGGCACTACACTACAGTGTGTCTCCACATGCATCTTGAATGACCACTTGCGATAGGATCTCACTTCCCTGCTCTATAGGGCTGTACCCTACTCAAAATTTGTCAGTCTGTGCCCTTAATTACTATCGTTTTTGTTTTTTTTAGTTCAGCGACATACTAACCTGTCACCATATCATCCAAGATGCATTTTAATACCAGGTGTAAACAGGCTCATAGAGACCAAAACTATTTTTTTGTACTAGGCTGTAAACACGTCTATTTCTGATATAAAGCATTTTTTTATGGGGCCTTATGGAGATTGATCACTTCTGTAGCCAAAGTGTCAGGAGTTTTTGTTATTTCCGCGTTGGGTTCATTTACCAGCCACAGAGGCTGCTGCTCTGCTAGAGCATTTTATTTAAATAACATCTCCATGACAGTTATTGTTATAGAATTTGATTGTCATAGACATAATAAATGTAGCCTGTTTATCAGAACAGCTGTATTAGAGTTTAGAGAGTTAGAGCTTCAGTGTAGTTTATCTCACTGATGAGACACAGTCACAGACACATTATTCTCTGTTGTGTCCCTCAGACTCATTACTTGTAGACGACACTTTGAATCTAAAAGGACTATTGTATCAGAGCTTCCCAATCATGTAGCTTCTCCTAATTCCAGGCCAAAAGCTACTGGCTGGGCCCCAGTTATGCTAAGGAGGGTCCCCTGAGCAACGACATCCGCCGCACCAACGTCCCCGACATCCGTGTAGCGTACCGCAGCGAGACACTCTCTGAGGAGCTCCAACTCATCACCCATGCTGTGCGCAACGAAGAGCTGGACACTATTGACGAGGAGGACTCTCTGTCCATGGGCCCTCTCCCCGGAAGACACTGAAAGCACAGTCACTTGGACTTGGCCTGTAAAGCCCCCACCCCTGTGGTCCACCTAGCATGACAATGAGGAGACGTAGTATGAGAGTAATTCTGTCGTTTATCCTATATAGAACATAAACACACCAACCATCACTAAGGAAAAGCCAAGGATACAGTTGTGCCAGAGCACTTTAGCTTCAAGGTTTTTCTTGTGTTTGAGTCATTTCTAGGCATCAGGAAAGGATTTTAACCC
This sequence comes from Morone saxatilis, assembly GCF_004916995.1. Lineage (NCBI taxonomy): Eukaryota > Metazoa > Chordata > Actinopteri > Moronidae > Morone > Morone saxatilis. Next base: position 14,481,221 of record NW_023339740.1, on the reverse strand, counting down.
CATTTTGTTGTTACCTTGAATATAAATTTGGAAATGTATCTCTCCACTGCTGCTTATATTGTTCTCTGTGACATTTTAGTTCTCACTCAGCATAATGAAGGTTAGCAGAGGTGACCAGCTCCTGGGATTTTTGTGAATGAAAAGCAGGGAACCCCTCAGCAGAGTGACACGGACTCTCCATCCTGTCTTGCCAAAGCCATTAGATGATCCCTGTGATTTATTGTCATTCAGCGATATGTTTTACTTCAGACATTACATGGCATGTGGTATCTCTGTAGTATCCGTGTACTAAAGAAACAACCAGCACATTTGAAACTTTTTTCACAGCAAACCTGCTCTAAATGTTGCTTATCTTTCACTATACAGTGATGCTGCTTCAACTGAACTAAATGCATCGATCGTCTTCATTATACAAATTTATAATGAATGATTTTCAGATGCAGTCTTACGTTTTAAGCTACTTCAGGGTGGCTTGGAGACAGTAACTTGTATAACAAGACTTCTCACTGAATGCTGCACCACTGAACATCAGCCATGCATGGTGCTCGGCGTGGTTTCAGATCATTTATTTGCCAAATTGCACACGCAGAATTGTTCTTCCGTGATTTGAATCAGCTCCGAGTCGAGACAGGAGAGAAGCAGACTGCAAACATTCCATGAAGCAAACTGTCCTCTATAGCTGTAAATCAAATGAGCTGCAGTAAATGTTGGTTTGATGACCCTATATTTCCATATAAAGCAGAAATGTGGATTGTAGATTTTAACCACAGCATAAGTAAAAGTCGATGAATCCAGCATCGTCCGAGGAGAACGCTCTCGCCGGCCACTGTGGCCATACAGATACGGACCTTCTGTCACTCCTTAGGGCTCAGATTTCACTCATTCCTTCCATCTACGGACAAACTAGAACGTTGTAAGAGTTTTTCCCCCTTTGCATGCAGTGCACTGTACGTATGCACCGAGCAAAGAATTCACAGTGCCTTTCCTTTTCAGCTTTGGGCGCTGCATGCCCAGTTTCTGTCTTAATCACCTGCAACAAGTATTGCATCACTTTTCCTCAGTCATATACGCTAGACCTCTATGCTGTTGTTATATCTACGCCAATGGAACTGAACCACCTAGCTGCATGCTCGGTGTAAATAGCTTTTACCTTGGCCTTCGTTTGAGGAGAAAAGTTGATTTGTTTCTGGTTCTCTACTTGTTTTTTTGCATGCTTGCATGAATAATGGATGGCAGGAGAGAATGAGTTGCTTAAATGTGAAGCATCTTAACTAATTCAGGGCTGCCGACCAGCTTTCGAATCAGACATCTGTTGCAGCGAGCCAACAGATTTAATCTCAGCATCGTTCACCATGTAGAAACGAGCAAACCATGCTGGGACATGGTTAAGACTGTTGCATGGTTCTTGTAGCATTTATGGTTTTTCAACTCGTCCCAAATCAGATCGAAGCTGGGATCACATTTTGTATTGTACACTCACCACGTTATCACATCCTGCCATCGGAAACGGTCCAACTTCCCATCAAACTGTGAGCATCCTTCTCAAACCTAGACGCCAGTGTCGAGTAACATTTGATGCCAAGAGAGCGAATCAGAAACTGTCAGCCTTTGTTTGAATAACCAACCGTAATGTATTCATATATATACATGTTTGCTTTATAGAGGATTAGGATAAAAGAAGAGAACCCGTCTTGTTCAGAAAGAATACAGTAGCTTCTATTTGTTCAAGGGATGCACTGGAGTTGTGCGCTGAACATGGTGAAATTTGTGCGTTTGTTGGGTTTCATGTATAAAGTGTATTTTTTTAAAGGCGTATAGAGATAAGAAATTTTATATTCACAATATATTGATGTCAAGGTTTAACACTTAGTTCCGTTGCTGTTGATCGTTGTGAATTGGCATTATGTTTTTCAATACAGTTTTGTTGTTAGCCTTTTTAATTTGTGAATTGGACATTTTTCTGTCTGTTCTGACTATTTAGCCGCCATTTTTTAAGTTCCTGATCACGCTCAGTTCATTATTATAGGCAGGTACATGATAGTTACCTCTTACTTAACAGTGTCTACAGTCAGAAACCGACCTCCACACACACACACAAAGATAAAGACTAATCCTAATTTTTACATCACATCAATAGAGTTGGCTGTTTGTTTTCTGTTTTGGTTTCAAAGAATTATTTCAAGCATTAATCTACACTTGTCTATATCTGTCGGCTGTCCACAGACAGAAGCACAAAGTAGTTATGTCTAATTATTGCAGCTTCATTTTGTTATTGGCCTTTTCTTGTTTTAATGTTTAACCATCTTTATGACTACTTTGTCACATTAGGAGTGTTTATTGACAGCGTACAATGCAAACCTTTTTCATCCGTTCACATTTACATCTTGTTGTTTACTGTGTTCATGTATACTTCATGGTTTCATGTTGTCTTTTGCAGTCACCACAGAGTCACTTGTCTGTGCACTCACAACATAGTGAACCCTACCTCAAAAATACTAATTTCTGTCATGTTGCTGCAACAGCACGGCCACAACTAATTTCCAGTAATTATTAATCTACCAACTATTCTCTTGATTAATCAATTAATTGTTT
>NW_023339740.1:14466515-14478529 GCF_004916995.1 Morone saxatilis | reverse complement strand
ATGCAGGTGGAGTCAGTGAGTAAGAAAGAGAAGGCCAAGCAGAGGCCACAGGCCTTGAACACAGTGGAGATGTTGAGAGTGGCCAGCTCTGCCTTGGGTATGTTCACATCAACATAAACACTATTAGTTTTCCTCTAGGCAGTGAAATTATTGAGGTGTGTGTATGTCTGTGTGTGTGTGTGTGTGTGTGTGTGTGTGTGTGTGCACTTTGTTTGGATTAGGCCTCAGCTATTGATTATTTTCAACATCAATCAATCCACTGATTATTTTCTTGATTAATCAATTAATTGTTTGGTCTATAAAATATCAGAAATGATCAAAATGCTCATTATAATTCCCCGTAGTGCACAGGGTATCGAAATTGTTTGTCCAGTCTTCACATTTGAGAAGTTTGAACCAGTAAATTTAGGTTATTTTCACTTAAAGATAAATCGATCATCACAATTGTTTCTGATTATTTTTTGTCCAATCAACTTATTGATTAATCTCAGCAAATACTGGCACATGAGAAGTGATTCACTAGCACTAAAACAGCTGAAACCATTTAAAGATACTGTTCAGTATGAGCAGTAACACAGTGATTCAAATATATACTATACAATATTCACCGATTCATAGTTCACAGTTTCTGTTTTTAAGACGTTAAGATGGATTTATTTGTTTACTAACTTTACAGTGCATTTATTACAAGTATTCTGATGCTCACACTCAATATATTGTTGTGCTCCGCTTACATTTTTCTCATGAAGTATCTTTGTTTTTACAGTCTTGTCACCTTTTTGATTTATATTTTTAATTTTGCCTAATTTTATGTCCATTGATCTGTAGCCATATTATTGCCTGAAATGGATTGCCAGTGTTAAACAGATTCAAATGCTTCTGATAAGGTTCATGTGTAATGTCTAAACAATGAAATAAAGCATGTTTATTCACTAAGCCTTTGTGTGTGTCAGACATAACTTTTTATTTACAGGTTACATAATGATAGATTCGGCTTTTTGCTCATTGTTACATAATTGAGACCATTCCACCTTGTTAAATGTCTTACTGCGCACACATTAGCATTGTTTTGCTGGATAAATTTAAATGCACTTTAATTTACACTTTATCATATATCTTGTCAACTGATTTGATTACATGCTGACTTGAAACATACCTGACAACTCTAGTAATATATATGTATGTATATAATTTAATATAGGTGTGTAGAACATTTCACATGTGAATGTGACAAAATGTGACAGGCCAAACAATCTGTAAACCTAATCTCACTCACTGCTTAATATTATCTGTACGTTTACAGGATTTGACCATTGGTGACTTGTTTTGATGATTTCTTCCTCTTCCTCTTTCAGTGTTCTTCTACTGCATTTAACTGGCAGCCTACAGAGTTGAAACAGAAAACAGTCAGGGGTGTGTCTGCTTACACCTTCATCAGTAATCAATAATAATACATCTCCAGACGGACAGTGGAGACAAACAAAGTCGCACTGTGGTTTGTCACTTACTGCCATACTGGACTTGACCGCTTGTAACTGGAAGAAGACTCGCCCCCCTTCCTCAGGACACAATGTCTTCAGTTCCTCTCTGGTCATCCCCAGCAGCATAGAGCCGCTCAGCACGCCCAGACAGCGCACAGTGCTGCAAGAGATATATATATATATATATAGTAAAATTGATCTGTCGTTAATCAATGCTGGCGTTCATTCTGGCCGGAAAAAGTGTTGTTTAACCAAACGAATGTGTCGCTTGAGAGAAGGTTTTTAAGTTAACACTGTTCTTTTATAACATGTTCGTTTAGAAAAAAATAAAATAAAACTGGTCAAAATTCTGCTTAAGTATTAAAGAGGTATTCATCGATTTACTATTGCACCTCCATAAAGGCTTGGGCGTTCACAAGTTTAGTAAAAATTGTAAAATCAACTCAACACAGCAAAGGCCATTATGTCCTCCAAAAACACTGGATCCTACATTTCCCATAATGCAACTCAATATAGTCTTTCATTAGACCAAGCAGCAAGCAGATTATTTTAATTAGTAAATTCAGTCATAGAAGTAACACTATATTAGATGTTCACATTCAGGTATAATAGAATATACTTTTGGTACAAAGGCCAAATCTAGCCTCCATTGCATATTTTAATGTAATAACTGTATGCACTTACATTTTACTAAAGCCTTTGTCTTCGAGCCAGGCTTTCACTTCTGCAGCCTTGGACCTCTTTGTTAGGACAGGAGGACCTTCAATATGCTGAGAAAATGGAATAATAATGCACAATGATCTGACGTAAACGTTTTTTGCACATTAAGATGAGATAAGATAAGATGTTCCTTTATCGATCCCCCGTAGGAGAAATTCAAATTAGAGTCAGCAAAGGGGAATGAATATTATAAAAATATAAAATATAAAATACAAAACTATAATTTAATTCATTTATTACACCAGTGATCCCATCAAGTAGACTTTCTGTGTTAGTGGCACCCACCTCGATGGGTTGCTCATTATTAGCCTGCAGGACATTATTGGGAACGAAGCCCTCCTCCCCTCTGCTGTCCCTCACTTTCCACCACTGCTTCGACTTGTCCAGCAGCTGTGGATGGACAAAGTAAAGACGAGTCAGGGTTTGAAGACAAAATACTTGAAACAATACAGAGCAGAAAAAAGTGGTTGGTTCATGTCACTAATACTCACCTCAACTATGTCTCCTTTTCTGACGGTGAGCTCTCTGTGGTTTCTTGAATCGAAGTCATACACAACATGCATGTGTATCGGTTTTGACAATCTAGAGCTGAAAAACACATCAAAGTGCATCAAAAACTTTTGAGGTTTAAAACAGTCATGTTACATTGAAATGTAGGTCACGTGCGTGTGCTTACATTGCTTTTTTTGGTGGTTGCGGTTTTTGTGATGGTTGTGGTGGTTGCGGTTGTCGTGCTGGTTGTGCTGGTTGGGATGGTTGTGGTGGTTGTGCTGGTTGTGATGGTCTCCACTTGGCTGCAGTCTAGACATAAAGAGTACCTAGGCTTGTTATATGTTCTTCTTTTTCTCTCTCTCCAAACTACCTGTCTGTCTGTACTGGTGTCATGCTGAATGTTTGATGTGAGGGTTTACCTGGCTGGGTCCAGGTTGTGGATCCTCCCGTCTGCTCACAGGTTCTCTGGGTTTAGGTGCTGCAGACACCTCAGGGGGCTGCCAGCCATCAAAGAACTCCAGAGTGTATGTTGGGATGTCTTCATCATCTTCTGGCCATTTAGTGCTGGTAATATTGTCAAAAACAACTGATTATTATCCCGTTACTCATCGGAAACACACTTTTACACACATTTTACCACTGGTCCAGTGGTCAGATCCTTTAGTCAAATAAAAGCACCAGTGCAGTACAGTGAAAATACTTAGTTCTTCAAATCATAAATAGAGAAATGTACATAAGTATTATGAGCATAAACAAATAGTATCAAAAATAAAAAGACTCATTCTACATGCAGCATTTTCCTGCTGTAGCTGGTTGAGATGGAGCCAGTTTGAGCTACTTTATATCCAAATGTGTAGTTTAGTCCAGTGGTTCCCTTCCAAGGGGACGCAAGACAAATCCTGCAAGTTTTGAGATGATGAATCTTTGCTTTTTTAATGAAATAATGGATATATTTTACCTCTTTGTGGCTTGAACAGCTGTTCAATGCAACCATGTAAGAGGTTTAGAGGAGAAATGTCTCCTTGGTGGAACTGACTCATCTTAAATGTAGTGTAGTGTCCCAACTAAACACAGATTTTTTGTAAGGGGTTACAATCCAAAAAGTTTCATCTTTAACAATATATTCCCTAGTATTTCATAAGGTTTTTGTGTGTTTTTAATGTAAAATCTTCATCTACAAATACACTAGTTTCTATACCTGTCAGATAAATGCAGTGCAGTAAAAAGTATATTTCTGAAATGTAGTGGAATGAGAATATGAACCAGCATAAAATGAAAATACTGGTATAGTACAAGTACTTCAAAATTGTACTTAGGTACAGTAGTTGAATAAATGTACTTAGTTTCTTTCCACCAGAGCAGAGGTGTAGTGAGATGATGCTTAGATTTTGGTCTCATGCAGAAAATAAAAGCAGTAGCTTAGTAGGTCCAACATAGTCCAGTGTCCCACCTGGGGATGTTCCAGGCGTCTCCCAGAGACTGCCACAGCTGGTCCTCCTCTGCGGAGGCCTCTTCACTCATCAGACGGATACACTGGGGTATCAGCAGCGGCGCCACAATGGTCTGTGCCAGATCCTCAGGAGAGTGAGATACCACCTGGTGAGGAAGAGCATAACTTACTAAGTGCAGTAGTTAGGCTGGTTAAATGAGGGTTCACACTGGATGATGAGACAACGGAGACATGATGGTCAACCAATTTAGCAAATAATTTAGATAAAATGATCCAGCATCATGAAGAGCTGATTTTACAAACATACTGTAGACGCTTTAACTATGTCAAAGGTTGACTTAATTCTATATAACAACACAAACTTTATATTATATGAAGACCTATAATACAGTATGTGATAGAATAGGATTTTAAGTGTAAACTTTTTAAGTGATTATAGGTTCTATCCATTAAATTGAAGAGATTTAGTCACTTACAAATGCCAATGTGGAGAATAAGGAGTGAACTAATTGAGGAGCACTGGGATTGTTAATCTTTCCGTTGAGCTCCCCCTGTCAAAAAAAAAACATTTTCACACATAATACAATGCTGTTAAACATAATGTACACTGCAGAGATACAGGAATACAAGAGACCATGATATGTAAATGAAATTAAGGACACATACCAGAAGATTGAAACCACTTTTGATTTTGTGGAAACACACTGCAAATTCTGCTGCGGGGGGCATGCCATCCATGGCTAAAAAATCAAAATCAAAACACGATGAAAGCATCACAACTGATGATATTTATACATTATAAAAAGTCATTTTGTGTAAGTTATCATTTACAGTCTACAGATTTGTCTGCCTTCATTTTCTACATTAACTTACCTTTTCCTTTTTTCTTTTTCTTCTTTTTCTTTGCATTTTTAGCCACTACTGCAGCTACTTGTCCCATGAAGATTTCTATGTCACCTAAAATATGATTCAAGATATCCTGTAAACAAAGAAAAAGAAAATCGTTTCCACATTCTTCTTTGGTTATTGAACGTGTATCCTGTTTAAAACGTACAAAACCCAAAACATGTCAGAGGGTATCGTGTATCAAATACAGCTTTCACATCTCCCATGTCTGAGAACAAAAGGACACTCACTACATTCCTGTCCAGCTCTGTGTATGGGCGTTGAGACGGTGGTTCTTCTTCGGTAGTGAAAGTCTGGGGTAATGGCACTTCCTCCTCCTCCTGAGGTACAAACTGTTCAGGCTCATGGACGTCATCCTCCTCTGTATGTACAAAGGAGACTGAAGGTTTGTATTGACTCCATCATTAGTAATCAGTGCAGTAGTTGTATATCAGCTGTCACAGGCTTACCATAGTCAGGAGCCAACCACTGGGGCATTGGGTCAACTGCAAACATCTCCTCTTTAGGTTCAGAAGAGTTTTCAACGTTGTGAAGGTTTTTCATTCCCTCATGTTCAGCTATAAGTCCTGCGTTGCTGCTTCTAAAAGTGTGAGAGGCATTTTAAAGAAAAGGTAATAAACAAATAATAAAGTTTCAGACATTCGTTTACACTGACTTTAGGTTCTTACCTAACGCTTGAATCCTCTTTCCTGTCTGACAATGCACGTGAGAGACTCCTTTCAACAAAGTTAGCCTGTAAACAACAACAATTAATAAATAAATTTATACCATTTACTCACTCATTTGTTTCACTTAGCAGTCATAATAAAAGCCATTTTAATGTGTGTGTCCTCACCCTGACATCCTCACACTGAAACAAGAAAACAGTGGTGGTGTGGTTTCTCTCATTCTGGACTGACACTGTGAGCAGAGAGTTAAACAATCCAGAGTCCAGCACAGCCTTTAGCTCCAGGATGTCACTGAGAGCCATGGACTCCAGTTCCTCCTAAAAAAACAGGTTTGTAATGCACATAAACCACATCATAGACCTCATCACAGAGCTCAGCCCATACAAAGGAAGTGACAAAGGATGTGTCCTGTGTAAAGTTTATTCATAGTTTATCTATGCAATGAATTTGTACCAAGGCACCCTCAATTTAGAAACAGAACATTAAAACTAAAATACACAATAAAGGATAATATAACAAATATAAATGATATATATGTATATTTGTGAGGTTCTAGGCCACCATGAACCTCCACATTGAACAGCTTTAATACTCCTTGGCGGAGACCATGAAGTCTTAGAGTGATTTAATATTCATTTTCAATAATAATAGAAATGTATTTATATAGCACATTTTTATACAAAAGGAAATGTGCTTCACAACAACTGAAAAAATACACATACAAAGTCAGATGCAAGAAAGAAAGGGAAAAAGATTTTAGAGATGAGCAAGGTAAACTATTGGTAAAGTTTCTAGTTATAAGCAGCAAAGTTAGAAAAGATTAGTTTTAAGTTTTCTTTTCTTTATTTATCTTAATATTCTTAATTTTAAACAAAGGGCACATTCAGCAATGTGTTCTCCATATTAAAATCTCTGTTGTCACAGAAGTGTTTTCTGATACAACGCCCCATTGACAACTAAATTTGTTGGCACTGTTTAAATGTTATGATTTAGCAACAGTTCAGGTTTAGTTAGGTTTAGGCACAGAAATTACTTTATTAAGTTTAGAGAAAGATCGGCTGAAATATTTGCTCAAAGTTAGGAAAACATCATGGTTTTGGTTAAAATTGCAACTTTGTTAAGGTTTGAGGAACTTCACTGTTATGGTTACAATAATACCCACATTGTTATGGTAAGGGAACAATCTTAGTTGCGGTTGCTTAATTGCTTACTTGCAGTAGGAAAAGGGACACAAAAAGTCTGACATTTCTGTAACGTCACCTGACGTCCTTCTTTACTCCCAGAGGAGTCATAATTATGGCCACTTGAAGACTTTGTCACTTGAACATAAACACTGATTTTGCTGAAACAACTGATTTTTTCTTGGGAGGATAGTCTCAAACATAGAGTTGTGTATCATCTGCATAGAAGTGGAAACAGATGCCACGTTTGAAGATAACAGAGCCTAATGGCAGCATGTACAGCCAGAACAGAACGGTGCCTATCTATTTTCACACTCATCTAATCAACCCCTGGGTGGGGTTAATGTCATCCTGGAAGAAACTACTCCCATCAGATTTGTATTTTAATTTGTAGTCTGTAGGTGTCATGTGCTTCTTACCTTGGTTTCAATGTCTGTGAGCAGTAGTTTGGGACCGCGCACCTCCATCAGCATGCTCTGACCCCACACACGACCCATCTCGTCCAGCAGCTTCAGTCGCTCCACACAGTCAGTTACACTTCTCAACTCCTCACCATCCAGGTCACAAGTGAACAAGTGCTGCAGCAGAAAGGCGTTATTAAAACACAACATTAAATATAACGTGAATCCGAAAGGGTCACATTTGTATGGGTAATGTATGATACCTCCACTCTGAACTGAAATTTGTCCATCATGTTGTTTATTGATTCTGCATACTCCTTCCTTTGCACTGTTAAAACACAAACCAGAGCTCAGTATTATTGTTAAAAAAAACTGTAGAGGTGTAACCACTCATTATAGCAAGTACAGATGTGTTAACTTACAGTAAATTGACTTTGCACTGGGCCTTGACAGATTTGATACCTGTGATGACACTTCATCCAGAGTGGAGTAAACACTGTCACAACAAATGCAAGCAATTTACAACATTGATCGTCTGCTGATGAATAAAGTTATGAATAAAATAATCAATCAATTAACAATTAACCACATAAGACTGTAAAATACATACTTAGACTGGATCGACTCTGCATAGCTGCTGGTGTCAATGTCAAAGGGACTGTTACTCCTGAACATCGCCGGTACTGACCTAACACACCTGCAATATCATTATGATAGGAATTAGATTAGAATGTGTAATGTCAGTGGTATGAGCTGACTCAGCAACCTCCATCTGAAATATATCTTGATATGATTTATTTTGAGAGGTTAGCTATCAGTCTTAATTCAGAGTTTATTGAAGGTTAATAATCAAAAGTTTTAATTGAGAAAAATAACTTTTCCAAATATCAGAAGCCAAATGTTTGCTAAAACAACATCTATGTTATTACTGCAAATAAATTAATAAATCAATCTGGCTAATCTTTATCAACTAGTTACAGTCACCTAGTAATTGTGACCAACCTGAAAACAATATATGTATTGTGTTTTTAGAATGTCTTAAGAGTTTATATATTTAATATATTATAAATACAGGTTTGTTGACAGTCTTATACCACAAATAGATTAACTCAGTCCGAAAACCATCTCCAGATATTTCAAACAAATACAGTGTGATTTGTCGAGAACATTTTACTGTAAAGTAATCCAGATAACTTTTCTATCGGTTCTAATCAGATAAATCTTCTTTCTTGTAGATGCTATAAGAAGAAAGATTGGGGTGATATGGATTTTGTTTGAATTGTCTTGAAATGCAAACACAGAGCAACCCTTCACTACAGATCATTTACACAAATAACAAAGACATATCCTGTTTACTGTGGATTTTCATTGTCAAAAGTTCTTACCTTTGATGTCTGACAGTTGAATGTTGATGTTACTTCCTTCTGTATTTGGCTATTTAAAGTTTAGTACAAATACAACTCATATTTTAAACCAGTGGCCGAGTCAACGGTATGATACACCCAAGACTTCCTCATAAAAGACAGGGACAAAGTCCGGTGTCAGTAGCAGAATGATCTGTTGGGCTGACTCTGTTTAGGGTGTGAGATGTCTAGTGTGGCATCCCATCTGAGCAAAGGTTACCAGATACGAAGAAAATCACCTTACCCTGGAAAAACTTAAAGGTTTGCAGGTCTATAAATAAGAACCTGTCTGCCCTATCAGCGGTTTGTCATTTTTTCCAGCGTGGGATTGCGAGTATTATACCACAGTGCTCCAACAACACATCAGATACACGCAGGGTTGGGAGTGTTACATTAAAAATGTAATCTGATACAATTACTAATTACCTGTTAAAGAAGTAGTGAGTAACCTAATCCAAAAATCACAATATTAAAATAATGTAACTTCATTACTTTCTGTTACTTTGGAATACCTAAATAAAAATGAGACATTTAATAATAAGGAATAGAAAATATCAATGAGAAATATTGTTGCATGTGTATTCTCTAAGATAACAGAAAAATGTAACTGTAGAAAGAATGGAAAAATGTGTGTCCACTTCTCAAAGTATTTTTAAAGAAAAACAGATGTACAGTATATAATTGTAATCCTGCTAAAAAATCTCAATTTTTTACTGAATGTAACTGTAATCTGATTATATATTTTATAAATTTCATCAGTGTTGTTAAATTGTAACACTTCCAATCTCTCATGTCAACATTCTTTTATCTGACTTGCCATTGAAACCACACAAGTGTAATCAAATAAGACACCATATTTCTGAATCACACTGCCAAACATTAACCAGGACGAATTCCTCAGTGATGTAATGAACACAGCGTAAACAACATGACCCCATCTACCTCAAAGGATCTCACAAAGGGGAGAAATAATATGTGTGGAAATCCAGAACTAACACAGGTTACCTATTCATCATCCTATTTAAATGTAATGTGATCATAAGAACTTGTTTTAGATTCATATAATCCATACTCAAAATCAGCAGAACTAGAGGTGAAAAAATAACAATCCTGCATGTTAAGCAGTAGTAGAAGGTACATTGAGGATTGTAGTTAGAGTAATTACAATTTTAGGTAGTTTTAGTATTTCAGTTGTTTGCTACCCCATATTTTAACTGCCTGAACATTATGTAAAATGGTTAAAATGAGTTGTACCGTGACTGACCACAACATTTTGTGCTTAAATTTCAATGCTTAATGAGTAGTTGTATTTTTGATACTTTAAGATTTTAATCATACTAACAATGCTTATTTACTTTTAATTGAGTAACATTTTGAATACAGGACTTTTACTTGTGATGGAGTTTTGTGGTATTGTTACTTTTACTATCTATCTAACGAAACTAAATACTTCTGTTGTTATTATAAGTATAAAGAATATTTATGGTATTCAAACAATTAATCGATCAATTGGTATGATATCATATATTCAGTGAATACACAATTCTATAGCAAATATGCAGCTCTCATTTGCAACATGCTGTTGTCTATTCAATAGAGTCTGAAGTCAGGGAGCTGATGGCAAACAGAGACTCATACTGTATATTGGTCAGTCTAATTATATTTGTGGCATTTATCAACAGATGGATGGAAACCAAATGAACGTAACTAACCAAACAACCTCACTTCGGAGGTTCAGGACATCAACTGGTGTGGGCTCTTGTCTAAAACACATTTAACCAGACCTGCTGCTGTTAATCTCAACCACTGGGGGTCAGCAATGCTGCACGAGCACATTCAGAAAGTGCAGAGCTGCAGATAAGTACCTAAAAAATCTGTCAACCTGCAGTCACCAGTCAGCCGGAGCAGAAAAGTAAACAAACAATGTTTAGACAGGAACTAAAGTGAACAGCTCCTTAAGAGGGGATACATGTAATAAAAGTTTATTGGAATTGCATGTTACATGATTTATAATGATTCAAGTAATTCATAAACTCCAATATTAGTTTGGCATTTTTATTGATAAAATAAACATACAATCACACGATAAATGCACTTACATTCAACTAGGCATAAAACATAATTCAGCACCCCAAAGTGCAGTGGCATCCATATTAAAACAGATCCATGTAGCTGAATGTTGTTGAGTTAAATGGCTGTTTAGATACAATACATGGTTTAAAATCAAAGATATGAATACAAAAATATCCAACAAAATAAATGTAAAAATAAAACAACTGAAGACGAACCTGCAGGCCAGGTGACCAGATACTTCTGTCAAATTTGACTTTTTGTTGTTAAAAACATGGAAACACCAAATTACATGTGCTGGCAAGATAAAGTGATCTCAGACAGCTGAGTACAGCCATAAATACATGGAAGAAGCTTTAATTCACATTTATATGTTATCCAAAATGTACAAATCCCATGCTAGAGGCATTGCTTCAAAAGATAAAAATCATTCTGCCCTGTTTCTTGACTCGAGGACAGTTTGGTAATCACTCACCCATTTTGGACAAATAAGGCACTGGGTAATTTCTGTAACTCATTAACTATGTTAAATGCTCCCATGCAGCAGGAAGGACTTTGGCCCGAGCAGTCCCCAGATCTGTTTACGGTCCCTGCACACATAATGCAAAGTAATGCAGGCGTAAAGGCACTACATCTATATACAGAAAAGCATTGTCACAGCACATTTAGACTAGAGAAAAGTATATGAAGCCTACAGTATATCGTGTACACTTCTAAATATGATTACACATAAGTACTTCTTTGCTAACAGTAGGTAACTCTGCAGTGTGAAACATACAGAGATATATGATATATGTTAATTCACAGTGGGGGCTGCTTCACTGTGCCTGCAGAGCCTGGACAATGTTAATACCCGAGCCAGGGGGCAACGCCCAGCCGTCCTGGCCCTGGTGGGTCTGTAGCAGGCAGTACAGCTGCTTTAGGTGGGTCACTATGTTGTCTTTGATATCTGGGATTGAAATCTGCAGGCGAACGCTCCCGCTGTCGAAGGATCGCGTGTTGTCTCCAGAAAACATCTCGGTAATCATACGGGCCACCACTGGAATGACCTGCAGGACAGAGGATGGACCGGTATGAGTCACACAATCAGACTCTCAACACACACACAAAATATATGAAGCATACAGATTATCAACAGTCCTGTGATTCAAATAACAAGGATTAATAGTTGTTCCTCAGTATGAAAACAGAAAAAAAGGAGCTATGTGAAAAAAGGTGTGAAGAGTTGCAGATAAAGTTAAA
>NW_023339740.1:14447559-14466427 GCF_004916995.1 Morone saxatilis | reverse complement strand
TCTTTTCTAACAATGAAATGTTTCTATGCAGTTGGTTATTTATATGGAGTCAACTATTCTTTCAACTGCTGTAAAAAAGAGACGGAGATTGTTCATGCACAGGTATAAAGTGAAGAGTCTGACAGCTGATTACTGGCCTGTATTGTTTCTCGATGACCACAGAGGTTCATTACTTTATTCAAACTGTTGTTACAAAAACCTTCTCACCTGAACCATGATGAGTTTCCTCTCTTTGGGTCTCCCATCAGGCCACTCCTCTCCAAAACACAGGTTGATTTCAAACTGAGGGGGGATTGGTGTCTGGCCACGCTGGTGGGCTATCACTCCTGCACACCAAAATCATTTGTTACAATTCTGTCTCAGAGGAAATTACATTTTTTTTTTAAAATACAAGCAAAGACCATAATTTAAATAACATCCCTATAAAACCAGAGCTCCTAATTGTGACAATAAAAAGTGAGAATTCTACTTACCACTGAGAAAGGACTCCAGGCAAAAGAGTTTGACCTTCCTCTGGCGCTCAATAAGATTTGGTGCAGTTGGATTTGGAGCACAGGGACCAGACCAGTAGACCTTACACTGGCAGAGACGGACTGCATAGATATCGTGGCCATTGACCTCCAGGATGAGGCCTCTGTCCATCACATCCAGCAGGCGGCTAGTGAAAACCCTCTGCTTGTCGTTGGCAATGTGCTCTGTGGTCGGGAAGCGCAGCTGCTCCAGGTTCACCGGCCCGAACAGCTCCTCCTGGTTGACCATGGGGCCGAGGTCTCCGTAGAACAGCCTGCAGCCCTGTGGGTTACTGACGGTGGCTGTGGGACACATCTCCTTCCCTCTGTACAGGAACTGCACCTCCAGGTCTGTCACTGGGTCAAAGAAAAATTAAGGCACATGTTAAAACTAGGTTCGATGTACAACTTAAAAGAAAAAAAGGGTTCAGTTCACCCAAAAAACTCCTGTACTCCTGAACTGTACTGGAAGGGCCCCCAAGGGTTGGAGGTATATCAGTGTAGATCTAGTTTAATTAAAGAAATATGTATGGTGATATTCTATAATTTTCTTACTGTCTGCAAATTATTTCTAACAAGTTCTGTCTGTGTGGCTTATTCCTCTGTGTTAAGATCAAATCAATAAGCCACATTGTTGCACTAATTGTGCAAACACACACAAAAAACTAGGCCTGCAAGATATAAAAAAAATATCTAGAAACAGCATATTGCGATTATTTTGACAGATATTGCGATATGATTCACAATTATTAATTGTGGAAATGATCGTTTTGTATCCAATTTGCATATTGCACTTGGCCATTTTGATTAATTGTGCAGCCCTAGACTGTTTTAGGAAATAACACACCCTTCTTCAAAGGTTTGTGACCCTTTTTTAAAAATGTATGTGAATATATGGAACCAATGGGGTTGAGGCTTGAGACAAAACACAGAGTTAGTTATGGTTAATTGGATTTGTTAACAATAACAAATCTATAGAATATTAAATCTTTCTAACACCATGCACCTGCTTTTCTATCTAAAGTATATTTCTCTTTTTAAAAAAAAATTATTTTCTTTTCCAAATGTTAACATTACATACACCCCTGGACTGAGCTATAGTAGCTATCCCCAAAGCTACAGCAGGTATCCACACCTCTAAATCCAACTCTACTGACTGAAGTCAAAGACAACAACAATACCAGAAGAAGTCCATGCTTACTCGGGAGTGAACTGATCCACATTTCAGGAGAGGCAAACAGGGCGTCCGGTAAAGGAGGGGGCTGCATTAAGGGGTCAGGCAGGGGAGTGGGGGGCATGTCATTTAAGGGTGTGGGGTGCATCTCCACATCCACAGGCTCCTCTTTAGGCCAGATCTTAGCAGGCTCCTCTTTGGGCCAGACCTCATTTGAAGGGGGGCAACTAGGGGGCTGCATGGAGGACTCTGAGCCCATAGGAGACCACATAATGAGAGGAGAGGGGCTGGTGCCTGAAGGACGAAAGAGAGAAGAATTAGTTGTTAACAGAAATCAAACTGCATCTCACTGCTTTTTGAGAAAAAATAAAATACACAATAAATACATGAAATGCATTTTGAGAAGTCATTTACCATTGGATGGGTATGGAGGGAGAGACTCTGGTGTATCTGGAATATCTTCCTCACCACCATCTTCATCATGTGGAGTCCAAGAACCGGCGTCTGAAGACCCTGTGGGGTGGGAGACAGGATTTAAAGAAAAGGTCAATATTACAAAAAACATGAAAATGTGTAAAGATGAATTGAGGCTCTTATTTACCTTGGTTACTGAGGGGCTGTGGGATCTCACAGACATCGTATATCTTCAAAGGATTCATGGGGACTTCTTTGGTGCCATCATAAACCAGGTTGAACTCTCTGCTTTTGTTCAGGGCACATCGAAGCTGAGCTTTCCACTTCGCAGGATCAGGTTCATCAACTCCCTCTTGGAACTTCCCAGTCTCCACAGCCCAGGCCTGGAGGCACATTTAAATAAAACGGAGGTATCAAAATCACCGTCTTCGTCACAACTGCTTTATAGAATGCACTCATACAAGGAATGAACACAACGTCTGATTAAATACCTGCACACAGTCTCATAAAGATGGATCCCAACAACATCAGACTAAGATCTTTGATTGCAGCAACACAAACACAGACAGTCACTTACACCCTTGGTCTATACATATGACCAACGCTCCCTAATGCTTGAGGCCAGAGAGATTTACATACCTGGATTGCAAAACCAGATGCTGAGACATGCAAAGGTCTGGTCTTGAGTTTATGCTGAACAATTGGGCCCCTTTTAAAGCTTAATTACCAGGTCTGAACCAGCATAAACCTCGCTTGAACATGGGATGAAACATAATGGACTACAGTGTGCTCCCTGTCTGTGCAGCAGTGCCAGAGGGTGACTGTCTGTCTCAAGGTAAACAAACGCTTTACGCACACTCACCTCAACGCTTTAGGTCTGTTAAAGACAGGTAGTTGAGACTCCTACCTTAAATATGGTGTCCTCGTCCTCGTGCTGGGGTGTGTGACGTGTGGCGTGTTTCCATGGGATCCTGAAGCGCATGGCCTCACGGTCAATCCACACCAGACCCGGGTATCGCCCGCTGTCCACCTGAGCGACCAGCCAGGGCTTCAGCCGGACACGTCGAGGAGTGACTGACATCCTGACTGAGGAAATAAAAGGCACAGTGAGTCAGCCCACAGCGGATTGTAAACCGTGAACCGGCTCACGGATACATCCAACACAGGCCTGCTCAGTGACACACAATGCTGCAGCCCTATCCGGCAAATCCGGATTTTCCAAACATTTTTTTTAAGCTTCCATGTCCACACCTTGACACAGGAAACCGTATTTGTTTGTCGGGTCGCTACAAGGTTAGAAGTTGCGTAAAAGGAACCACAATGTCTTTTTTTTTTTTTTTTTTTAATGTGAGAATTACAGCAGAACTGATCCCAAACTCAAATAAACAAAGCGACCAAACACGATACCAAAGAACGACACACACATACCTGTGCAGAAGCAGGAAGTGGGAGCCCTCTCTCTCTCTCTCTCCTCGTCGGTCGGCGGGAGCAACCGGATAAAAGCGTCCGGTGTTCAGAAACTCCCGCAGCCGGTTGCCTCGGGACGAAGTTCAGCGACAGCCGCTTGTTGGACGGTGAGCGAGCATAACAACAGGAGACAAGTTAACCTCGGAGAACGGCGGAGAGCTGATGTTGTTCCCCTCGGTTGGCCCTTCCCCTTTTCCCTCACCGAAACTCAGGTACGGGCGTGACGTCACGACGGCGACACACCTTTTCCCCGAGCAGCGTCTCGTGAAGCACGTGGACAGGGCAATTGAGCTTTCTGTTTTTTCCACGGGAACCAACTTCGAGGAGACTAAGATGTGTTTTATATGAGCTTTATGAGAATAGATAATCCTATACAATGATCCTGATCTGGACATAGATAGTTTTAATGTTTTAATTAAAGCTGTTTGTTATGGCCACGTGTATTGAAAACATAATACTGACAGCTGTGTTTGTTTTTTTCGTCAAAAATTTCGTCATTTTACAGGCACATATCATTTAACACACAGAGAAATTTAGGAAAAAATTAAACATGTGTTTTCTTTTTCTCAGGGAGTTAGATTACATTAGAATTAGAGAATTATCAATCAATAAATACTTTTAGTTTACTAGTTAGGGTTTGTAGAAAACAATTTTTTCCACTGATTTATTTACTTTTTTTCTGTAATTTTATGTTAATTGTTGAAGGGTGTGAGCATAAAAATGCATAGCTACAGTATTATTATTATTATTATTATAACTCTAGGCTATAAGTATCTTATAGGCTACAAGTCTATGGTCTAGGCTGATATATCCCAATCCCACATCCAGAACTGCACACAGGATTCATGACTTGACTCAGACCGGTAACAACAGTGGCACATGTCAAGTGGACGGCTGATGGTGATCCAGTCGGTAATAGTCACCAAAACAGGCCGACAACAACAAACCACTCCCTGAAACTACTCATGGCTTTGGGAGCGTGTGTCGGCTGTCAGCTGCGCATTTTCACTTTTGGTGTTCCTGGTTTCGGCACAATATGCGCAATGAGCCTGTTGCGTGTGTGTGTGATGCTAACTATGCGTTTTGCATTCTGGGATGAATGCTTGGACGTGGGGCTGTTTTGGGTCATCGGCTTAGTGCCAGCTGTCGGTAGCATCACAAAGGGCATAATGTATGCAGTGGTTCCCAACCTGAGGGTCAATGTCCCCCAAAGGGTACACAAATCTACTGTAAAGGGGTCACCAGACGATTAAAGGGATGAAGAAAAAATACTTGTTTTGCACATAATTAGGCTTCTGACTTTTATGAAGACCTGTCTATTATGGGATAGATTAATTAATGTTAATGCTGGATGTGCTTCTTGCTTAACCCTTTACAACAAAATGAGAAAATCTGCATCATCTGTTAAATATCTTTAAGAAAGTACACATATCAAAATTAAACTGTGTAATGTTGTGCAATTGACAACTGAAGAACAACAAAGCTTTAAGCTGCTTTCAGTCATATGACAATGTGAAGGGCTACAGACACATATAAATACACACATCCTGATTGTCCTAAAGAATAATAAACTGTCAACATTCAAAAGGATTCCTTCTTGCCAGCTTAATTATGTTTTTCCTGTGCGGGCTGGACGCCTTCTGATGATGCTGGAACACAACTAGAGGCTGATTAAAGAACAAAGTCACATGATTCTGATACGTTTATTGTTTATTTTAAAATGTACATTACAGTTACTGTCCAGTGAGTCTACCTCAGTGTAGGTCATTTTTGCATCAAAATCATTGAAGGCATAAAAGAGGTTTGCTGTAAAGGCTTTATAAAAATACCTACACTCCTGCAATGGCTCAGAAGAAGGGAAATCTCAGGAGGATTTACTGTACAGAATATACAATATATATTTAAGAAAGTTAAAAGGTCTCCAGATTCTGCTGGTATAGTAGCTTTTACCTAAACACATAAAGTTCAACATGTATTTGATGTCAAACAGCATGCAATGGTTAAAATCCATGGCAATAATGGCACTTAATGTTCAATGGACAGAAATCATGCAGTGTTTCATTTCACCTGGAGGATGCCAGCATGTTATGTAACTTATATACATAAAGTAGAATCCGGACTTGTTTTCATTGTGAATTTCTGTCACATCAGTAGAAATCTTGTTTCATTTTTCTAGATGCATATGCATTGAGTACAACTTTAATATAGCTGGGAGTCCCTGCCGGCCCATGAATAGGTGAAGAAAAACCAAAACAGTACAACTGTGGTGTACTCTCACAACGACCCGGAGGTCGGTCCACATCCATTTGTCCTGATTATGATTTGCAGATCATCCTGAACCCACATCTTCATCATCCGGCTGTGGCACAGTTACACAAAAACATTTAGGGTCCATAGAGCTGGAAATATCAGATGTTAACCCTCATCTCTCCTTGAATTTTTTGGACAATGTGTGTGAGGTCCAAACTCTCTGTTAGCGTCTTCAGCAGCATTTCGTCATTCTGGACCCCCTCCATGAACTCATCATAGGACAGTTCACCTGGAAAACATACAAACTGAACTCAAATCCTTGAATGTTGATGGAGATATTTAATGAGTAATTTGCCCTGGTTAAGATATTCATCTTTTTTCTCACACATCCCCCCAACCTGGTTGGTTTGCCCAATGTATGACTAAAGATTTCACCCCAGGGTCTTACCATCTCCATTGATGTCAATCTTGTCAAACACCATGTTAGCAAAGTTCTCGGCTGACATCTCACAATCATTTCCGTTGATTGCACGGATGGACTGAACAAGACACAAAGACAAGAGATCATATTAAGGAACAGTGGTGTACAGTAACTAAGTAACTTTAAGTACAAGTACTGTATTTAAAGATCCAGTGTGTAGGATTTAGTTGCGAATAGCAGTGTAGTTTCAGATTGTAACTCCCTTGGTTAACCCTACCCTTCCAAGTGCAAAGGGAAAACAATGGTGGGTATGAAACACTCAAAGACGCAAATGGCCTTACCTAGAGCAAGTGTTTGGTTTGTCCATACCAGGCTACTGTACAAACATGGCGGTTCAACATGGCGCCCTCCATGAAATACAACCTGCGGCTTCTTCTATTAAATTCCATTTTTGCCAATAAAGCTTCCTAAATGTTACACACTGGACCTTTAAATATGATTTTTTACTGTTTTTATTTGATGCTACTTAAATGTTGTACTTTTTACTACTTTATTTAGTTATTATTGATACTTTACAGATTCAGATTGTCTATTTCCCCGCTAAAGTCCTATTTTAATTTAAAATAAAGTTGTGTCTGAAGCGACACAAGGTAAAACTCACACAAAAAGCTTAGAGATTAGAGCAAAGTCCCTAAAAATGAACTTTTATTCCCCATTAATAATCTTGACACCTCTCAGATTTATCTTCTGACCCTGTTGAGGGGGACCGACCACTGGGGGAAACTGCCTAATAGTAAATATAAAGTAATTACAGCTTCAAAAGCTATAATGCTGCTTAAGAATTGATGCTTCAATATTAACAATCTAATAATTTAGCTGATAACATTTAGCTGATAATACTTCTGTACATGTATTCATAAACTGTTGCATATATTTCTTCAACCAGTAGATGTCAGTTTGGTGTCATCTATTTGCCTCTGCACCTTTGTGTTACCTGAATAGGTCCCACTCCGCTCTAAGCCTGAGTGGGGATTTCTGTGCCTTGTATCTAATTCAGACCCCAGTGGACTTAGCAGGTTGTTCCAGGACAAATCTTGGGATTTTCCAAGGTCTTTTATTAAGCTATGAAGGCTCATGCGCACCCTGATTATCTGAAGCAGCTCTTCACGGTCGATGCAGCCACTCCCGTCTATATCATACAGCTTAAAGTACCAGCGGAGCTTCTGTTGCACTTCTCCTTTTAGCACCAGGCTCAGAGCAGCTACATACTCCATGAAATCAATGAAACCATCCTAGAAAAGAAAAGGACACCATGAACATTGTCATTAGCAGAGCAGTGTGGCATTCAAGGTATACTGCGACAACGATAATAATACAATAAAAAAACAGGCAAATTGTGGAATTGTGGGCCTGCTGTTAATAATCTTTGCTACACTGTTCTACACCACCAGAAATTACTTAATAATACTGTCAGACAGAGAGATGTATTCCCAATTAGTAGCATACGCCTGCTCCTAGTCACATGTATGTAAAAAGAAGTGGCACCTGTCTTGTTTAAGGTTGTGGGTCAGTTGGGTAAGCAGCAGCAACGGGATAAGACCCCTCTCTTATAGAATAAGTTCCTTGTAAACATATTTCTATTAGCAGAAATAACAACATCAACTTTACTCTACTCAAAACCCAAAATATTTTCACTGTCAAAAAAGAAGAAATAAACACAAACCTGTTTCATTGCTCATAGTTAATAGACATGAAATAGATGTAATTGGTAGAAATAAAGCATGTAAAAATTAAACAGAAATAATTTAAATAAAATCTTTGTGGATTCTCTGATGAGGAGTATAAATCCATTTATATTTTTGTCAGTATTATTAAAATATTACAAGTATGATTTAGATTATTTATGTTAGTAGATTTATCATAAGATACATACCTGCAAATACATACACTGAATGTGAACTAAGCCTTCTTTTAGTACAAAGGTTGTAAATATTGCACTGTATTTAATTCCAATGCTATTCAGTAAAAAGAAAAAAAGTAGTACATTTAGAGATTCAACTTTACTGATACAGTATGATAAGAATAATTGTATAAACCTGCCAGAAGATTATAAATGGTCTTACATCATTCATATCAAATGTTGAAAACATAGTCTTAACGTAGGCATTTGATGCATCCGATAGATTCTTCAGGCCAAAGAACTGCTTGAACTCATAAAAGGTGAGAAGTCCAGATGGGCACTCGGTCATGAATTTTCTATACCACTGATGACTCTCACAAGCCTGGAGTTCGTCCACACCCACGGAGTTTCCCATGTCCGTAAAATAAAGATGTAAAAAATCCTGTAAAGATCATAACCAGAACATACTGCATCCACCAGGCATCCGAGCGTGGCCAGTATGTGGACGGTTTTTCAAACAGCAGGTTTCAGTGTGTGTGTGTGTGTGTGTGTGTGTGTGTGTTAGCCAATCATCTCTGTGTGTGTGTTTGTGTGTATGTGAAAGGCTCAGAAGTTGTAGGCTAATCCACTTTGAGGAGACCTAAGAGCAGAAATAAACCCTTGTGTAAGCTACACGATGACATCAGCTGACCAAAAGATTTCTGACTAGCTTTTATGAATCAAATATCAAGTATTACTGCTCAATTAGATTTAGGTTTGATACGGTAGCATGCTAATATTTGTTTATTAGCACTAAATAATCCTTTGGGGACCATGAATGTATGACGATATTTTACAGTGAACCATCCAATAGTTGTTATTCGATATGTATAAGAACTGAAAAACTCAACCTCATGGTGGACAGGAAAAATAATAGATTTACCAAAGTCAGTAGGATTCCACCTCCAGAGACCATGCACTTCTGTACAAACCTTCATGGCAATCCAGCCAACAGTTGTTGAGATATTTCAGTCTGGTGGACCCACTATAAAACAGAATCATAAACCATGATTTTGCTTTATTGTCGGATGTTATTTGGTCCTCTCACAGATGAAATGGGGGCCACTGCAACTCAGATGGCATTGTGATTGTGGGAGTTTGGGCCATCCCTCAGTCAGCACTGTGAATGTGTTATTCCTCTGTTACATGAACTTAACCTCCCAGCGAGGGGTTCATTGACACCCAGGTGAAAAGAAAAAGTAAACATAAAAATGGAAGCCAACCATAAAATGCAGCATTAACCTTTTGCTATATTGAAAAGGTGTCGAAGCAGTCCATGCATACAATGTGTGTTTGGACTATAAGTTAGAAAATGGACTATCAAGGACTAATTTTCAAAATACAGCATTGCACCTATTTAAGGCAAACATGAGTTTGAGAATATTTGTCCATATTCATAAATCTCCATTCCTTAAGTCTTATCACTGTAGTCCTGAGTGGTCTTTCAGCTTACTGTAGTTTAACTGGAGGAATGGCAGCCACTGGGTTTCTTTAGATCCTCTTAAAGCTCCCCCACCTGCTGTCAGATCCACTGCAGTGGTACCTGGTTTGTTGGACTGGACGGAGATGTGTAAGTGTAAAACTCCCCAGCACATTAAAAGGTTAAAGGGCCAGTTCCCCCAAATTACAAAACACCTACTTAGTGTTATCTAGCTGTGCCAATATTTACCTTAGCATGAAGATGTTTGCTTCCACCAATGGAGGTGAATGACATTTAGTTGTATTTATTTATTTATTTTTGATAGGGAGAAGGGAGTTAGCCAAAGAGTTAGCCACAAAAAGTTGTCTAAAAGTCACATTTTAATCTATTGTCCTTGTTACATACTCACCCAATAAAATAGTATAACATTAAAATGAAGTCATCTATTAAAATAAGTTAGTGAGCATGCAGAATAATAGTTAGGGAATAATAATATTGGTTAAAAATATATAATCCAAGACATCATCAGGACTACATTACAAAGTACTAACTGAAACATGCAACACAGAAGCATAAAGTACACAGAGCAAACAACGTGTACATAGACATACCTAAATAACTCTGGTAGAATAAAAGCAAGAATACAATGAAAGACACGTATACAAACTCACACACACCTCACTGTGAACTACTTCCACTGAATGAAAATGAAACCTGCCTTCAAGTGACACATCAACAATGCTGATATACACTGAACCGGCTTTTCTCTTCTTAGCAACTGCACACATTCTTCCACAACAATATATCAGGTTTTGATATCATCTGTAGTTTCAATTACATTTACAACTGATTCATCGTGATGGAATGCAAAATATTCATGGTCTTCATTTCCTTTGACTGCCTGCGTCTGGAAACGCACAATGTCAGCTGTCTTCGTACTCTTTTATGATTTTGCAACTGAACAGTCAGTGCCTGTATGATTTGTGGATACATTTAGAATGGAACAAAGGGAAGCAGAAGTTGATTAGAAGAAATGCTGTATATTGAACACTGCTGTGTTTCAATAAAACATGATAAAACTTGTATCAAATTTGTAATCAAGTTTATTAGTTGACATGCAATTAAAAGTCAACAAAATGTCATTGTTGTGCCTAATGCTCATAATGTGGCAATAAGTAATTAATAAATGATTGAATAAGAGAGCTAACAATGCCCCAAACTGGTTACCTGCTCACACCTGTACAGTACATTCAGGACAGTGAAGCAGGTAAAGTGTTAAAAGCACTTGCCAGCACATTCTTCACATTTCAGCCAGCATCGGTAGGGAAGAGTTCTCAGGACAGAGAAACTGGATGGACCAGTCTCGTCAGTCTCCAGGACAACTGAGGTTTAGGTGCGACAGACAGACTTAACAGAAACACTGTGACTGTAGCCAGGAGGAAAAACATTGGTTTTCTGGAAAGCATTAATGTTTCAAAAGTTCCACTGTTATGTAATTAAAGGCATGGGGCTCCTCCTGTTCCTCATTTTATGATAAAACTTTTAAATATTTTTCATTCTACATTAAATACCAAATTCAGGAATTAGATCCAACATACTAAATAATGATGCCTGTAGTTATTATTACTACATAATTCTTTATCTTTAGTTGTTATTACCAAAGACTGGAAATAAGCACACTGGTTACCTCCTCTGCTCCGAGGTTGTGAAGAAACAGAGATTACCGTTTAGGTCAGATGTGCATTAGGTGAATGTTGTCACTGTCAAGGGTCAGCTGTCTCTGAGCTTTAGAGGATTCTTGATCCTCTTTATTCAAGACTCTTCTACATCATACATTTATCCTCCGGACAAAGGTCACACGGCTCACCATCCTTAGGTCAATAACACCATGGAATTCAGGCAATTAAATAAATAAAAAAGGGATTCATAACAAAAACTTAATGCCTAAAACATTATTAATAAATAACTGAGCAAATACCCAGAGGGATAAATAGCATGGCACATTGTTATGTTAAGCCTTCTGACAAACACTGAATGCATATATCTCTGCAGTCCTGAATGGATTACATGTTTAAGAATTCAGTTTAAGATTGTTTTAAGTCCATTGTTTGGCTCCATTATATATTTAAAAAAATCCTGTTAAAAGTTTCACAGTCTAGGTTCAGGACAAAGACAGAGCATGTTTTTACTGTATAAACCCTCCTCACTCGTCTGTGCCACATTGTAAAAAGCTTTAATATACCTGTCTGTATAGGCTGGCATTTTTATAACAAATAATTACACTTTTTATTTTGATTTAGTTCTCCATGTTTAACCATTTCCTGGATTCATTTACTTGTATTTCATGGTCTTTAATGTGCACCAGCAAGTCACCCAATGATAGAAGTTGTATTCAGATAACTAAAGTAAAAGTAGCAATACTACAATGTAAAAATACTCGTTAAGTTAAAAGTAAAGGTCCTCCATTCAGTTTTAACTTATGTAAATATCCGTAAGCATTATCAGCAAAATGTACTTAAAGTATGAATTATTGGATTATTATTAATGATGCATTAAGCAGTACTTGTAATGTTGTAGCTGGTTAGAGTTACTTTTAACTGCTTTATATGCTTTTGGGTAAATGTTGTGGAGTCAAACACACAATACAAGTAGAGTGCAAGTGTAGTAGAATAAGATAGAAATACTGAAGCACAAAGACATTAAAGTTGTATTTAACAGCGGTGGAAGAACTATTAAGATCTTTTACTGGTCACACTTTACAATAAGGGACACAACATTTTGAGTTGTTACCAGGGAACAAACGAGGGACTAACTGCTAGTGAACCATTAGTTAATGAATAATTCCTAATCAAAGTGTCATATGTTTACTTAAGTAAAAATAGCAATATCACAAATAAAACAAACATGGGCTCTGTTGTTAAATTATTTTTATACTATTAGATTATTATTATCAATGTATTAACATGTATTTAAATGTTGTAGCCGGCCGCAGTAAAACTAATCATATTCTTTTTTATACTGTTGGGGTTAATTTAAAGTAACTAATAACCACAGATTCTTAACAATTAAGTTAAAAGTATAATATAAAATAGAAATAGAAGTGGAGAGTAGCATAAAATTAAAACTAAAAGTAATTTAGAAGTAAATGTACTTAAGTAAATGTACTTTACTTTAGTTACTTTCCACCTAGGCGATCCGGGCCCCGAGCAGTGAGAGCACAGTGCGCATTAAAGCGAGCGAATGAGACTAGTCGAGCCACAGGTAAACTCAGGTGCGCTTTGTGCTGGAATGTGTCTAAAAAGGAGAGCCGAGGCCTCACCTGTTAGGGAGTGTATGAAAACAGGGAGGCACACAGTGAAAGGAGAGTGGGCGGGGTTAGCTCCATTTTCTCTGTCTCCGTCCTGAAAAAGTTTGCACCAAATCACTGGAGTCAGGTTTACCTGTTGAGCGCTGGAGCACCTGTTCGCGAAGGTTCACCTGCTCAACTTCTTGCCTCGGATTTTACCTGTTCATCAAAATGCGTCAATAATCCAGCCTGAGCCGAACAGTCGTATCAACACACCAACCAATCAATAATCATGAAGAGGGGAACGCTGAACTTCTTGGGTCGGAAGAACCAGTCTCTTTTCGACACCAATATCAAATTCAAGGACGTGGGTGAGTACACTGCTCACAGGGCCTATAGGATGTAATGGAGAATATAAATATCAACATGAACGAGTCACTGAAGCGTAACACGACCTTTGTACTTGCTGTTGACATAGACAAACGTGTAGGCTGTGTAAACTTCATAACTGCTGACCCTAAAGGAAATCTCATCTGCATTTTAGTGTTTCTTTATGCCTGATGAACAGATAAGAGCAGGTGCCATGAAGGGAATGTGATTAATCCATGAAAAAACCCTCTTTCATAAATGTTATGTCCCTTCTTGGTAAATCCAGGTGACCTTCATACTGACTTGCCCTCTGTCATCCACACATTTTGTTCACTGTGTGTAGTTTTGTGAATGCTTTGAGG
Organism: Morone saxatilis; assembly: GCF_004916995.1. NCBI lineage: Eukaryota > Metazoa > Chordata > Actinopteri > Moronidae > Morone > Morone saxatilis. The sequence goes on along the minus strand of NW_023339740.1, from coordinate 14,452,816 downwards.
AAATAAGGAATTGTGGTTTAGGACAGGCAGGTTTGGGACTCCAGCCAAGTGGGCAAATAACTATAAATAAATAATATATCTCCGTATCTGGAAGGATGTCTAAAGCTGTTTTTAGTGATTATTACAGTTCTGACCTGTTGTTTAAGTGAATATGAGTCAGCTGTATTCTCGGGCTTCTATTGATTATTATTTATTTATTACAGGTGAAATATCCTGAAGAAAACTAGACAATAGGGCTGGAAGATACATTATATTATACGACCACATTACTTTTGCTTAAATACCTTTATATCAATACACTATTTTAAGGATTTGGGAATTTGGGCCATTATTAGTACTATAAGATAGTAACATATAGCAACATATATACATATTGCTACAACTGAACAAACTTAATCTGCTGAGGAAGACCATGAGATACAGTTGAAAGCTCTATAAAGAGATAGTAAGTGTTACATATATTCCAATACCATTTTTTCCTTTCCCAAACTGATTCTGATACCTGAACTTTGTGTATTGTCCAATACAGAATACCAATCTGATACATGTAATAAAATAGATGATTGCTGTCATTGTTAAGGTTAAACCCCCTGTCAGAAACACAGCAGGGCGGGAAAAAATGGCACTGTTGGGAAGTAGCAGGGATAATAAATTAGGTAGCATCGGATCAGTGCACAGATGCGTACTCACTAATACCCAATATCGTATGTTCGCATTGAAGGACTTTACGATACTGGTATCGGTATCGTAACAACTTTTGCAAGTGGACCCTTTTATTTGTCAAATTACAACACCAAAGAGGAAAAATTATGACCATATATTATTATATATTTCACTCAGCTCAGACAATTCAATAATAAAAAGATTGTTCTCAAATGTAACGCAACCTTTAAGACCAGGAAAAGACAACTTTTTAGATTGTACCACAATCGTAAGGTAACACAGACTCCCAGACAGTGTCTACGCTCACGTGTTAATATCAGTTTACTGATAAACTGCGTGGATCTATGTGAGATTACCTCTATTTGATTGAGCAGGAAACAAGAGCTATGCAAAACCACAACATGAGAGAGAACATTTGTCTATTTAAATCAGACAGGTGCACAATAGGGAAACTAATAATTTGGCTAGACTGGTTTAACACCACAGCAGTTTCTTCTGCTCATATAGTAAAGGAAAAAAACTTTGCTTTCCTTGTTGCATAAGTCAAGCTCTTCGGTCGATCTTTCTTCAGCCCCAATGGAAAGTGTTGCTCTAGAAGGCACACTAAGTGCCTCTCAGTGACAAGTTTCTGTCACCAGTCACTTGTTGGACAAACAAGATGACTGACACTGGAATGAAGAGCAAATGAATCAGCGACTCGTAAATTATTTTTCTCCAGCCAAACCCAGTGACCTCTGATTTTATCCGCTGGTTTAGGAGAATAAGGTTTTCAGATGCTCTTCCACGTGGCCAATGTCTAGGAGCACAAATGTGAGATAAAGACATCAGGCCATATTCTGACCATTTGCACTACAGTGAAGATTAAAAATATCTCTATGCACGATCGTAGATCATCATTATGCTTTGCTGTTGACAGTAGAAACAGTAAATACATGAAGAACTTTAAAAGCAACAATAACAGTAATGTTCAGCAGACAGGTAATGCCAGTTCTTTTGGAGAGAGTGAATATATATACGACGATACGATATATACGAATTAATTTAACCTAAATTCGTCCCAAGAAATGTTTAAATATGATTCACATTATTACCTTACTGTCTTGTTGTGATTTATTAAATTCAGTTGCCAGAAGCTTTTCACATAATGGTTAACATATCTGTTCATTTTATCATAAGTATTTAGTTGTCAACAACAAAACTGCCTGTAACCACACACAGAATCACACAGTTGACCTTTAGGTTGAGTGACAGCTACTAAGAGGCCACTTTGGTGCATCTAATTACCAGTACAATCACAAGAATGTATTAATCTTACCTGAAAGAAGAACAGTGGACACACTTTGAAAGGTTGAAATGAAACAAATTTTAGAAATGAATGGATTTGTATAAAATAATCATAAATATCGGAAAATGTTGCAGACAACCCAGAGTCCACAATGAGTTTATTGTTCTTTTAAATAGAAAGATATCTGGTTGTTTTCACAACCCCACTGTTCGTCTGCTGAGCTTTGATTTTACCAGAAATTGAATGGCTAAAATCATGAACTGAAACTTGTGTTGCTAACAAAAGGCTGGCAAGAGATTCAAATCTTTTTTTATTTCCTCAGATAATGCAGAGCTGGTGCTGGAATCATCAGCGATCCCCGAGTCGGGAACTGCCAGTGTGCGGGCCAGACCCACCGTCAAGCATCACCCTGTGAGTATCTCAGTGAAGCTTTGTGGTGCTTGGACAGTACTGTGGATATTTACGTTTATCTTTCAGTTTCTGACTTTGGAATAACATAAGATATGCGTATGAACAGTCTCCACCCTGTCATTTACCTGCAACTGAAGGATTACTTCATCTTGAACTCTGTATCTGCAAAGCTGCACAGATGCAAATTACCTGATAAAGGACAGTTGAGCGTGTAGAGTGTGTTTGAATCCGGCTCAGTTTAAATGAGCACTGGACATGTATGAATCTGAACAGATCTGTTTGGTGAAAGTGACTTTCCCTTGTAATATCTATACTACACTCCCATGTGGGGGTCATTTATCTGAAATGATAAGCAATATAACTATATGTGATAGATAACTCACAATGTGATATTATCACAACATGTCCACAATAAAGATGGTATCACCATCCAGGTACATCTTATAACTTACTGTAAGACAAAAAACAGTCAACAGTAAGTCATAAACAGTACAGAGCTTTATGTATTTATAGCAGTCAGGTGTTCTCTGTTTCATTTAATTTTAAATCTGTAAATCTGAATTGAAGAAATTCCTTACAATGTACAGCCGGTAATTCATACATTTAACAGAAACAACCATGCTTGGTATTGATAATGTATCACCAGTGGTGGAAAGTACATTCACTTAAGTACAGTTCTGAGTTCTACTATAGTTTACTTTAGTTTAGTTCAACTTGATGCCACTCCACTACATTTATCTAACAACTACACTTAGTAGTTACTTTTCAGATTTAGATTTTACAAAACATGTCAGCTCATACAGTACATTGTTAAAGCTTTTGTGGCCCCTTATTGAAATATTCAGTCTAGTTGGGGTCCCTTAAGTGCAGTATAATACTCACATAGGCCAGTCTGCAGCATTATAAGCACCTTTGAAGTACATTTTGCTGATAATACTTGTGCACTTAGACTAAGACTTTTACTTGTAATGTAGGATTTTCACTTGTAGTGTGTAGATATCCCAATAGATTGCTGCATTGTTCTACTGTCAATATGCAATAGTTTTCATTTTAAATGCTATTGGAAGACTTATCTTCACTCATAGCCCTACACAACTGTCTAGTCCTAGTCTGTCAGGCCTCCCATTATATCGTCATGGTGCAGATATAAATAAAAAGCTCATCTCTGCTCTGGTTCACACACCTCAGTGTTTGGGAGTGTTCTGTGAATGCGTCTGTGGCATGTGTTGGATGTGGCACACCCAGCAGCACATGGGCAGGACAGCTCAGACTACTGCGACTGATGAAAGTGACTCAGAGCGCTGGGGAACAAACAGACGAAATCAAACTGGATTGTACACCATTTTTACTGACACGCCCTCGTGTTCATACCTTTCAAAGAAACTACATAGGTGTCCTGTAATTATTAGTGAAGAGGGAGTAATGTCATTTAAGGTGTGATATCAGGCTGATGTCCAATTTATTTTAATCTAAAAAATATGTACTTTTAAGCTTACAGCTGTCTCAAAAAGAGATGTTTGACTTTTTGGGGTTTTGGTTGTTGGCTGAGTTTGCCCATAAAGTGAGAGCAGTTTTATTCTATGTATAAGAACTGTGTCTGTATGTATGGACTTTGAGTAGATACATTACACGTATAAAAACAAGCATTTAAAGCGCTGAAAAACAGTATCCCAGCAACCTTTATCCTAATTCATTACCAGACTTACTTTTTGAAGTGAGCTTGTTGCTTTATTGCATTAGCAGAGTGCTCAAAGAGCCTGCAGCACAATAGCGTCAAGAGGCACAGCAGTAAAAATATGTTTTGTGTTGGAAGGTTTTTTTTTCTTTTTTTTTGCCCTTTCGAAGGGCATATTCCCCGTTAACTTTTATGGACTTGTATTGTGTCAACACAGTCTGTGTTTATTTTAAGTGGCATTTGGGCCACAAGGAGAACAGCAAATCTCCCTCGATCACACACACACACACACACACACACAAAACACACCGGTATCTATGTGACAGCCTGTGATTTTCTCAGCCAGGCCTACTTTTAACAGTAGACAATGAGATGAATAATAGGTGTATCCTCTGATTCACCAAGTGCTCCTCATGAGCAAAGTATGTGAAAGTGTTACAGTGTACAAAAATGATCCTTTGGAAACCTCCACCTCCCATTTAGTCATGGCAAACTTAAGAATAGTCTAAAAAAATGCACTTGGAAACAGACATCTGAGTTTAGTGTATATTGTTACAGTAAGTTGCAGTAAATTGATGAATTTAATTTTGTGACAGAACACATTTTATTATATTCGCTGCAATGGGTTCCTTATAATACCAAGATCAGAGAGGCAATGAAATTATTCTATTAATGCTGATAATCTAAGTGTTGGACACGGTAATCTGTTTTCAAGGAATGTCGAGTACTGCATTGGTTGAAAACCGGTTTGTTCACAATACTTGCCAGTAAGAAGATGTTTAAAATATAAACAGTTTGCGTTTGTTTTTTTCCCTCACAGTCCTCAAGTTTGGACAGTTTTCATGGGTTTGCCGTCCCAACACCCAAAGTCCCCCTCCTGCCCCCTATGAATGGTCCAAAGATCAACGGTTCAGGTGAGCATCTACCTACCTCAAATATGTGCTTTAAGTTTAACATCTAAACGCTAGAATTTCATTATTGACACTCTGGTCGTTTGTGGTGCCTTTACTCAGACTCGGTTGATGGATCATGCCAATAAGAATGTGCCCATTAAAGGTTGAAAATGGAGGGCAGGTAAATGTTTGTCCAGGCAGTTGCTCAATAACTCTCCTGAATGTGTCCAAACAGCCATACCAGATGGCAAGCATATTTACAGAATGGGAGTGTTTGCATTTATAGAAAGAAGTGGATATCATTCATTTCTAAATCTATGTAAGATCATC
>NW_023339740.1:14434469-14447495 GCF_004916995.1 Morone saxatilis | reverse complement strand
GTAGTTATTTCTGCTGTTTAGTAAATATATGTCCACAATAAATCTAGGAATTTGATTGTATTTTTACTAACTTATTGACATGCTTAACATTTCTCACTTGCTTCTGAATATTTCTAATTTATGTAAATGCTTGACACATGGGACAGCAACACGTTAAATATTGTTAGTACTCCTGCTCCACAGTGTACAACAGCACTTAACTTTTCTCACTTATTCTCGCTCTTCTTTTTTTTCCATAGTCAGTGGAGATCGTTTGTCCAATGGATCTGTTATATCTGTGCCTGACCTTGTGGAGGGGGAAATATTTGTTCCACCTCCTCCCTCTATGGCACCTCCACCTCCACCAGGGATTATCCCTCCTCCAGACTTCATGGGTGACCTGAACAGTCTAGACCTGACAACCCTTCAGCCTCCTTCCATGCCCGCTCCAAAACCCACTTCACTGGCACCGTTTATGCCGGAGGAAGACTTAACCTTCTTAAAACCGCCACCAATGGCTCCACCAAAGCCTCCATCTACTAGCTCTAATGGCTCTGCATCATCCGTACCCATTTCTAGTCCACCACCTGCCCCAGTTCCTGACCGTCCAAAATTTGCCCCACCACAACCACCTTCTGAAAGGCAACACAAGACTTATAAGACACCACCCCCCAAACCTATTAGACTGTCCTCTATCTCCACAAATGACTCCCCACCACAGACTCCTGCCCCACCTCCACCTGTGCAGACACCCACACTATCCACCTTCAATCCCCAAAATACAGCAAAGCTTTACAATAATCCTAAAACCTCAATTCTGAGCGGATATGATGATCGCGACACAAGACCCAAGCAGATGTTAGTCCTGGAAGATTCTGGTTCTGTCAAATCAGCCCCAGTGCATGTCCAGGTCGATGGGAAAGCCCCTAAAGTGCCTACACCACCTAAACCAGTCCCCAAAGATGTACAGGAGCTGAAGGAGAACTTACAAATTACCCAACCCTCTCAATCACACCTGCCTGATACAAGCAAGGAGGCTAAAACAGGGACAGTTTCAACACCACCAGAGATACACAAACCTGTCCAGACTCCACATCAGACGTCACCACAGCTTCTGAAAGTGAACAAGACTTTGGTGAATTTAGAGCCCAGCAAGGACAAACTTGAAGGATCTCCAATTCATAGTCGCAAATTCAGTCCGTTATTAGGTCGTAAACTACGCAACCTGAAGGGTAGTGAAACCAACGGAGCACGAGAGGGACCTGTAGCTTCTCCACTGGCTCTTTTAATGGCGGCTAAACAAAGAGAGAAGCACAGATCAACTCAACCTCTGTCGCGGGAAAACAGTGACAAGAAGAATGAGCAGCCTAGTGCATCCATTCAACCGAGTGACTCAAGTCCCAATTCCTTTATTGTCACCCCAAGGTCCAGCTCATCCTCTTCTCTAACATCTCAAGACACAATACAGGAGAGTCCAAAGTCTGCCAGTCCTGTGGAAGATACACAGACAATTCAGACTCCACAGAAATCCAGCAGTCCTGCGCTGGTCAAGAATCAGATGCCATTTACCAGTTCAGCTCTAGGTAGCATGGCTGTGTCCTCGAGTCCGACCAATCTGGTTGAGCAGAAACAAAGTGCAGAACGAAGTCCGTCAATGTCTCAATCCACCCAGCATGAGGATAATAAAGAGGAATTAAGTATGCCATTACTCCCTCCGCCGCCAGAGTTTGATGATTTAGGCGACATTATGGAGCCCCCTCCTTCTATCCCCCCACCCGACCCTCCCATGAAAAAGGCACCGACACCAACTGTGAGCTTTCTCCCTCCAGCTCAAGTTCCATCTCCGCCTCCGAAACCTAAACCCCCAGCAGCTCCAAAACTCCCTCCTCCTGACCTTGATGTCAAACCAAAGCTGCAAGTCCAGACAAAACCCAAGGTGGCCCCACCACAGTTACCATCCACTCTTTCACCCAGTCAGGCCACACTCTTGAGCATCTTACAAAAGAAGATGTTGGAAATGGACCACAAAATGGCCCCAGTGAAGGAGGCAGAATCCAGTACTGATGACTGGGGCACCCCATTGTCTGATGAGGACAATAAGGTCCCTGTTGTCCCCAGGGCCACACCACAGAGCAAGAATTACCCTGTGGTCAACAAAGCAGCAGCTCTGGACATGCAAGAGCTGGAGAAGAAAGTGGTCAAAAAATATCAGGAGACCTCCCCAATCAAAGTTCCTAGCAGGTAAGACTTTTAGTGCTCAAATATGACACCTTCACTTTTGAGGCAATAGGCCCAGTGTTTAGGTACTGTGTCCACTCATAATAAAATTGAATTGAATTGAATGTGCTCTTCTTTTCAGCAATGGACTGCCGTCAAAACATCAGTATGGTATGACCTTTACAGTTCGGCCTGGAACAAAACAGCCTATTACTCTTGTCAGTAAAGGGGATTCTTAATGAGAAGTGTAAATGAGACACACACATGCATGTTATTGGATAATGTGATTTTGCATTAGAAGAAATTTGTACAATGAGGAAGAAAGCACTTTGAACAAATGAGCTACACAGCTCGTGGTTGGCAAACATGTTACGAATGTCTGGAATAACAATGGTTTGCCCTGTTATGAATGTTATAGTCTGAATGTATTGCGCAATCTCTGGAAAACACACTATCACTGTCGAATGGTGTTTTGTTTTTATGTGGAACATATTATAAAAAGGTTTTTGTTTGGCTGCTGCTGTTTATTCAGTGTATGTTGCACACGTTGCCTTTTTAACCAAAACGTTTAATCAGTCTAAACTAATTCTATTAATAAAATATTTTTTATGCTTAAGTTATTCATAGCTGTATATGCTGAGTGAAATCAATCTACATTATTCAGTAATTTGTATAGTGGAAGTCTACCTGTAATCTTGATTGTAAAATACAATACTAATGTACATTGTAATTATTGTGGTTCATGCTGTAATTACATGTCCCATAACTGAAATGTTCTTTCACTGTTACATGTACATTATGTAAGTCCATGGGAACAAAGCAAACAGTTAATTCAGTGCCAGAATGTTTGTCTCTCAGTGGGATTGTTTTTCATATTTATTGAGCTAGGAAATGTTTTAGTTATTTTAGTGCAGTAAAATCTGTGTCAGTGTACCTACAGTAGATGCATGTTCTTATTCTGTATATATGAATTTGAGTAAGTTTAAAATCAAACACTTAGATATTGTAAGATGAAGTTTTATGTACATGTTAAGGTTGTATAATCAAAATATTTAAAATATGAGTTATAAAGTCTTTAAGCAGATCTGTTTATTTACACCAATGTTGTCCAACATCTCCATAACTGGAAAATAAATCCAAGCAGTAATTGCATGTTTTAATAATGTCCTTGTTTCTTTGTGCACAGTATCAAGCTTTTGTGTGAAGACATCTTAATCAAAAGTACAGATAGCGTGGCACTTTTAGGTGTACATATGAAGAACTTAAAATGGCATGACAGCTGCACTACTGTAATGTATATAATAAATTGGGGATCAGTAGGGAAACACCAACAAAGATTTTCATCAGCATCTTGACTAACATTAACATCTTGTCTCTGACATGTTCTTAGGATAATAAAGGTACAGGAGAGTTGCAGATCTCAGTATCTAGTAGTAGTAGTAGTAGTAGTAGTATTCAACCCTTTGTAAAATCAATCACATCTAATAAGACATTATCTAATAAAAAAAAGTTGTTTTTTTTTTAAAACTGCCAAATCACACTTTTGGCATTTCATTGTAAAAGGGTATAGTAAGTCAGACTGTGGGTTATATCGGGCTTTCTAACTCTATGTACATTTCTAAATAAATGAAAAGGCTATTTATATGTTGGATCAGTATTTTAGAGTTAACCACCATATGCAAACTCCACAGCTATTTCCTGGAGACTAATTTTGCTATCACTCAATTTAGAGCGACAAAGGACATTGCTTTTTCTAGTGACAGAACCAACTGTACTGCACCTTGTACTTTAATTATGTAAGGAAGATAATGTTCTTGAACTTCTGCATGATGAGCTAATGGTGATTTCTCTATCTTTGATGACATTGGTAATTAAGTTTTATCAAAACTCTTCAAAAAGGGACAACTAACTGGGGCAAAGATTACATTATTGCAGGACCAACTTCTGGTGTCTGATTGCTTTAATGCTTTTGTCTAAACCTCCATAGATAATGGCATTACAGTAAAATTATATATTGGCCACAACACATTGTGCTGGTGACTTGTGAAAATGATTATGGCATCTAAGCCCAGTCGACAACGTCAGACCACAGTAATGACATCTTACCTGCGACTCGCTGTGCAAATCACACTTGTAATCTTGTTAACTTCTGAGCTGACCACCCACACTTGTCACACGTAAACACACTACCCTCTTTTGACCCAGCAGTGGGTAAACAGGGTCTGCCTCGGTCACATGGTTTTATCAGTATATATTATATGGCCTTAGCAATAACGCCCATATAACCACAATGTGCAATTCGTCTCATCCCCTGTACTTTCAAACTATAGCTATTAGCATACAAGATTCCAGGAAACACAAAGAAATGTCAAAAAGTTCTTGCTATCACAACATTAAGTTACCTTTAATGTAAAATTATGCAATACAAATGGGTTGCCTCAGGTGTAGTTATACATGGGAATGCTATACAGTATGAAAGAAGTGGATAGAGAGACCATTGTAGAGTAATATAGCAACGCACCAAGCCCAGGACTGGGAGAGCAGAAGTTCAAATATTGTGAACACATCTGGGGTACTACATGACAATGAAACAATTAAATCCATATTTCCTGACTGACATATTGTATTTAATTTTTAAGATACGCACGGACACCCCTCAAAAATAAGGGGGAAAGTATTTTAAACTGTGCTCTTCCAAGGTGTGCGAGCATCGTCGGATCTAAGAGGAGGAGTTGGGAGCTCCTGCAGCCGGATCCACGGTGTGGTGAAGCACAAGGTGATCCCAGCCTATGGTTGTTAGAGTGTTAGAGCCACCGTGGAGCCAGGACACACCTTTGACAAAGTCCTGGTGTTGCCGATCTCTGAGTCTACAGAAGAAGAATATATGACAAGTATTTTTATTATTTATTTATTTTTTTTTTTTAAAATGGTACAGAAGATTAACCAGGTGTTTTAGTAAGACGTGCAAAGACTCACATTTCTTGCAGTTCAGAGTTCAAAACAGCGAGGGAGCAATCATCACTTATGGAGGCTAGCATGGAGGCACTGGGATGGAAATAAAAAAAAAAGGAGTTAACATTTTCTAGAGGACCAGTGTAAGAGCTAATGTTAATAGGATTTATGTTTACCTGTGTGTAGAGAAGGCGAGCCCATTAACTCTGCGGCTGTGGACATTCTGCACACGGGACGGCTCCGTTCCCAGGAAATCTTTCACAGTCACTCTGCCCAGCTCGTCACCTGAGGCACAATTAGCATTATAAAACACACTGAATACAACGGGAGTGGCAATTTAATGCAATGCAACAATCTGCTGCGGGGCCTTACCAAAAGCTATGGTGCTTCTGTGGTGGGGGTGCCAAGCTACAGTTGTAGGGGAGCAGCTAGGGGACTCTGTATCTGAGAGACAAAAACAAAGACAGAAATCATTAACAGTCACAAGATCAAGGCTTGTTAAAAAAAAAACAGACAACCAGTGGGTGGCCGGTTAGACACTTATCGATCCGTGATACTAATTTCCTCTGTAGCAAGATTAATTCCAGTAAGAACCTGACAAAAAAGGTCTGAGCCTGGTTGTTCAAGCTGTGATATGTTACTCACCTATTCTAGAGGCGGGTTTGTTTGGCTTCCTCTTGTCCCACATCAGCACACGGCCATCCTGAAGGATGGAGGATAACATCAGGTTGAGTTTGAAGGAAGACTAGTGTAGTCTTACAGTTCTCTATTTATTGTAGCTTTCATAAAATCAGTTTATCCTTTTCAATATGGACATTTATGCAGTTCTCCACAACCTAGCTCCATCAGTGTCCATCAGTTATTGTCTGTTAGGTATTGTGTCAGTATCTTACTTGACCACAGGAGATGAAGAGAGACTCGTCTGTAGGACTGCAGGCAACACAACTAACTGGCTGTGTGTGTACTGGAGGAAGAAACAAGTGAAGAGACATATTCAGTTACGGTTTTTACATCTTTATGAATTATTATTATTGTTTTTTTTAATTATCCCTGATGTTTAAAACAAACAAATTCTTCCAATAAGAGCATTAGTTATGCAATCATATTTTGCAAATCACTAAAAAATTAGTTGATTCAAATTTTAACAGCAAATCTTTTTAATTTCCATTAAAATGCAGATAACTGGCAACTGTGGGACAAATGTGTCCAAACTGTCTTAATTTAAGTAAGAAGAGTAGTTAATGAGAAGATGAAAATATTATGTCACAGTTTTAGCAAAATATTTGAAAGGTTCCTAGTTCTGCACCAAAAGAGATTCACTTGGCTGAACTAAACCAAAGCAAATGTTATTTAAACTATTTAAAGCTTTTTAGGATACTCAAAGGAACTGTTATTTACAAAGAGCTTTCTACTTATCTTTAGTAGACATATTTAGATCAGACTTTGTGACATATATAAAATCAATAAAATGTTTTAGCTTTAACTAAATTTGATCCATTTATATGTAAATATTCAGACAGAGCAGCTTCCCTTACCATTGTAGGTAGTGACAACTGACTCCTGACTGAGATCCCAAACTTTAATTCTGTAGTGAAAAAAGTTAAAAAGATTAATTCCAATGAAAAAGGAGAGAAAGTTATCATAAAGCCAAAGTTTAAAACATAAACCATCGACATGCTTCTGTTCAGCAGTGACACCTCAGCCAGCTGTGTATGCATAGTTATAAAATAGGGTCTAACCGACAGTCCATGCTGCCAGTGACAGCACTGCTGGCTCCAGTAACCGGGCTCACTGTGGTGACGATGTGGTCGTGGTCATGTTTGGTGAAACGATTCACCAGCAGGCGTTCATCCTCGGACAGTTCCCAGAGCTCCAAGGCACCTGCCAGTCAAACAAAGTCCAGTTTAGAATTCAAGGCTAAAGACCAGCACCTGAATCATAAATGCTATGAATCGGCTTCTTACCTGAGTCCGATGCAACAACAACACCCTTTTCTGACACCCATTTGACATCTGTGACTCCAGCCTCAGTCTGCACACCAGCTTTGCAGAGCTCCTCATTGGGGGCCTTCACAGGGTCACTGTAGATCCACACAGATCCCTGCCAGCTCCTGCCACTGAGGCTGGAGGCACCCAGCAGCAAGGTGCCATCTGTGACGAGAGCCAACAAGAGAAAAAAACATTCAGAACATTTTCCCTTGATAGATAATTACACTGAAATATTAAGAACCACTCTTCAATTCAACTAGCAACAAACCCACAGAGTAGTAGTGACAGATTGGACAGATTTGCTTATCGTCTAGCCATCTGCAACAACACGTGCACAGTTCTCAAAAAACTAAAAGATAATTTCTTTAGAGATCCCCTCCAGGCATATGTTGAGACATATATGCAAATAGTCTGCAGGAAACATTAGTGTGTGTCTGATATGTTTTTCCTTTCCACGTTCAAATCCAGAAACCATGAGTATGCTAAATGTTTGTTTCATTTCAAAAGTTTTTCAGGCAGCACAGAAGATGTCTCCTACTTCACAGTAAAGTCCATTCTTCAAGATGATGTTCATCAACATCACACTTTAAAGTTGCAAATTGGACCAGAGTTGACTTCCAAACCATTTGTAATGCCACAGTTCATGCTCGTAGGCCCCGCCCTTTAAAAATCTGATTTTTATTGAGCATACTTTCAGCAGATCAATGTCCAAACATCCCTATAGTGTCAAACTCTGCACATACATCATCCTGCACAGTGAAGCTCAAGCATCCAAATGTAGAAACAAGAAGAAACAACAAGACAATTTTGACTGCAGGGGGACTTTTAACACTTTGGCGGACTGTAATTGCGCCACATTACCAGAGGACCCCTGCACATCAGTACAGTAAACAGACTAATAATAAGCTGCTATCTGCACCACGTGTTTACCTGTGTGACCCTCAGCCAGCTCGCATTGTTAGTTACCCACCTGGTCTGTACTGCACCGCGCACAGATGCTTCTCCATGCATGCTGGGGCATTGGGAGGGATGTTCCACCGGTTTTCCTTTAACATGCTGCACTCCACTGCACTCTTCATTCAGATAGCTAGCGTTGCTGTTTGCTGTTTGCTTGCACAGGCACCACCGTTTTGGGAGAGATTATTTATCGTATACTAAAGCACGTATTGATGTCCGTGTTCTGTGGGGAAGGACGTAGCTGAAGTTGTCGTTTCAAGATTGAATGAAGGAGTGAACCGCAACACATGGGGCCGATGAATATATGCTTCCTGATCCGGGTCTTTTCTTCTTCGTCAATGTGGAGGGATGAGGGTTAATGGCGCATTACTGCCATCTCCCGGGTTCATTCAATGATGTTCTTTTATTGATTGATTTGATTTGAGTGATTTCATTGTCTACAAAAAAGTAAATACAATAAGAAAAAACACAGAAAACACACACAAAAACCCACAGATTAGATGCACTTTGTCGGTTAAATGAACCAGACCGAGCAAGAAATAGCTCAATAAGATCCAAACTAAATGTTTTTTTAAATGTATTGTAAGATAAACAAGGTGTTGTGCATAAAAGTGAAGCACGACACAGGATAAAAACATTTTAAATGAAATGAATACAAAAAATAAATACAAGTAAACCCTGTTAGACACCAGAATCAAACCATCTACCACTTAAACCCCCATAACATCATTTGGATTTGTTCATGCGTTGTTTGTTTTCTTCCTTTTCATTATGGCAGACAGCAAACCCTCATGCATACAAACCTCCATGCACTTTTTACTCTATTAACTTCCACATAGCTTACATGGGCCCGGTCAACATGAAATCTCTTCCACCCTTGTAAGAAAAATAAGACTCTCTGTCCTTGATTGATAATTTAGAAATGTGTTTGTAGTCAGTGATCTTAAGTTGTGGTCTCATTAATTCTCTCTATGATTTAATATGTCTATAATGTCAAAGTAGTGCCGCTCACTGGTCTTCACCATGGACTGTACTGTAAAGATGGTCTTCAACGGGAAATGAAGCCCATGTCCTCAAAAACATTTTTTTTCTACTGAAACAAAATGTATTTTCCAGTAACTTGTTTTCCTCAGCCTGATCCGGCTGCTCTTTTCACAGCTTTACATCAGTACATCAAATCTAATAACAACAGGAACATCGGACAGCATCAACCCTGTTTCAAACACCTCTCTAAATACAAATTATAATTTAACCATATGTATGTTACCCAATGACACATCAACGTGTCCTTTCAGCTTATATGCTTCTTCCTGTTATACAAATTGAAAGAGAATTTCGATTTAGATGTCTACTTGTGACCCATTCTCATCACCTCCACATGTCAACAAAAGAGTGATTTTTCCAATAATTCAATTCAATTCAATTCAATTTTATTTGTATAGCACCAAGTCATAACAAAAGTTATCTCAGGATTTACAAGAACTGCAGTTGATTGTGATTAAGAAGAAAATCTAACATCAGCCACCACATTACCAAGTTATGTAAAGTGATCTGAATGTGGCAAACGAATGATAAAATCAAGTCATAGCTCACTGTTAGTACTTACTGTTACTGTTAACATGATGTGCACCTATATGGTAGTTTTACTTCATTAAGAATAGGTGTAATCTGACAGAGAAGTCTTTTATTGTCTTTATGATGGCTTTAGAAATGTGACTTGAATACAACTTCAGTTCACATATCAATCATTCTGGCATTAATGTACACAATAACCTGTAATATTTAACATGTACAGGGGGTCATGTAAATTGAGGCAGCTGATGGTGTAGTTTCACGTTTACAGAGCAGAAAAATAGGTTTAATGGTTGATGTGTAAAATTAAATTGAACTAACCGGAAACTCTGTCAGCGACGTCGCAGCTTAAACGTTTTGTGTTTTTTTAATTGTGTCATGGTTTCTAAATACTAAAGTAATCACCAAAATAGCCAACCTGCGTATCAAACAATTCACAAATTAAAGTGAGAAGAGGCGAATGAATCACTACAATTAACTTTACAGCAAAACGCACTTATAACTATTCACATCTAAACCGTGTACGCTTTTATTCTGAAGTCGAGCGACCGGAAGTGGCAGTTGAATTGTCGCGAGCTCCACACTTCTCTCCCCCTGTCTAAAATCGATAAGTGATCGATTTTCTTCATGGTTAAGATTGCGTGGGTCAAGTAACGTGCTCACAGAAGGTAAGCACACAGTCAACTAATATATCAAGTGGACTGAAACAGAAACAGAAAATATTTTCCACGGAGCGTCGTCGATTTTAACGGTGGCTTTTTTTTTTTTTAACGTCAGTCGTTGTTGCCAGGCGATGCCTTTGTCTCGGCTCGAACTGGATGATGTTGACGGCTAACCGTTGACTGTAGTTAGCTCACGTTAGCCGCGGTGTGGTCTGTACCTGTCCCGTTACCTGTCCACGCTGAGGGACAGGTAACGGGACAGGACGGCTGCAGCTGCTCTCTGTGTTAGCTTACTGCAGGCTGTGCGCAGCTAGGTGACATTAGAGGGAGCGGTTAACGCGTTTAGTTAACTAGTGAAAACCTTCCAGACAGCACACCGTTGGTGTCCGATGATAGAAATGTCATTCCAGGTTTTATAATCCCAAAATAAGGAGCAGAAATCCTACCAGGAGAACAGAGCTTTTGTTGGAGGGGGAAAAAAACCACCCACCCTTGAATTGCCTGTTTCTGTTGCCATTTGAGGTGATGAATTTATTAGTGAGGGTTTCCAAGTTCATTTGGGGTGACACATCACTCGTTATGGGTGATAATATGTGGGTGTCTCTCATTCCTGTGGCCCTGCTCCCATTGCACATGATGTGAGCATGTATGATGGTTTATTCTGTGACCTACAATAAAGTGAAATATTAACTGAAAATTAAAAACTGCCACCATCCTGACAAATGTTGTGATGTTTCTTTAGAAGTATGAAAAGGTGGCCTTTTCCCCCGTTTCTAAATAGAGCAACATGTTAAATTCAAGCTGTACAATCCAGTGACGGAAACACCAGGATGACATTTTTGCATGACAAAGCGCAGGTGTAAATGATGCCTGACTTATGTTTAGCTGCTCCGGTTTCTGGCTCATTCAACTGCTTTTCCTATGGCAACAAATCAAAATGTGTGCTATGAAAAAAAACCCTATTAGTTATTAAAAGATTCTCAGTCGTATTTCCTAATCACAGCTTCCCATTCACAGCAGTAGTCTGAGTTGAGTCATGAAGGGGGAAAAGAACGTTTTTATAACCTCAAGCTATCTTTTGGTGTTTGGCCTATTAAAAAAATAATATCTGTATGACCACAGGACCTGCCCATATCCATATA
Organism: Morone saxatilis; assembly: GCF_004916995.1. Classification (NCBI taxonomy): domain Eukaryota; kingdom Metazoa; phylum Chordata; class Actinopteri; family Moronidae; genus Morone; species Morone saxatilis. Next base: position 14,436,026 of record NW_023339740.1, on the reverse strand, counting down.
TATTACAGATTCTGTGTAGGTAAGAGAAATCAAATGTCGTGTTGTCATGTTTGTCCATTTTGAGAGGCAGTCAGCAGAACTGCCTTCTTCTTGAAGCATTAGGTAAGACAGCAACTGCCTATCATATTTCACAATATTTAAGACCCCACACCAAGCCTATTGTAACCCACTGGGACAGTGGAGCTAAATATTGAGTTATTGCACATCTGTACATAATGTCTCCGAGCTTCTGACTTCTAGCAAGCATAGATGAGAGCAGCCATAAGTCACTTTCTTCTCTTCAGAACGACCACGCCCCCTTTTGGGTGAAACAAGCACTGTAAAGGTGCCTAGTGGTGCCTTGTCTAAAAGCTTCTGCGTCGCATTTTGCACGTCAAACAACAACAAAACAAAACAGTTTCCGACTTTCTTTACTTCCACAAAGAACGAAGGTCAGTAAGAGATGCATGGGGCATTGGGTCATCTGCAGAGAGGATAAAAAGAGTGAAATTAGAGGGACTGCTTTCACCTAAAGAGGGGGCGGGGGCTTGACACAAGGCCAAAGTACCCGGATGAGCAAACACATTGAATCGAAGAAAGAAGTACTGCTAGTTGTAGTTAGAAGGCCTGTAGTCTTTTTCTTTTACAGTTACAAAAAGCCATCTAGGAATGGCTGAGATTATTCTCTCACTCTGTTGTGTTTACACTGTTTAGATAATGCTTGGAAAACTGATATGCAGTGGTTTACAGCTCTAATGTAAGACTTTCTCCATGGCTCTTTACCTCAGGGGTTCGTCATGGCCTTGAAAAGGAGAAGGGCGACATCCCCCTCTAGCAGTGTGAGTGGAGGAGATTTTGACGATAGCCAGACTTCATCGTTAGTCTCTTCAATTGGGAGAAAGAGGAGAAGGACCTCAAACATTCCAACTGTGGATCCTGTAATTTATTTTCACAAATTTCAGTGACTGTTGTTCTTTTAACTCACTGTCAGAATTATACTAGCTACTTAGATTAAGTAGTTGACACGGGAAAGGATGTGGGTGTGTTTCAGTGTTTAATCCCTGCCTTGCAGATTGCTGTATGTCATGAACTGTACAACACGATCAGAGATTACAAGGATGACCAGGGCAGGATGTTGTGTGAGCTGTTCATCAGAGCCCCCAAACGAAGGTAAAGAAAGGGATGAGTGGTTATTGGATATGTACATATAATTACATCCTTCAATGTGATCAGTCAAGTAATGTAACCCAAACATGAGAAACTTTGAAAGTCCCGTTGTCTTACAGGAATCAACCAGACTATTACCACGTGGTGTCTCAGCCTATTGACATGATGAAGATACAGCAGAAATTAAAGATGGAGGAGTATGATGATGTTGAACAACTCACCAGTGACTTTCAGCTGTTATTCAACAATGCAAAAACATATTACAAGGTAAAATATCCCACTCATTATAAGGTTAAAAGTAGTTTATATGTCTCAGGGGAGAACATTGAATAATAATAATAATAATATATTTTATTATTTTAAACTATTATTGTTACTACTTACTATTGTAAAGCACTTTTCATAAAAGAA
>NW_023339740.1:14425109-14434369 GCF_004916995.1 Morone saxatilis | reverse complement strand
AAGTGATAAAATACATTAAGAAAAACAGCTAAAAGAGGAGTTGAAGTGCAGAAAAAAAAGAAAAATCTAAGGACAACTTAAGAACGCCTGCATGAACAAAAAAGTTTTAAGCCCTTTAATTATATCTATGTATGGCTCTATGCACTTACATGAATATATATATATTGCTTGTGTCTGTGTAGTCTGACAGTCCTGAGTACAGGGCAGCCTGTAAACTGTGGGACCTTTACCTGCGAACCAAGAATGAATTTGTTCAGCGAGGGGAATATGATGAGGAGGATGAAGATGGGTACGATGCGCAAGACAACCCCGGAGGGTCCACTGAGGATGAGGTGACTCTCACATCACACATGATGACTCTTCATTCAGTACTGCTGCCAGTATTCATCTTTAGGTTCAATTCCATGTTAATAATGTGTTGAATCAGTTGTATCTTGCTACTATGATATTGTTTTGAAACCTATGACACAGATTTACAAAGGCAGGAGGTGGTTTGGTATATATCATTTGAAGAAATATTAGCATCTTGCTGCACTAATTTGCATAATAATTCATGGATAAATAATTTAATTATTGAAAGTACAAGCTTTTTCCATTGCACAGGCTTACCATACTATTGTGACAGTGCTTATATTAATATTCCCTTACTATGTTAACAACTATGTTTGTTATGAGCTCCTTTGCCTATTATGTTATGTTTTAATGATTTTAAGGGGACATTATGCAGCTTTCACTTCTTCTAATATATTGGTTGCATCAAAGAATTTATGCAGAAGTGAAGCCACACTCAAAGAAAATGTAACTCTCAAATTTGTCTCAAGTCATTGCCAATTTAAAGCTTCAGTTATTTTATGGAAAACAATATCTATCTAGTATTACCTTACCTAAACTGTGTGACCACTTGTGTGTAACAGAGCGCACCTACTTGCTTGAAAGAGGTCCTCGAGCAGCTTCTTGATGCTGTGGTGTCTTACACTGAGCCCACTGGCCGTCTGGTCAGCGAGCTGTTCCAGAAGCTCCCCTCTAAAATGGTATGAGCGCCTTCAGTGTGACTCAAGACTTTATCAGTAAAATGAGTGTCTTGGTTTTGATGTGTACTTTGCGTTTTTCATTTAGCAATACCCAGATTATTATGCCATCATTAAGGAACCAATAGATCTGAAAATCATTGCTCAAAAGATTCAGGTACAATATTAAAACCTCCCTGTTAAATATTGATTGAGTTATTTACAAAATGTGTTGATAACATGTCTAATACATGTATTCACTTTTAGTTGGGCCACTACAGGAGTGTCAGTGCGATGGCTAAAGATATAGATTTGCTGGTCAAGAATGCCAAAACTTACAATGAGCCTGGATCGCAAGTGTTTAAGGTGAGTGTGTGAGAGAATATGATACATGCTGGATGTCACTAGCAGTGTTTGACATACATACTTAAGACCTACTCATGTTTTTCAGGATGCAAACACCATCAAAAAGATTTTTGCACAAAAGAAGTCTGAGATGGAACATGGAGAACCAATCAAGTCCAGCATTCGTATCAGGTAAACAGGAAACAGCGCTGGGAATAATGTGGAATAAAGTTAACTTTATGTTTTAACCCTGTTGTATTTCCTCTCCCCTCTTTCCGTCTCTCTCTGTCAGGAACAGAAGATCCGCCCAGGGGGACCGCCTCTCAGCTATCACTATGGCTCTTCAGTACGAAAGTGATGAGGAGGGAATACTCTCTGGTATATCTTCACCTCATTATCTTAGGTTCATCAAACACACATCTGTCTCCACTGGGCTTTGATGAAGATGCTCTGTACTAACTGTTGTTATTGACGATTGTCATTATTTATTTATTTCCTCCTGTCTTTCTCAGGTTCTGTCCACTATGATGAGGGGGAATCTGAGGCAGAGAGTATGACCTCTAACATGGACATGAGTAATCCCATCTTCCAGCTGTATGAGGCTGTACGAGGTGCCAGGAACAGTCAGGGTCAGCTGATCTCTGAGCCTTTCTTGCAGCTGCCCTCCAGAAAGGACTACCCCGACTACTACCACCAGATCACTCAACCCATCTGCCTTCATCAGATCAAGTATGACAGAACTAGTACTGAACTAACTAACTCTGTGTGTGTTTTCATACTGTATGCACTTTCATGTCTGTCTTTCCACCTGAATGTTTTCAAATACTTTTTAAATCAAAGTGGATTTTTATTTTAATCACTCATAGTTCATTAAAAACATTAAAGCCCATTGGCAAAAACTACCTCTTTAGAAATAAACAAAAAAAATATTGAGTCAGAGGTTTAATACCAATTTAAGTTGGATATGTCTGTATTTGTTCAGGTAACTTGCAACAGTTAGTGGCAATAATATAGAAATATTATATATTTATATATATATATCATAAACATTTGTTTCCAAGCTGAAATTTATCAGAATTTACGAACACTACTTGGTTCGAAAGCCATTCTGCTTCTGCTTCATTTTTCCTAATTTGTTCATGCTTTCATCATTGCTTTGATTTCACCAACATTCTCTCTTTTTTATTTTCTACCCCTACGGCATCACACACACTCACTGTACAGTACAGTATTTCTGTGCCCTCCTTCCCAAATGTGAGAGCCCGTAATTCCCCACAGGAACAAGATGAAGAACAATGAATACGAGAGCGTTGAGCATGTTGACTCTGATCTGACGCTGATGTTTGAGAATGCCAAACGCTATAATGTTCCTCACTCCTCCATCTACAAGCGTGCGCTCAAACTCCAACACATTCAGCAGGTCAGTCCCAATGTGCACTTGTCATAGTTGTGCATATTTTTAGGAGTCATTATAACAATTTGATATCTACATATATATGTATGTATATATAACTATAAATATATATGATACCTGTCTAGATGAAGAGAAAGGAGCTTTTGCAGAGGGATGATGATGATGGAGACAGCATGCTCTCCTCTGCCACGTCTGACACCAGTAGCACAAAAAGGAAAAGGTTTGCACTTTGTCACATTATACCTGCTCAACTCTATGAAGTTGCTTTCTTTTTTTGTGCGGGGAAGTACAATGACAGTTGACTCCCATTTTGTTTTCAGTCACAAGAAGAATACAAAGAAAAACCGAATGAAAATTCTCTTTGCCGCTGTGACTGAGGCACGAGAAGCTGGCACCGGTCGGAGACTGTGTGACCTTTTCATGGTCAAGCCCTCGAAGAAGGACTATCCCGACTACTACAAGGTCATCCTAGAACCAATGGACCTCAGGACCATTGAGCACAACATCCGCTCAGACAAGTACTTGACTGAAGATTCAATGGTGGAAGATATGAAGCTGATGTTCCGCAATGCTCAACACTACAATGAAGAAGGCTCTCAGGTGATTGGTATTTCTGTCTGCCTTTCATTAATTTTTTTTTCTTTTGTGTTTCTGAGGCCTTCGAAGGTCTGAAAAGCCCATTTGTTCCCTGTTGTAAAAGAAGAGTGAACTTGAGCAGGGATCCTGATGATGAACTTCTTTGTTGTGTTTAAGGTCTACAATGATGCTGACGTCTTAGAGAAGATTATGAAAGACAAACGCAAGGATCTTGGGCCAGCATCAGATGACGATGACATGATGTCCCCAAAGCTGAAAATAAGTATGTAACTTGGTCAGCCACATTTACTTCACTTGACACTGAACCAAATTCAAGAAAATGTGTTTTGTTACCTATCAAGCAGTAGGAACAATGGAAATCATTAAAACACATACATGTTATTTGATTGCAGGAAAGAACAGCATTACTCTGAAGAAGTCCAAGTACTTAACACCCTTACAGCAGAAGCTGAACGAGCTTTATGAGGCTGTCAAGAACTACACAGATAAACGGGGCCGTCGGCTCAGCACAATCTTCTTGCGATTGCCATCTCGCGCCGAGCTGCCTGATTACTACATCGCCATCAAGAAACCTGTGGACATGGAGAAGATCAAGAGCCACATGTTGGCTAATAAGTACCAGGATGTGGACGCTCTGGTGGAGGACTTGGTGCTCATGTTCAACAACGCCTGCACATACAACGAGCCTGAGTCTCTGATTTACCGCGACGCTCTCGTGCTGCACAGGGTGCTGTTAGAGACGAGGCGTGACCTGGAGGGAGGAGATGACGCCCACGTGCCCGACGTGCCCCGCCTCATCCAGGAACTCATACGCAGCCTCTTTGTCTCCGTGCTTGGGCACCAAGATGACGAGGGCCGTTGCTATAGTGATTCACTGGCTGAGATTCCTGCCCTAGATCCTGCAAATCCTGAGAAGCCACGACTCAATTTTGAGATTATCAGGACTAATGTAGACCGAGGACGTTATAAGAGGCTGGATGTGTTCCAGGACCACATGTTTGAAGTGCTGGAAAAAGCCAGACGATTGAATAGGTGAGGTATTGTTGACCATCCTGTACAAAACCAAATCATTTGTCTAATCAATGTTTTATGCACTGATGTTGTAGGATTTTGTTACACCGTATGTTTATTACAGGACAGATTCCGAGATCTTTGAAGATGCTGTGGAGCTGCAGCAGTTCTTCATCCGGATCAGAGATGAGCTGTGTAAAAACGGAGAGATCTTGATGTCTCCTGCTCTCAGCTATACCTCCAAACACCTGCATAGTGATGTGGAAAAGGAGAAGAAAGAGAAGCTTCCCAAGGAGTTTGAGGAGGACAAAATCAAGAGGGAAGAGGAAAAAAGGGGTATCCTACTTAAATATATGTTAAAGGTCACTGTACATAGAAGCTCTATAATGCAATGTCTCAGCACACATTGTGGTATTGTTTTACTGAGTCAGTTGTGAATTCCCAGAAGCTGAGAAGAGAGAAGACTCTGCCGGAGGATCGTGGCAGTCTAGCCTGCAGCGCACATACAGTCAGGACTGCAGCTTCAAAGACAGTATGTACCACGTGGGAGACTATGTGTATGTGGAGCCTGCAGAGCCAAACCTCCAGCCTCATATCATCTACATTGAACGCCTTTGGCAAGACGACACTGGTCAGTCTCATTATTAGTATTTTTTGTATGAAAGGCATGTTTTCTTTTGTTATGTACATTACCTTCAGTTAGTGTTCCAGTTCAGTAACAATTCTAATTCATTTACTTGTATCCACCTCTGATAAATGCAGGTGAGAAGTGGCTGTATGGCTGCTGGTTCTACAGGCCAAATGAAACATTTCATCTAGCCACAAGGAAGTTCTTGGAGAAGGAGGTTTTTAAGAGCGACTACTACAACAAAGCTCCTGTCAGCAAGATTCTGGGCAAATGTGTGGTCATGTTTGTAAAGGTAAATGCTGTCTTTCTGCTATGTATTTATGATATATAAGTTTTGTTTTTGAGCATTGGCTGTTTGAATTTGTACTAACCAAACATTTCTGTCATGTGCGGTTCAAGGAGTACTTCAAACTTCACCCAGAGGGCTTCAGAGCCGAGGATGTTTACGTCTGTGAGTCACGCTACTCTGCCAAGTCCAAGTCCTTCAAGAAGATCAAGATGTGGGCCATGCCCTTGAGCTCTGTTCGGTTTTTTCCCAGAGAGGTACCGCTACCTGTCGTCCGTGTGGCATCCATGTTTGCCCCCAAACAAGAGGAGAAACCACCAGAAATAACTGATGAAAGCAAAGTAACGGGTGATGTTATTGTAGACAAGGTAAACGCCTGTGTTTGTTTTTTTCATAAAAAATGACAGAGGACACTTTAAATAATGCAGACTACTGTCAGGAATACAATTTGTGCATGTCTGCAGGAGAGAGAGGATGTTCCGATGGATATGACCAATGGGGAACCAGGGTGTCAGTACTACGAGCAGCTCTGCTACAACAACCTGTGGCTGAAAGTGGGAGACTGTGTTTATATTGCTTCTCATGGACTAGTGCGCCACCGAGTGGGCAGGTAGAGTAAATACGATTATACACTTTACAGTACATGCTTACGGTATACTGTATTTGAATAGTTGTGTGCTCTGTAGTGGATAGAAACCTTTAGTATAAACTTGTTGATCAATAATATTTTGTTTAATTTCTGTAAGAATTTTCTTAATTAATGGCGTACCAATGAATGCAAAAACTGACCAGCTTACCACCTTAAAGTTAATTATGGACACAGGAACTCTTTATTGTGCTATGTTCAAAAGAATATAGACACACAGGGAGTATAGTGCAATGGCATGTTTTTTGTAAATATAAAAAGTTTCTATATATTCTTTTATATTTAATTCAGCTTATTCTTTTGAAACTATATTGAACAGGATTGAGAAAATGTGGATGCGAGATGGAGCAGGCTACTTCTTTGGTCCAATCTTCATCCATCCAGAGGAAACAGAGCATGAGCCCACTAAGATGTTCTACAAGAAGGAAGTGTTCCTTAGCAACCTCGAGGAGACTTGTCCTATGACCTGCATCATAGGTACCCTCCTAACTGTGCACTGGGATGCTGCAGTGCACAAGGTAATCGAAATAACTGAATGCTAATAATTCACTGAATCAGCTTTCTTGTTTTACAGGGAAGTGTGTGGTGTCGTCCTTCAAAGACTACCTATCGTGTCGGCCAACTGAAGTGCCTGAAGAGAATGTCCTGCTCTGTGAGAGCCGCTACATTGAGAGTGAGAAGCAGATGAAGAAATTCAAGGGTCTTAAGCGCTTTTCACTCTCTGGGAAGGTGGTGGAGGATGAAACCTACTATTTTAGGTGAAAAGCCTTTACATGCTTTAAGTGAACTGTTAATCTTACTGTTGGAAACAGAACAAAAACGTTGTTAAAGAACCCCAAAGTAAACATGCACTGATCCTGAATACAGAAACATTTTATCCTCCCATGTAGTTAAATCTTGTCTTGCCAGTCAGTTTCTACTGAATGAAAGATTTATTTGCAAAAGGTGGATTAATGGCACAGTATATTTTCCTGATTGTCTTATACAGGAAGCTCATCGTGCCCCAGAAGGAGCCATCCCCTCTGCTGGACAGGAAAATTGAGGAACTGGAGGCTAAGTTTGCTGATATGACAGATGAGGAGCTAGAGGATCTTGGGGATGATGATGGCGAGCTAGGGGACCAGTCTCTTCCTCAGATGCAATCTTCCATGTCTAGTGACATGGATATCATGCCTTACACTCCTCCGCAGGTCAGAACGAAAGTATTTAATTATGACTGTAAATTTCCTCTGCAATCTAACATGTGATTTTGTGACTTGTAGCCTTTTTGTGAATACTTCTCCTGTGTTTGGTTGCCAGTCCACGCCAAAATCCATAAAGGGCCTTTCAAAGAAGGAGGGCTCAAAGCGGAAGATCAACATGAGCGGCTACATTCTGTTTAGCAGCGAGATGCGAGCTGTCATCAAAGCCCAGCACCCAGACTTTTCCTTCGGGGAGTTGAGCCGCCTCGTTGGCACAGAGTGGAGGAACCTGGAGAGCTCCAGGAAAGCAGAATATGAAGGTGAGCGGAACTTTTTTTTTTTCAAATCTAGTCTCGAACCAGATGTTGTGTTTTAATAATTGTGAACCACTGAAAGTTAACAACCTATGCTCGTCTTCATTGTGCTGCAGAGCGAGCAGCTAAAGTGGCCGAGCAGCAGGAGCGTGAGAGGGCCCATCATCTGACGTCCCCTAGAGCAGGTACCCCAGTAGGGGCACTGATGGGGGTGGTGCCTCCCCCAACCCCCATGGGGATGCTAAATCCCAGCATGACGCCTGTGTCAGGTAACCCCTCATAGATGCAGATGGATCCCAGTGTACACTAGAAGGCTGGAATAAGAAGCTGAACTGCTAGATATACTCACATGTGTTAAGTCTCCTAACCACGCCTATGTCAGCATGCTTGTGATGTTGCATTGTTGCAGATTTAATTGTATGTGGCCTCTAACATAATTTGATAAGCCCAAACCTTGATTGTTGTACAGTACTCTTTGTTGTCCAACCTTCACATCATGGTATAGAGATCTGTATTTGAATGCAGAACGTGATGTAGAAACGTCCTGTACACCATTTGAGGATTGGGTACTTGATAATAGTGCATGTGCACTGACTTTTTTTCCTTGTGCGTTTTTCATTTGTGTGGCCTTTATTTCCATTCATATCCATCATAATGACATGGTGATAATGTGAAAGCATATATATTAACATAATTCTGCATGCTTGGTAGTGAAGTAGTCGAGGCATGTTTGACTGATGCATGTTGCTGTCTTGTGTTACTATTATTCCTTTCTAACAAGGTATGATGGATGCATATAGGTCAGCTATGATGCCCCCACGGGGCCACATTGCAGGCATGGTTAGTATGACTGGCATACCACCGCATCACATGGGGGTGCCTGTCTTTCCCCAACATCTCCTGCCTGTTATGCCTGGGTTTCCTGGAATGCCATACGTTGGTAAGAGTGCTGTCTTAGCCACCCCACCTGCCACGCAGTTGCTTCCTGTCTACCAATCTGACTCGCTGGAGGGGCTACCTGTACCAATAGGCTGAGGTCTTTGAGTTGATGACTAGTCAGTTGAGAGCATATGGCCTCAACAGCGACTTGGTCATTATCTTACCACTAGACTGGTAATTTGTCATTGAGAGGAATTCAGTGTCTCCAATGAACAAAAAAGTAAACCTGATATTTGAATTATTACATTTTTAATAATTATTATTAACATAATTGGCATTCCTAAGTTTAATGTGGTTATAATTATAATGCTTGGTTTCAGTATTGGACTTTGAAATCCTTACTTTTCTAAATATAAACCAATATCAAGTGGCCTGCTGCACCTTGTGATGGTGTCTTGATGCTGAATATCCCCACAGGTGTCAGTGGCATGGGAGGTGGACCTGGAGCAGGAAATGTTCATGGATCCCAGGTAATCTTTAAAGCCCTGAAATTAATCATTGTAAACCACTGTATTTACATTTTGTATTCATGTCACATCATATCATCTACATATGTTATTTTGTAGTTACCCAACAGTGAGTTTATGATATGTTTCTCACATATCAGTATAATATTGTATGATAGTGAGTGACTGTCAGTCTGTGTGTTCTGTCCATAGTCTCTCCAGATAACGGGGGACCTGATTTTTCTGCCAATCACAAGTGCTGCTGGAGTCTGCAGAATACTGTATTTATTTGAATATTGAATATTTACACCAACATCAGGATTATTACACCCGGTGTTGCTGGCCTTTTATACTATGTAGCTTACAACATTAATATCACTTCAGTACCAAGGAAAGCTCACACTGCAGATATGACTTTATCAATAAATAAGATTTTAACCTAACTA
>NW_023339740.1:14373111-14424903 GCF_004916995.1 Morone saxatilis | reverse complement strand
AAGCAAATTCAGGCACTAGCCTATTGACCATTTTCACAGCTGGAAGGCATAACTTGGACTGTACTGTGATGATGTTCACCTATTCTACTGTAAACACCAAATAGTGTTAAAGTTGAAAAAGAAATGTTTTCACTGGGAGGCTGTGATGACGAATTGGCAACTGTAAGATTAGCTATGGTTTCACTTGAGACCAGAGTGGTGTCGTGGGACTCGGGAAGTGTTGTAATGTGTGCACACTACACATGTGCATGGTAGTGTATCGCTCTCTATTTTTAAATTGTAATCCTTTTAACAATCCCCATTTTTACTAAATGTAATTATAATGACATTATGTATTTTTTTCTGTAACTGAAATGGACCTTATTTTATATCCTCATTATGTAATCTGTTACTCTCTAAACCTGTCAACAGACAACTGGGTCTTTAATTAGATCAAGTTATTGATGAAGATGAATTTTGAATCCGATAAATAATAGAGTTCTCATAATGTTTTTCATTAGATGGGTTTGATGGGCCCAGGGCAGCAGGCTCCACCACCGTACCCGGGACATGGTCAGATGGGACAACCTGCGCTCCAGCAGCCCTCCACCCCGGTGTTTGTGTCTCCACCGGCCAAGTCTCAGCGGCTGCTCCACTCCGAGGCGTACCTCAGATACATTGAGGGCCTTACTGCAGAGTCCTCTACCATTAGCAAGTGGGACCAAACTCTCTCAGGTTAATCTTGTTTTCTGACTTCCTTTGATTAAATCTACATAAAATGACGATCACACTGCCTGACATAGCTTGGGAAATATGTATTTCTGAATCCGGCTTGTTTAACTTAACAAATAATTTTAACGTCTTGTTTGTGCACTTTCAGTTCAAAAACAAGATGTGCGCCTGACAAAAGAGCAGGAGAGCAGACTGCCATCCCACTGGCTGAAGAGTAAGGGGGCCCACAAGACAATGGCAGATGCACTTTGGCGAATCCGTGACTTGATGCTGCGAGACACCCTAAACGTCTGTCAGACGCACAACCTGTAGCATGCTTGTATTCTGAGCCTCTGTTCCCTCTTTACCTGTGAGACAGGAAGAGGATTAAGCTCACTAAAAGTGTTCACTTTGTGTTGTCATTTAAAAAATGTGTTTGTAGCCATGAAAGCTTTCTGTGTTGAAGCTGTTTTTTTGTTTTACATTTCAAATATGCTGTTCTAAGTGCATTATTGTTATTGACTGTCTTTCTGTGATGACTGCCTTCATGCTTTCACAAATAAAATGTGACGAGTTCAGCTTGTCTGTGATTCCTTTACTCAGTAGGACCTACAATCATGCATCACTGTAACTGTACAATGGCTGTGATTTGAAAAGGATCACATGAGTTTAAATTTAAACATCTTTTAAAAGCCACAAATTAAAATAGAAAATAGATATCAAGTATATGTATAGCATATTCATGTAGAGGAGGTTATTTGAAGACAGACTGATTAATGTAAACAGTTGTCTTGGTGATTCGATAAGAGACCTAGGAAGGGGCGTGTCTTACAGCATTCGTGTGACCACTGCGCCTGCGCAGTACACAGACCGCGCAGTTCCTTTTGCTCCAGACGTTTGAAAGCTGGCACGGTGAGCACGTCATCCCCTCCTGATTGACATCCACTGTAACGGTAAGACGTCCCAATGCTTCAACACGTACGATATTGAGGAATACGGTATTCAAACGTGTAAATTGGATCATAGTCCAATATCTTGCGAGTCAATGTGTAGTGTTCGGGAATTGGCTAACTTTAGGGTTAGCACTAAACACATTAGCAAGCTAACGCTAACATTAGCAGGCTGACTTGGAGGGACCGGCTGCTGGATCAGTCTATTCACTGGAACTGAGAGGTTGCTGTCCACGTCGCTTCACCTAATATTGTGCGTTCAGTTGTTAATGCGGGACAGTGGAGCAATGGATAGCTTCTGATGAATATAACTTAATAGAAGATCAAGTTCATGCGGTATCCCCACCACCATGTGAACTTGCAGATGGCTAGACAACCTTCCCACTGCTAGCATAGACACTACACTGCATAAACCGATCTGGAGTCAGCGGGGCCAACTGAGCTAGTGCCAGGTTGAGGCAATGTAGCCAGTCCGGCTAGGTTAGCTGCTAGCGAGCTAACGTCAACGGCAGACTGACTGTGTGAAAACTTAATGCTGGTATTAAGACTTGCTTTGACTTGTTAGATGGAGCAGTGCAACTCCAATACGTTGTAGTTACAACACGGATTATTTCTGCAACTATACACGGAGCACACATTAGGGAACTTGTCATGCAGTGTGATCTTACATACACACGTTTTAATAACGCGTGATTAAAATGTGTGTACAGGATTACTCAGCATCCATATTTAGTAAGGAAATTGTTCAATCAAGCATTCATTGTTTTCTTGCCCTCAGTTACGAGCATGGAACTGAATGATGGTAACCTACAAACCCTCACCGAGTTCCTCAGGAAAACACTGGACCCAGACCCATCAGTCAGACGTCCAGGTAATACAACTAGATAACATAGCATTAACTTACATATCTTAATACAATTTCGAAAGAATATTGTTCTTATTGACCTATTTATGATAAGTATTCACTTGATTGTGTAATCTCCCCTTTTTAACACCTGCTTGCTATTCATCTTTTCTTTCTTTTGTAGCTGAAAAGTTTCTTGAATCTGTGGAGGGAAACCAGAACTACCCCTTATTACTACTCACTTTACTAGAGAAGTCCCAAGACAACGTGATTCGCGTCTGTGCTGCTGTTACATTCAAGAACTACATTAAAAGAAACTGGCGCATTGTGAGTCTCACCGAGTAACTGCAAGTTTACATGTTATTGACTCTACTCAGACCTAGTTTGTTGTATGTAGTTATGTTTTACTGTATGAGGAATACTATATATAAAGATTTTTAAAGATATAATATATAAATAAATTAAAAACATAGTTGACCGTTGTCGTATTAGTCTTTTTGACCTGTGCATTGAGTTGACTATCCTGCTTTTGTGGTGTGTTTTCCCAAAGGTTGAAGATGAACCAAACAAAGTCTCTGATCCCGACCGAACAGCGATCAAAGCAAACATAGTCAATTTGATGCTAAGCAGCCCAGAACAGATTCAGAAACAGGTACATCTACATCACATGTCACAGTGCCTTAATGCGTCTGAATTTGAAGGTGTGAAGGAAGATGCTCAACCAAGCCCCTGTCTGCTTTTTATGCATTTCCAGTTGAGTGATGCCATCAGTATCATAGGAAGGGAAGACTTCCCTCAAAAATGGCCTGACCTGCTAACCGAGATGGTGACACGCTTCAGAAGTGGAGACTTCCATATCATCAATGGAGTGCTTCGTACTGCACATTCCCTCTTCAAGAGGTAAAGCTCACTTCTAAATGGTTTTAAATGTTTTTTTTTTATGATTGACTTCAAACAGATATTGTCAAATCTTTTCTGTCCCCTCTTGTTTTCTTTAAGGTACCGCCATGAGTTCAAGTCAAATGAGCTTTGGTCAGAGATCAAACTAGTACTGGACACATTTGCCCTGCCTCTTACAGAGCTGTTCAAGGTTTGTAACGGCTTGCAGTTCAGTTACCACAACACTATATAAAATCTAACAAATATTGAAATGTTTAGTTAAGATGGTATTCCAATATGAAGAAGTATTTATATTTCATTTTCTTTTACGCTGTAGGCCACTATTGAGTTGTGTCAGACTCATGCTACGGACATCAATGCCTTGAAGGTCCTCTTCTCTTCACTCACGCTCATCTCCAAGCTGTTCTACAGTCTTAACTTCCAGGTCAGTTCAGTTTGTTTTGTACTCAAGGCTTTGCTGTTTTGAAACTGCGTTGTCTTGTTCGTAGCCAAGGTAATAATGTTTCCCCAAACAACAATAGCACATCACAATTCAGACCTTTTTGTGAGCCGTTTTTCCATTTTGGTGGCATTTATTGGTGTGGACAGCTTTGAAGTTACTCTCAAGATCACTGTTGCCCCTAAAGGATTAACGTGAAGTAGCTGTTTTTGTCTTTCTTGATGATCAGAGAAGTCTCGTATTAAAAGCTGAAAATAAATTGCTTGCTTTAATTTTGTGTTATTCTAAATTGTAAATAATGCAGTCAAATAGTTCATCTTTAAAACATTGCAATAAATTTGTAATTATTGAAAGGCAATCACGCACTGCCACGACCACTGAAGTGTATGATGAATTTTCACCAAGAAGTCGTCACGTCAGCTTCTGTTTTATATTTATACACACGTTCAAGGATGTGAACCATTTTCCTTCAACCGTTCTCTGTATCATTACACAGGACCTCCCAGAGTTTTTTGAAGACAACATGGAAACCTGGATGACCAATTTCCACGGCCTTCTGACTTTGGATAATAAACTTTTACAAACAGATGTGAGTTTCCTCCTTTTTCTTTACTCATACAATACTCGTCAATACATTTTCAACACTGCCGTGCTATAAAATGGTTGTTAACGTTTGTTTGTTTTGCGCCTCTCATGACAACTCTGTAGGATGAGGAGGAAGCCGGTCTCCTGGAGCTGCTGAAGTCTCAGATATGTGACAACGCTGCCCTTTATGCTCAGAAGTACGATGAAGAATTCCAGCCGTATCTGCCGCGCTTCGTCACTGCTATCTGGAACCTTTTAGTTTCTACTGGCCAAGAAGTCAAATATGACCTGGTGAGAGAACTGATCCCTCACTGCGTTTCTGTGTTCTTCTTGAAGTTCACTTTCCCCCGTACTAACTATGCACCTCGTCTTTGTTGCAGTTGGTAAGCAATGCTATCCAGTTCTTGGCATCAGTCTGCGAAAGGCCACACTACAAGCATCTATTTGAGGACCAGAATACCCTCACTAGCATTTGTGAGAAGGTCATTGTACCCAACATGGAGTTCAGAAGTAAGTAAATTCATTTTTCCCAGAGTCACTGGATTGCATTTAGAAATGTTATCAGTAGTTGGACAGAAACATGTACTTGTATACTGTATGATACTGATCAGATTGTCTGTAATGCCTAATTAGGTGCGGATGAAGAGGCCTTTGAAGACAATTCTGAGGAATACATCCGAAGGGACCTTGAAGGATCTGGTAAATATTTTGATTATTGATTATCGCCTCCCCTAATGTTGTTATTTTTTCAATTATATGAAAAAATATGTAGTTTCTCCTCACATTTTGTGTTTGACTGTTGTTTTGGGAAGTGTCTCTTCTGGCATAGAAGTCAAACTCTATATGCATAATTATTTAGTTAGTTATAATATTTACATCCAAAGCTTCAGTCGAAGGTTTCCACACGCAAGTTAACAAAAGCGTGCCCGTGATAACCATGTCTCCAACACTTTCCCCATTCTTCCTCAGACATTGACACTCGTCGTAGAGCGGCATGTGACTTGGTGAGAGGCCTTTGCAAGTTTTTCGAAGGCCCAGTTACAGCAATTTTCTCAGGCTATGTGAACTCAATGCTGTCAGAGTATGCCAAGAACCCCGGGGAGAACTGGAAACACAAAGACGCCGCCATCTATTTGGTCACATCACTGGCGTCTAAAGCGCAGACACAGAAGGTATTGTTGACTTTAATTTACAGGGTTGTTGAACATACAACTGCTAATAAAACAAGCTCTTACTTCATGAACTGTGTTTGATATAAATAGAATAATTTGCTCAGTCTTTACATTGCTGTCTTTTTTTCACCAGCATGGAATAACACAAGCCAATGAGTTGGTGAACCTGAATGAATTCTTTGTGAACCACATTCTCTCAGACTTAAAATCCCCCAATGGTAAGAATACATGCTAAGAAGACATTTTCAGTATGCCATTGTTACAACAACTGGCTCACTAGAGGTTTGGCTTGTGCATACATATCCATTAACAATCAAGCATTCATTGTCATTGTAGTTAATGAGTTCCCAGTTCTGAAGGCAGACGCCATCAAGTACGTCATGATCTTCAGAAGCCAGGTACGAACTGTTACTTTCTCCATAACTTGTTGAATTTCAAAAGGCAAAATGAGTGCATTACAGAGGACTTCTTCTCTCTCTCTTTCCTCCAGCTTCCTAAAGAGCATCTGCTACAGGCAGTTCCTCTACTAATTAGTCACCTGCAGGCAGAGAGCACAGTGGAGCATACGTATGCTGCCCATGCTTTGGAGAGGCTGTTCACTATGAGAGGCCCCAACAACACGACACTGTAAGTATCAACAGTAAATTGATATTTTAATTAATTGAATTAATTTTCCACATAGCAAATGAGCAGTAAATGTACAGTGTATTATTGAAATATTCAATTGAGTTGTGATTTATGCTTTTTTGATCCTTAGAATACAAATCAAATCTTCACCCAGTGCAGTTTAGAAGAAGGCAAACGTCTCCATATTCAAGAACAATTCATAGTTGAAATAGATTTGGATTGATGCACCACATTAGATGAAAGCTTAGATTTATTAGTATGTGTGGAGTAATTGCCCATACTTAATATTGGGCAGATCACATATTATATATTAATTTGACTTTTCTCCAGGGATCAGTTGTATACTACATTCACCCACAGCACTGCACTAATAGCAGTCCTGTTTGTTTCACAAAAAGTTTTATAGACAACTGGGATGAAACAACGAGGCCAAATGCAGAAATCGGCACCAGCTTTTCGATTCATCTGTATATCTACTAAGCAATCATCCTCCATTTTTTTTCAGTATCACTCCTGCAGAGATGGCACCTTTTACTGAACAGCTGCTCAACCACTTGTTCAAGGCCCTGGCTCTTCCTGGTTCTGCAGAAAATGAATACATCATGAAAGGTAAAACTGACTCTCCTCTGTTGTCTAAATGCACCCCGTTAATGTTCCCCAGTCAGTGTCAGACCAACTCCAGATTTATTTTAAGTAGCCTCATAATGTCTTTCTTTTCTTTCTTTCTTTTAATTTTTAAAGCCATCATGCGCAGCTTCTCCCTGCTGCAGGAGGCCATTGTTCCCTACATTCCCACTCTGATTGGTCAGCTCACTCATAAGCTTCTCTTAGTCAGCAAGGTAACATACACTTTGTTACTATTTATGGATACAGATAGATTCACCAACATGGTTTGTTCAGGCGATGCACATGTCAACTAATCCAAAATCTGCCACCCATTTTCAGAATCCGAGCAAGCCTCACTTTAACCACTACTTGTTTGAGTCCCTGTGCCTGTCTGTCCGCATCACCTGCAAGGCCAACCCCACCACTGTCAGCAGCTTTGAGGAAGCACTGTTCCCCGTCTTCACCGAGATCCTTCAGAGCGATGTACAGGGTGTGTCAATTAACTATGGAACTGAGTTATCTACATGTAGATGATATGCTGATAAACACAGCCTGTGGCTGGTTAAGGCAGCTCCACTCATGCTTCCTTTGTCTGCTGTCGCAGAGTTTCTTCCGTACGTGTTCCAGGTGATGTCTCTCCTCCTGGAGATCCACTCCAACTCCATTCCCTCTTCCTACATGGCTTTATTCCCTCACCTACTGCAGCCTGCGCTATGGGAACGGACAGGAAATATCCCCCCGCTGGTGCGCCTGCTTCAGGCTTACCTGGAAAAGGGAAGTGCCACTATTGCTGGCTCTGCTGCAGATAAAATAGTGAGTTGATAACTCTGATTGTATCTCTATTTGTTTTTTTTTCTTAACATTTATACATTGCATCATTTATTCATTGTGTGACCAGTATGTTGACATATTTTGTGGCTCTTTCTTTTTCAGCCTGGCTTGCTTGGAGTTTTCCAAAAGCTGATTGCCTCTAAGGCCAATGATCACCAAGGTTTTTACCTTCTCAACAGCATCATAGAGCACATGCCCCCGTAAGTTGATTACAGTTGTGGTCTCAGTGTAAAATGTATCCATAAAATGTAGTACTAGCTAGAGCTGCATGATGTATACAAACTTCATTTTGCGATTATTTTGCCAGGTATTGTGATTGCCATATGAGTCACAGTTAGTGTGAGAATGATCATTTTTGTGTTGCATCACATTTAATTTTCAACAAACTGTAAAATCAAGATGTGATTTTTTTTGGGGGGGGGGGGCTGTACCAAACAAACCTGTTACATCTGGAGAACAAGAGCACTACAGTACTTTATTATAATTAATAACTAATATAAATAAATAAATTACAGCTGCTGTGATTTCCATTTTTTTTTTTCCATTGCGATTTCGCTAATATTTTGATTAATTCTGCAGCCCTAGTACCAGGAGAAATTGACCTCAAGTCATGTTTTGGTCATGACTTGTTTCTTTTTCTTTGTTTTACCAGAGAATCTATCATTCAGTACCGGAAACAGATCTTCATTTTGCTCTTCCAGAGGCTACAAAGCTCCAAAACCACCAAGTTCATCAAGAGTTAGTACAATCATCTCATTACCAAAATTGATGATCTGTTCATAGTTCATAGTGTATTATCACCAGTTCTATCATTCCCTACTGCCTTATAATACGGAGCTTTAAGTGTTAAAGTTTTCACTGGCTTACTTTCTTTCTGACAGGCTTCTTGGTGTTTGTGAACTTGTATTGTGTCAAATACGGGGCTATTGCGCTTCAGGAGATTTTTGACAGCATCCAGCCAAAGTAAGTGTATTTTCTATGTTACCACAAGATGTTGACAGAAAGTACACTGCTATCTGGCTGCAGTTAGTTAGTGGATTCATCCATCAGTGTAGTGTTTAGGCAGTGGGGACATGACATGTTCTATTAACCTTAATGCCACAAAAGATTCATAAGATAGCTGTCCTTTTAAAATAGATGGCCAAGGAGGCTACTCTAAGCCCTTTTTTTTAAGCTTGAAAGGTGGCTGATTGTGAAGGATGGAAGCTATAGTCAGCTTAGATTCACAGCTGTTACCATGGATGTCACAGTTAATGGTGAAAAGGGTGTTTCTAAACCACATCCTTCCTTCCTGCAACAATACGTTGGTCCCCAGTTGAGTGGACACAGGTTTATAGATTAGCTTGAATTGGATGATTGCTGACAATTTTGAATGTTTCTTATGACCAGTAGTGACAGAATGCAAATGGGAAGGGAGAAAAGCTTTGCACTGTATTTGGAAGCGAACTGTTTGGAACACAATGCATTTATATACACAATTATGCAGAGTAATAGCTTTCTGAAATGTCACCACCCTGCCTGTAGGACAGTAAATATGTCAAAGTCAACAATATTTCCTGGTACCAGTGCCGTTGCATTTAACGTAAGTGCAGAAGACCATTGGGGAAGTGTACTGTATTAATCATGTTTGCTTTGTTGTGTTGCAGAATGTTTGGTATGGTGTTGGAGAAAATAATTATTCCAGAGGTTCAGAAGGTATCTGGAGCAGTTGAAAAGAAGATCTGTGCTGTTGGCATTACAAAAATCCTCACTGAATGTCCTGCAATGATGGACACAGAGTACACCAAACTCTGGTGAGAAATCAGCCTGAAGGCAACACAACCACTTCATTTCTTGTATTTCTTTCTTACTTGGTTAAAGCACCTGCAGTCACAGGATTCTTCAACCCACACAGATGTTTTCACTTTCTTGATTTGACCTCTAATCCTGACTGTGTGGGCGTGTACAAACTGTGTTTGATTGACATCACCTTAAGCTTTCTGTTGCTGACATCATGTAGTTCCCAGAATAGCCTCACACACCTTTCACCTGAGGAGGGAAATCATCTGTTGTCTAAGACAATGTTGTTTTTCTGATTGATTTAGAATTTTAATATAAATCTTGGACTTGGGGAGTACCAGAGTAGGGAACCCTAATAATTAATTAATTAATTAATACCCTAATTAATAAATGACAATTATTAAATAACATTACAATGTGTAGTCAGAAGCTGACCTGTATTGTCTGTTGTGACAAGTGTAAAACTTTTACAGTGCTGTAAATTTAATGCTTTAGGATCAAGAAAATCGTGAAACTAGCACTTGGCTAAACTTTTCAAACTGGCCAATCAATCTAAACCAACTATCTCAACGTGTTATAAGAAGATGTAAATTAAGATTTTCAACATTACAAACATCTTTTAGACTGCAGAGTTACTTCCAAGTTTGGCAGGCTGGATGTATTGGCACATCTGTAATGGCAATATTGCATACATCTTTTTTATACAGCAGAAATACTCGCATTATATGTACTGAGTTACAAGTGATAATAATAATTTGTTAAACTAACCAGTCATTTGGGTTTGTCTCTGTTCAGGACCCCTCTGCTCCAGGCGCTAATTGGTCTATTTGAGTTGCCAGAAGATGACAGCATCCCAGATGATGAGCACTTCATCGACATTGAAGACACACCAGGCTATCAGACAGCATTCTCGCAACTGGCCTTTGCCGGGAAGAAGGAGCACGACCCCATTGGCGACGTTGTCGGCAACCCAAAAATCCTGCTGGCCCAGTCACTCTACAAGCTTTCTACTGCCTGTCCGGGAAGGGTATGTTGAGACTTGCACGAAATATTTAGCAACTTTTTTTTCAGTTACCTAATATAGAAAATAAAATAAATGCTAATTGAATCCAGAAATCAAATGAGATATCCTTGTCTCACTTCTTTGGTGCAGGTTCCCTCGATGCTGAGCACCAGCCTGAATGCTGAGGCCCTCCAGTTCCTGCAAGGGTACTTACAAGCAGCCACTGTGCAGTTGGTTTGAAACTGATGTGATGGTGTTCACATGATACGGAGATCACGATACACTGCAGGATTAGCCACAGTGACCTCAGGCCACATGACAGACCTGCTTCAGCTGAACATTAGTCTTTACAGATTTGGTTTGACTTGACAGTTCTTGGTGGATTTACCAGAGAAGTGATCATTTTGTCTGAATTTAAGGTGTGTTCCCTGATGGAAGTTTTTTTTAAGGCTTTTTAAAGATATGACCAAAAGTTGACTCAACTGAAATACTGTTTAGTGCTCGGGCTCTTTGTTTGCTGTGTGGCAAAGCTAACAAGGATTTGGAAATCAAGGTCTGATACAATTGTCAGTTTATTTCAATAACCGCAGCATCAGCAGAGGTATATTTCAGCAGTACTGTGGAACACTGAACATCTGAATCATATGAGAGGGATTTCTTTACTGCTTCTTTTGTATGTTTGAATTCCTTTTTACGGTTATGGAGACTAGTCGTGGCTCAAACATAATGCTTAATATTTTTCTGTTGCATGTTTCCCGTAGATTTGTTTATGTTTAGTCTTATGTTATGTTTCTGCACTGTTTGTTAATGTGAATAAAAAGAGGCACTTGTATAGATCTGTTGTCACCGCAGTCTCTTTTCCATTAGCAGTTTTTCTATGAATTTATGTTTGTTAATATTACTTTGGCCTCCAGTATAGAGGCTATTCAATGACTTTATTTTAACTTTCCTTTTCATAAAGCAATCCCTGACTGCCCTTCAGATCCAGTTATGGTTATTTATAACCAGAAATTACACAAGTTACCCTTCAGTCCAGTGCAAAAATAAATATATGGGGCTCTCCCTTCAGATGACAAATGAATGTATTAGGAATATACAGTGTAAGACTTTGGTTGTCTGCATTGGCCCATAATTTAACAAGGTTGTAAGATGGACTGTAGAGAGGGTTCAGGACAATTTGATGTGGCCATTGGAGGTCTTCAGTTCAACGTTCTTGATGAAGGGTAGCATGCATTTGTCACCTCCCATGAAGCGATATGTGGCCACATTTGCGTCCCAAGGTAGAAGTCTAGAGAAGGAAACATTCATTTATTGTCCCAATACTTCTCATCAATGGCCTGAACATTGCATCTGTAGGTGTAACCGCTTATACTGTACATGTCTGACAAATAACCTGATCAGTACTCACGCTCGTGTGAGGAAAGGGATGTACATAAGACGAGGAATGCATATCATTTGCTGTTCGGCTAAAATGGCTTTCATGGATTGCTGTACAGTGTAGAGCGGCTCCAGAGGGGGAATTAGACTCCGAAGCTCCTTCCTGGTAGATATAAACCAAAAATTGGAGAATATGGTATTTTCAAAGCAAAAAAGTTGTGAAATGATGAATGGTGGCATCTCACCTGATTTCACAGCCTGCAAACATCCCTGTGTCTACAATATAAGGGCAGACTAAAGTGGTTTTGATGCCATCCAGGTCCTCCGCTCGCAACTCGTGTGTCAGTGACTCGTGGAAACCGACAGCTCCAAATTTACTGGCACAGTAATCCTGGAGGAAGAAAGTAAATAAGAGCATTTAGTGGATTGTTGTATTCGTCCATTCAGTTTGTAGTTGAGGGATTCATTACTCATGCGTCTTACCTCTACACATGCAGTGCTGAATAGTCCAAGAGCACTGGCAACGGTTACAATGTGACCATGATTCTTTGCTTTCATCTGAGGCAGGAAGGCCTTTGTCATCTGTTAGGGTGGTTTAAATAGATGATATTAGCACCTTTTTTATAGAAATAGAAGAAATGGCCTGTTTAACCTATCAGACCCAGAACTGTGACACCCTGAGGCAAGCTCAAAATCTGCATGGATCACAGTTTGCACTGCCTCATAAAGCTGATATAAGTTATCTCACCAGTCTGGTATGTGAAACGTTTTGTGGGATGGGAATCAGATGAGGACATACCCTTATGTTTATCTACCTATAAACCAAATATGTTGGAATATTTCAACATATCAGCCACTTTATAAACAGCTGATTAGACTTGTACAGAAGTATAATTGTTTATTTTGTCATATAGTTTGCTTTCATTTGCTTATATGAACATGTGTTAAGGAATATGCAGCATAATATCCACTGAGATGACAGTGGCCTGTTTTAATAATTGTCTGTCTTAAAGAGGGACCTTGTGCCAAAATCTTATTTGAGACTGGGGCTGTACAATAAATTGGAATATTAATGAAATTGCAGTATGTCCAAGTGCAATATCCAAATTGCAGAAGGTGCTTTTTGATGAAGCTTAAATGTGTTTCTGCATAATAATGAAGTTGTGTAGTGCTGAAGAGATGCCCTTGGCCTAAAAATCTTGTTTTCCTGGTACAGACCACAACTAATGAAACACCATCATGATTTTAATAGTTTTTTTCAGTAAAAATGAAAATTGTGACACAAAATGATCAATCCCACTAATCATGAATCCTATCACAATTGTAATATCTGTCAAAATAATCACAATATAGATTTTACTATATCATTCAGCCCTATTTGAGGCCATTTAAGCAGAGACAGTGCTCATTAGGTGCAGATTTTTACATTTAAAAGCTGGGGCCATGTAGTATTGGTATACAATACACACGAAGTGGGAGCAACTAGGGTTTAATAACACAATGTATTCCCATTTCCACACACACAGTACAGTGGGGTCTGTGGGAGCTGCCGACTATTCCCAACAGAGAGACATTCTTGCAAGATCAGGTGCATTAGAGTTTTAGAATGAGCTGTCACCGCCCGCCCACTGCACGTCTGATGCTGATATCCTCCATATTTCCTGCTAATGAGCTTACCCCTTTATTGTACCAACATGAGTGAGGCTCTGAGAGGATCATGGGTATAGAATCACATGCTGTCTTAACTGGTGGCCTTTATGGGCTCCTTTTTTTATTCTGGGGATGAGTGGATAAGAGGTTACCGCCAATTTGTAACCTCAACTGAACTTGGACACAGTCACAGGGACATGCTGTAGTGTGTACCGACTCTGCTTCATCTGATCCCTTCACACATCAGTGCGCTAATACTGACCCGAGCCCGGCGGGGAGGACCGCAGTGAATAGATGTTATGTAAGCCGTGTCAGGCTGATCAGATGATGTGAGCTCCGTGTCTAGCGTAAGGGGAGATGGATAGTTTCAATCGTGCGTAAAAGACGCGCGCGTCAAAATCTCACCCAAAACAGCGCGTGGCAGTTCACCAGCAGGGTCCTCTCCAAAAGCTCGTCAGGACAGTCCAGCAGCCTCCTTCCGGCCACCACGCCCGCGTTGTTGACCAGCATAGACACCTCCCCGACCTCCGCTCTCACCTTGGTCGCCGTCTCATAGATGCTGTGACGCTTGGAGAGGTCCACCGTGTACGTGTGCACCTGGACCCCCAGCTCCCGCGCCAGCTCTGCGGTCTGCTCGTTGGCAGCCGTGTTGCAGTCCCAGAGCACCAGCTGCGCCCCCTCTTTGGCAAACTCCAGGGCGAACAGGCGACCCAGCGCGCCCCCGGCCCCCGTTATCAGACAGAGCTCCCCGTCAATGCACTTCAGCCTCGGCCGGAGGAAAGTCTGGAGGACGGCGTTCAGGATGGAGTAGGTTAGGTCGATGAGCATCAGCAGCAGGTCCACTATAAAGATCATGATGCTCCGGTCCGGTCCTGTTCCTCAGGAGATGTTAATGAGCCACACACAGGCTGAGCGCCAAGCTTTGGAGCAGTTGTTTCTCTTTGTGCTTTGGGATTGGATGAGCATTTTATATAACGTGTGTGTGCCGGATTAGGACGCGGACGGATGGTGGCCACCAATAGAAAGGCTGTTTGTCTGATGAGCTGACTGACTAACCCGTGCACATTCATAACTCATTCATAACTCCTTCATAACAGTGGCTGAGTAAGACTGAGGCAGGGATTAAGATAACACTCCAGTGCCAAACCCAGCATATATCACACTGTATGTTTTAATGTATGCATTGAGGGTGGGATGTTTTAATGCATCCTGTGTGATTACTTGAGCAGGTCACATATAACTTATTACATATTTGTTATTTAATCAAGTTTGTTTCTGAGTCAAAAAACTTCAAACCCACCAGCTATTTTTGGACAGCCATACGTTTTTCATGCTTTAAATGGTCTTTATACAGAAGAATACAAAAGACCATACATTTCAGGGGCATCAACTTTTAATGTTCGTTTTCTGCTTGAAGGATGAGCTCACGTTTTTCAATTAATTCTTCTAAATTTATAAAAGGAAAATATACACTTGACTTGTCTGATTCTGCTGCTGTAAGTATAAATAATAATAAAGTATAAAAAATGCCAAACATTACCTAGTTTGTGTAGTAGTGTGTTTTCTCTCTATTTTATATCATTGTAAATTGAATGTCTTTGGGTTGTGGGAATTTTTTCAGTATTTTCTGATACTTACTACTACTACTACCAAACAATCGATTAATTGGTAAAATAATTTTTAGTCTCAGCCTTAAAATTAAATAAATTAATGATAAAATTAAACTATTCCCCATTTTGCTGGTCCCTGTAGAATCATCACTCACCACACTTTCTTAGACCCTATGAACTACATTTATCACCTTTTAATCCAAGCTATAAAGCGATAATCTTGTTTTACTCTTTTATTTTTACAAACTTAAAGCTACATTTGTTAATATGAATGTGTGGAGTGAGTACTTTAATATTTCTGTTTTTATTTAATACAGAACGTAACACTGGAGGGTGCTGTTGTATAAAATCTGCAGCCTCCATCTGCAAACAACAAGTTCAGTCATTGCACAATCTCGCCGCTCGCTCTCATGTAATGTATTAATTCAGAGGTTTCATAAAAACAAATTTCACTTAATAAAGTGAGGCTCGTAGCACCAAACACTTTATTGTTGTCTTTTATTAAGCATCAGACAGTAAAAGGAGAAAATTGCTTCAAAATTGCAGATCATAGACATTTTCCTATAGCTTCTCAGATGATATTTACAAGTTCTGTGTGTCAAAGTTTAATAGCGCTACATGCGTTGAACAACAGGAAACCACAAAGATAATATTCTACAAAGTCAACTGGTACAAAGTATGAAACTTTACAAAACAAACATTTCCCCAGACACAGTAAGGGCAGCATACAGACCTGTGTGAGTTAA
The DNA here is from genome assembly GCF_004916995.1 of Morone saxatilis. Taxonomy (NCBI): domain Eukaryota; kingdom Metazoa; phylum Chordata; class Actinopteri; family Moronidae; genus Morone; species Morone saxatilis. Next base: position 14,409,094 of record NW_023339740.1, on the reverse strand, counting down.
ACAGAGGTGATCAATTCCCTGAAGAAGGGGGAAGATTTGGAAAATTATATTACCATGTCCGTATTTGGCTTAAACCTCTAGTGTGGCATATTGTTCTTAAAGAAAAGGACAAAGGATGACATTATTATAGCTTGTGCTTTTGGAAATTGTACTGGAACCAATGAGTACCTTTGTATGTTGACATTTTTATTTGCATGGTCCCTAGACAGCAGATGATTTAATATAGAGAAATCAATAAAGTGCAGTTGAGAAAACAAGAAAGAAAAGATATAAAAAGCAATAAAGACATTGTTAACATTCCCAGGAAAGATTTGTAACCATTTAAAATAGTCCATGGAAGTAAGTCCATTGTGAGGAGAGGCTTAACTCCAAACATTTGTCAGTATTTACTGCATGTCTGACTGTTGTGTGATGAATGTTAATGAATCTTCACTGTGTAAGACACCCTCCCTTTTTATCTTTCTAGTCTTTTCTTCTGTTTCTAACGCCTTGACAAGTGAAAGTTATATCACCATTTGTCAGTTTGACATTTTGATGCAGGGCCGGGCTGCAACAGATCCTACACACTAGTGACTGTATATTTTCTCTTTTGTCAGACTATTTTGTCAAGTTTCTTCCTCAGAACTTCATGACACCGTCTGACCAAAGACATTGCTGTAACTGAGCCTTTCCTGCTGGCCCAGACCCTCCCTTTGCATGCCCGGGATGGTATTTATAGAATCACAGAAATGAACACATCCTCAACTGCCATTTTTGCATTGTCATTCTGCACAAAAGACTCAAGCACGAGGCTGGTCCTTGTAATGGAAAAACACACGAGTGCTCTGTGCATAATCTGCATCTCTGTGACAGAATATGATGGCAATTGTCCTACCCAAGGGGATGCTTCACCTCCTAAACAAACTAAATAGAGCTGAGACAGCTTGCACATAGTGATGTTTTGAATGATCGTATTGTCTGTGTTAAAGACTTGAAGTTGGACATGCAGTGAAGGAGCAAAGTGCTACAGCCATCGTTAGGGATGTCAGTTGTAATCGGGCTGACAGCTCTGCTGCACAGCTCTCTCTGTCACTCACCACTTGTTCCTATTCCATTCACATTTCACACTTTCTCCCTCCATGGGAGAAGGTGGCTGAGGTGAACATACACATCATAGCAACAGCACCTTAGTTTCAGGCGCACATTGCTGTGGTCATGCACTGTCTTGCTGAGACGGGTGCATGTTTCTATTAAAAAAGAGAGCGAAATAAAGGGATGATAATTTGAAAAGGCCCACAATCAAGTTTTCTGTTTACCTAATTTCTTCAATAATTCAGTCTTCAGCAGACTGAGGCCACAGGTGAGGAGGGACAAACATAGATGAATGAATGACGGAATGACTCCATGAAGAGAATGCAAACGCTGTTATATTACCTATATTTGAGTCTTTAAGGACTTCATCTGTACAAATTAGGCTCCTTGCTCGCATCAACTGTGAGCCATCCAGTCATCTCAAGCATCACCATGGAAACAGTGGTTGTTCACTCTGTTGAGTGAGTCGGCATCTGTTTGTTTTTTGTGGATTGGGCCTTTTTCATGTAAATGTTCGGTGCATTTAATGTAGCTGCACGGGAGACACATTACAGGGAGAGTTGTGGATATCTAATATAGCAGTCTGAGAGATTGATGACCCAGTTCTCTGCGTGTTTATTTGCTGTACAGTTTGTTTAAGTGTCATTCGGGCTCGATTAGACAGGGTTCAGTGACAGATTCAGTATGCAGGGCAGGCGTTAGTTAAAAGCAAAGGCACAGAAATATCTAATTCATATTATGTCTAATGCTTGCCAACAACCATACAGAGTAAATACTACTTTTTTTAAGCATAAAGATTCACTACTAAAAATAGATGATTTCTAGCATGCTTGCATGATATGTTGTAAAGTTAATAAGGGTTCCATGCTTGCGTGATTAATGTAACAAAGAGCACGAGAGCACCTGATGAACAACAGATTGGTCATATGTCTGGAGTCAGGTGCTTACGAAAAAGCAGGCTGCAGGATATTTGGTTGAACTAAAGTGGCCTACAGACACACAAGATACCGCCATGCTGTTTGTGTGCTTGAGAGGCGAGTGGTACGTAGCTGCGAGGTGGCTTTACGTCTGTAAGAGATGTCATGTGAACTCATATGAGCATAATGTTTTGGATTTCTGAAAGCGAACCACTTGCCAAGATCCATAGTGTGTAAATAATCAAATTGTCTTTTGAAACGGATGTAAAATAAAGTGCTGTGTTGTCTCTTCATTTTCCTTCTTTCCTCTCTCTTCTTTTCCCGTCAACAGCTTTCTTCTTCTGAGGCCAGTCCTCTCATCTGTGCATTCTCTAGCTTACATGTTTTTGCCGAATGAGCAAGTATGGCTCCCTGAAATATATCAGATTCTGCTGTTTAGAAAAGGAATGCTTACATTTCTAACATTTAGAAATAAAACAGTAAAACTTACTATCATCTGTTAGAGTTTTCAGAAAGAGCAGTTCTTTGGTTCTTCACATTGCACAAAGGATAGAGGAACAGACATGTACAGTGTGACAGTAGCAAACAACACAAATTTATCTACTACAGTATATTGTCTAATAAATGCAACTCCATCAAAATAATGCAGTACATACATCGTAATGCAAAAGTATGAGATTAGTACAATATATTTGTCTAGCAGAGTCCATTATTTTAGAAAATATCTTAAAAATATAAATTATTTTGATACTTTACCTTGTACAATAAATGTGTTTTCTTGTTATATTCTACTTTTGTAGTTATACATGTACAATATTCACACTCCTACAAAACCAGAGGTTCAACATAGAAAATCTTTGTGATTTTCAATGCTGTCTGTCCAGCTATAGTGATGCTCATAAGCACTGTCATTTTTTATGAAGTTCAGATTATCAGCTACAATAGGAATGATGACTCCTTCAAAACTCCTTTGAGAAAGTTTTGAAATAACACAAGACTTTTGTTTGACTTTCTCCAGATTCAAACTGTGTACACCAATCTGAGGAACACACAAAGACATTTAAGAAACAATCAAAATAAGTAAACAAACAAGAATAAAGAGTTGTTCATAATAAAAATAATTATCATGTTAAGGTGCTCTCTCTTGCCAGCAGTTGGGCACAATGGGAACAAGAAGGAAATCGATGGATGCAGCCTCACAGTGTCTCTCTGTGTTGTCGAAATGTATTCTGTGCAGTAAAAAATATCGACGAGCAAGACACTAAACTCCTGTGGAACAGAAACAGACTGACACACTTGATTCTTCTCTAGTTCACACTTAAGACAAGAGACCAATAACGCTACATAACAATAAATATACTGTATATGAAAGATGATCATTGTACACACTTATATATGTGCTGTCTATCTGTCTGTCTGTCTAACTCTCTCATACAAACACAAACATAAAACATGGGTAACAACATAAACTAAGGCCAGTTTTGAGGAAGGAAGTTAAAGGAAGCAAACTATACATTTTTCCACACTGTTGCCTCTGTAATGTCATAATTACACATCGATAACCATGACTTAAAGAAAAATGTAAGTTCCCCCTTCACACTACAACATAGTTGTTTGGACTATCTCAGCTGAATGAGTCTCCCACTTTGCAGTACCATGTTTCAGTGCCCTCTGTGGTTTGCTACTGTTTGGACAGCTTTTGCTATAGTGGCTTTAAAGTGGTATCCAGGGTCAGAAAAATAGGTTTTTGCTTATAAAAAATTATATTTTGTACTCTTAAAACTAGGCTGTAATTATTAGATGATAATCTGGGCTAAAACAAATGTATAAATAGTAAAAATTATCAGACGGGTGTTCCTTGCTTGTCCTCTGCTAAATTAATTTATTCAGGAGTTCTTGGTAGCAAAACACAAAAATCTTTCCCATTGTCCACAACTATTGTATTTTCATGGGAGCTGCACTTTGTATTGTAATTTTTTTTAATGTTCCTGCAAATGTTTTCAGTGCCTTTCATATTTTTGGGAAGTTTAGTTCACTGTGCTTCTTTTTTCCCTCTCTGCCTCCTCCTCTCCTTATTTCCTCTGTGGTCTCTCATTTATTGTAACTTTAAGCGTTAGAGTGACCCTTCTCTCCCTGAAGTGGCTGTAGTTCCTGGACCACATGGTTCTCCTGCCCTTCTAGTGGCAGTGTGTTGTTCCCCAGCTTCCTCTGCAGGCCCTCTGTGTGGTTGGACCCTTTCTGGAAGCTGGAGTGATGGCCAAACTTGGGGCTGGCTTTTTCCAGGAGTCTTTGGGATGGGTTGGTGCCTGAACCATCATGCAGGTGCTCCTCCTCATCTGTGTCAGCATCAATGAATTTATTAATAGATGCATCGTGGAATGTGAAGATGCTGGGCTGTAAATTCTCCGGGGGTGTCTTGGTGGGTGTCCTGCTGCTGGCAGTTGTGTAGACGGAGACCTCAGGGCTCTGGACTGATGAGCTGTCCGAGAGGGCCCCTGTCCCTGAATCCTCCCCACCTCTGAAGTTGACCTTGAGTGAGCGGCTTTTTAGTGGGTTTTTGAAGCGCGGACCTGTGGAGCTGTCAGAATATGGCCTGCACTTGGTGCTTTGTCCTGTCTGGGGTGTAGTGTTGCCCTGGGATCCTTCATGCTCATTCTCCAAGGTGGGTTCCAGGCTGGGGTTGGTGCTGACCCTCCCTGGCATGTTGCTGACAGGGCTGTGGGAAAAGCGAGAGCTCTCAGGGAAGTCAGTGGCACAGCTGATGAAGCTGTCAATGCTGGACATACTCCTCATGTCTGTAACTGCTTCTGCTGTGCTTGACATAGGTTCAGTGGGGATGCTTTCCATCTCAAATTCAGCTCTCTGCCTAACTGCTTTGGACAGCGGCCCTTTTTCCTTGCTGTTGAGGTTTGGTTGTGACTGGGTCTTGGCCATTTTGTTGTACATCTCTTCCAGTTTCTGGGCACTAAGATGCTGAGGGCTGCTAGAGGGCTTGGTCTGCTCTTGGTAGTTTGGTTCAAGGGTCTTGATGGGGCTGCTGGGGCTCATCTGTGACTTCAGTTTGAGTGCCCCTTTCGGCTGACTAGGAGACACATGATTGTCATGAACCTTCTCCTTCTTTCCTTCAGCGTTTTCCACCATTACATCCATTAGTTCTACACTGCGGCCAAATGCATCTTTAAGGTTCATAGAGACAATGCTACCATTTCTCTTGGCCCTCTCCAGAGCCTCCCTTCTTTTGATGGCTTTCTCCTGCCTCTTTTGCTCCTTGTAGAACTCAGAGAAGTTATTCACAATGATGGGGATAGGCAAGGCTATTACCAGTACTCCAGCGATGCAGCACAAACCTCCAACTATCTTTCCCAGTAGAGTTTTTGGGTAGATATCACCATAGCCTACTGTTGTCATAGTAATGGTAGCCCACCAGAAGGAAGCAGGGATGCTTTTGAACTTGGTGTCCTCTTCATCCTTTTCTGCAAAGAAGACCAGACTGGAGAAGATCATGATGCCCATGGCCAAGAAAAGGATGAGCAGGCCCAGCTCATTATAGCTCCTCCTAAGAGTGAAGCCCAGAGACTGAAGACCTGTGGAGTGACGAGCCAGCTTCAAAATACGCAGGATACGCATGATTCGGAAAATCTGAACCACTCGACGGACGTTCTGAAATTGCAGCACACTCTTGTTGGATTCGGTTAGGAAAATGGTGACGTAGTAGGGCAAGATGGCCAACAGGTCGATGATATTCAGAGGACCCTTAAAGAACTTCCACTTGCTGGGTGAGGAAAGGAAGCGAAGCAGGTACTCCATGGTAAACCAGGCAATACACACAGCTTCCACGTGGGCCAATTGTGGGTTGTCTGAGGACTGCCCAAACTCATCGGTGTCCTGCAGCTCCGGAAGGGTGTTCAGAGACAAGGCAATGGTAGACAACACAATGAAGAGGATGGAGACAATTGCCAGGATCTGAAAAAAAAAACAGAAGAAAACAACAATGAAAAATACTCTGGAATACACATTAATGTCTGAGGAATATACGCCAGTGCTGTACCCATCTTGTGCCATTTTCTAAGGATACTGTTGTTGGTCGGTACACCACTGAAATAGATCCAGATGGACTGATATTTAATTTTCTACAGACATTCAAGGTCCCCAGAAGATGAATCCTACTGATTTTGGTGATCCCTTGACTTTCCATCTAGCGCAATCATCAGGTCAAAATTTTAATATCTCCAATGCTTAGTTTTTTTTACCATATCCCTGTAAAACTAAAGATATTTCCATCAGTCTTAGCTGTACGTGTGTTTAGAGCAAATTGTAAAATATTAGCATGCTAAATTTAGAACGCTGTTCTGTATAACCTCACAGAGCTGCTAGCATCTCCATAGACTGTTAGTCTTGTTTGTGTTCTTGAGGGTGACTTTAAAAAAGCTCTCCTATAAAAAGTTTGAGGTGTGTAGGTCAGGTGTTCAAATACTTATTAGGATGTGCATAAAAGATATGGATGTCTTCAGACTAATTGCCTGCTATCCAGTCTTTTCATCTTTGTTGAATAAGCTGCAAACATTTGATCATCAGTACAGTGATGAAGATTAAAAGATCATCACTCAATATGCAATAACTCTGAAGCCATCTGTTTTGTGTTTGTGTGAGGGTCCTTCTCATTACCTTGAACCTGTAGTTGGCATCACAAGTTACGCTTTCAGTTTGAAAATGATCACAATTATACTGACAGTAAACAAGAAAAAGTAGGTCCATGCAGTATTTCTACACACTATGCATTTTAAGGAGTAATTTCCCTTTTATTTGCATTTTGCAATGCTGAAAGATATGTTAAAGGTTGAATGTGACAGTGGATGACCAGTGGAGCTATAGTTAGCACTTGCCCGCCCCTGAACTACATGCTGAAAGTCAAAATGCTCCACCAAAGTGAAGTGCTTTAACGATGTCAGAGGAAGAAGGTCAGTCCCATGAGAAATTCCATTTTAACGTGTCAAACTGGTGTGATTCCATTTGTGACGCTAAATTGCTTTTCAGAACTGGCTAAAATATCCCAACTAGTGATGGCATTTTCTGATGATATTAGTTCACAGCCCATTTAACTTTCTGGCTACTTTATCAAAAGTATTCACAAAATGTCATGTCAGCATTTCAAAAGAAATAGGGTCAAAGCTAATGTGATCTCTGGGGTGGATGTTTTTTCTTCTCTTCAAGTTTTGATATTACAGAGACAGACAGTGAAGGAGGGAGACGAGAGAGACAGACTTTCAGATTGTATTGATACATTTTTAAAAAACCCTGTCCATTTATTTTTAGTCTGCTTCAACCCTTCAATGCCCAAGGCTACAAGATAACCACAATGTTTTCCTTGTTTTACAAAGCAACCCATGCATGGTCAGTGAGCCTGTCTGACAGAGACCTCTGAAGCATTGAGCCACCTACTAATGATATAATCTGCTGAGCACAATAGGGTTTTGTCATAGTGCTGGGGATTAAGAAGGCCACACAGTTGTGGGTGTGTAGGCGTGCCACACCTATTATTCCTGTCCCGGAGTAAGTGTGAAATCCAACACAAGGTCACTGTGGAGGCTGTGTCCCAGGCCAGTGGCGAGCAGGATTATTCCCTGGCACCAATCCATACCATAAGCTTTAATTAATCTTGACAGGTGACTGCTTGTACACCTACCTTGGCCTTTGAGGAGAGAGGGACTAAAAGCAGAGCTGCAGGGGTGGAGGTGAGAGAGGGCAGGAGAAAGACTGGAGTAAAGGCATTTCAACTTCGGCAGCCTAATAGTTCAGCTGTGACAGTAAGTTAAAGGGCAGACAAAAAAAATTAACTCCATCAGAGCTTTCCCTGAAATAGCCTGCCTACCGGTCTAGATCCCATGAGATCCAAGTGATGGATGAAAACTCTCAAATAGGACCCATTAGAGGTAGATTCCTTGTTACTGAATAATCACACCCAAGAGAATAAAATAACCAATGTCAACATGAAACATCATCATTAACAGTAACAGACAAAAGTTAGAGTCAGTATTTTCAGTGTTTTCTGAGGATGGAGAGGTTAGATAGGTTATCAGAAAGTCTGGATAGGTTGGAAAAGGCAAATGTGCTTTATGTGCAGCGATTTAGAAGCAACTTTTTAAAAGACAGACAGCTGAAAGGCATTGGCTAGCCTCAGCTCTAAAAAGGAAACCGCACTCATCAGATCAAGACTAATCAAGCTTGACGCACTGACCAGGCCTAGATGTCGCTAATAAATCATGCTGAACACAAAAGACACTGAACCAAGGTGTGTTTTGTGTGTGTGAAGAAAAACGGAAGCATGACTAGCTCCACCTCCCAGACACTTCCCTCTCTTACTCACCTTTTCCCCTCCCACCCTGGCAGCATGCCACTGGGGTCAGCCAGAGAGGAGATTATAGGGATGTGATCTCACAAAAGAGATAGAGTGAGAGAAAGAAGTGTCTTCTGAGGACACTGAGCACAGTGACAAATCTGTGACACAAAGGGAATGAGGCAAACCCAGCCTTTGCTTTGCAGCCGAAATGTGTGAGTTTCCTTGGTTGGGCAATGTGAGTTGAGCGTGTATGTATGATTTGTGCATGCGGGGGTGACACTGTTTCACAAATGAGGAAATGTAATATGAATATCTTCATATAACTGCCAGACAGAGCAGAAGCATAAGGAGAAGAACAGACAGTTAGAGTAAAATGAGTATTCTCACAGTGCGTATAAAAGGCACTAAAGTTGAAATGCAATTGGCTGAATATATTTTACTATGCAGGAGAGACAAAAGAAGGTTATAGTTAGTCTGTTGTTACCTCATTAGCTCCTAATGACAAGCACTGAGGTCACAAGGACAGCCCATCCCACTTCCTGTCTGCATAAATGGAAGATGAATCTGATCAAGACTGCTGTTACTTCTACACAACACTGACTCATCTTTAACACACACACACACACACAACACACACACACACACATTCACTCCATATTCATTTGCTCAGTAATTAGCCACAAGCCTCCCTTCCCCACAGGCCAGTAGGCAGGAGACTGAATATTTAATATCCTCCTGAAGTGCAAGCTATCCTGTCCTGGAAAAGGTGTGTGTGAGTGGGTGCTCACTGGGCCATGACGGACTACAGAGCCAAAGAGCTAGCCTAGTTTTCACACTGCTTTCACCACACAAGGTTAGTTCTGCTTCATGCTTGATCAAAGGAGAGATGGATAGGGAAGAGAGTTCCTATAAACACACAGCCGGAGGTTCCTCAGAGAGGGACCGTCCCATTAGGATTAGGAGTTCAACAATTACCTGGTTCCGCTTGTTTCCCAGAAGTGAAAGCAAAGCAATTGCAGGTTTTATCAACAGCCATCCTCTGGTCCTGCACATCTCTCACAGATACATGATAGACAACCTATCTTATTTTGTGCTATGTGTTTATTTTTATTCCTCTTGCACCTTTAACTCATTCCACTCACACTGAATGTAACAAATAAGGGCAAAAATACTTAATAACTTACTTTTAAATACTTTATCTATCTGTTGATTATAAAAGACTTTGCCACACTGTTAAAAGTTGGTTGTTTCAACTGAGGTTATAATCAAACTGGATTTGTGGCGGTTACAGTCGGTTATAGAAGGGATACATTATTGCTGTAGAAAAATATGAATAGAAACATATTGAAACAGACTTTCATTATAATTTCTACTTCTCAGCTATCCATCTGTTTGCTGTGTATGTCGGGTCTGTGAGGGTTGTACTTAGCCAGAGAGGTGCTTTGAGGTAAATGCTAACGTCAGCAGGCTAAGATACTTGACAATGCTAACATGCTGATGCTCAGCAGGTGTGTTTACTATGTTCATTATCTTTGTTTAGCGTGTTAGCATGCTAACATTTGCTACTTAGCACTAAACACAAAGTACATCTGAGGCTGATGGATATGTCATTAGTTTTGCAGGTATTTAATCATTAAACAAAGTGAACTGAAATATGAACTGACCAGGTCAAAGTCAGTCTTAGGATCAAGATTTCTAATTATTGGTTAATCATAGAGGTATAATTTGTGACAGAGAAATCAGGAGAGGAGAGAAAAGTCAGAAGAGATAAGACAGAAGGGAGACAGCTGCCAGGGCAAAGGGAGGAGAGTCAGATAAAGACTGGAGGCGTGTAAGGAAGGAATGAAAACAGAAATACGACACACGTGACATTTAGGTATGAGAACAGACGACGTTATGAACAAAGAGGCATTGTATTGGGCAGAGTCCAATCTTTCTGTCTGGTATTTAAGGCTTTCCCCTGCGTCATGCTGTGTGAATTGTTGATTCAATTCTGGTCCGTCCTCAACGTAACTGGATTTGCCCTTTTCACCACATGAGCCGAATAAATGGAGGGATTATGTCACATAGTGAGTCACTCACTTTATTTTCTGTGGGCATGTTGAGTGCAAGGTGGCATCTTTAATACTTTTATTGTATTACTTTTTCTGTGATTTGCCAATAAATGTTTTCTGGCCCTGTGCGCTGACAGCCGACCTTCCTCCTACAGAGTCTGTTGTGGTTGTGCTCTAGTTCCCTCTGTGGGATACAGTGTTTTTGTTATTAGCAAAGGCTTTAATGGAAAAGATGGATGGACTTACACTGCCAGTAGACAGTGGAGAATCATCTCCTCACTAAGTGGTAGAAGCCCTTTACAGCTATAAACACTTCCTCCCCTGGGTTACAATCACCTACTTGGAAAGTTCCACATAGGGACCTCACCACAGTGCAACTCTCACCTGCTGCCCTCTTACATAAACTAATGACAAATAACTCCTTAATATACCCCTTTTGTAACTTTTACATAGTTTTAAAGGTGCTAAAGGATAAGGCTGATTCTCTCAGTACTTTCTGACTATCTGTGGCTCTTAGCCTCAGGTCCATTAGTTCCTACTGAATCTTTCAAAATGGGTCACACATATATAGTTTCATAGTTTAGTTGGGCACTGTCGTTTTTAGCAAACGTTACTCAGACAGTGAATACTATTTGTTGTGTATCATTTTCAGCTGTGGATTTGGTGCACTAATGAGTATTTAAAGAAGGAGGATGGTGCATCGAATATTTGACTCAAAATAAACTACAGCGGCCACATTTGTGTCAGTAAAGAAACATGTCACCCAGTGCAACAATGATGCACACTGATGTGTTTTTGGACAATAATGGAAGTCTATGGCACAAACAAAATAAGCTATATCAGGCGTCAGATACACAGATAATACTTGCTATCATGATCATTCATTGACGTTTTATGGGGTTTGTTGACAATGAGAAGACTATAGAATATCACCACGCGTATCAGATAAAATTCACACTGACAGTATCAGTTATTCTGTGCTGGGTCGTCCAACTCTTTGCTGAAGAAAGTCAAAAATGTATGTTTTTTTAATCGCTGCACTAGTGCACCAAGTGGAAATATAGTGGAAATATCGTGTGCATCACTTTATAGAAGAGACATATTGACATGTATCTATGGAGTTTTGAATCAGAACCAGAATTTAAAAATTATGTTTTGGGCTTTTGAACAATGTTTTGCTGCAAAACATTCAACTTTTCAATTCAGTTTTATTTATATAGCATCAAATCATAACAGAAGTTATCTCAGGACACTTCATATAGAGCAGGTCTAGACCGTATCCTTTATTCAAAATGAAGCATGAGTTTGTAATGACTGACCCACCCGCAGGCTTCTGCTGCTTGTTGAGGGATTCATACTAGAAACGTAGATATTATATGAAGAAACTGAACAGATTTGAGTCAAGAGAATAGCGAGCTTAACAACGTTTCATGCAGAGTTTTTAGGGAGCGAGCAGAAGGACATAAACTCTGAGTAGGCACCAGACAAAGATCATCGAGAGGTCAGCTGTCATTCACTGATGTCTCTTTTACACAGTATATATATATATTTCTCTGGCTGTAAAATTCCAATTTTCTCTCAATTTATTTTTCTTGTATGGGTATAATTTGAGTAACAAGTGTTTATTTTAATTCAGTTAATTTTGTATTATATGTAGTATTTTTTTTAAATGCACATCATTCACAGATGTGATGCCCAAATTTAAATAGCTTAAATTGATGTGAAACGACAACAACCATACAACAAAAACAGGAGTAATGACAACTTTTAATTAGTATTACCTCACATCACAATCTGGATGAAAAGCAATGAACAGTTTCTAATTACAGTGTGTAATAAAGTGCCCCCAGTCTAACTCTCCCATCTGTTTCCAAACCAGATAGGCAATGACATTAAGAATCCCCCAAACTGACAAGACCTCCTGTGTCCCTCACAGATGTGCCCTCTGCCTGGTTTGCCTCGTTTCACCTTGCCTGGCAACCCTTTCTGTTCCACCTTTAAGCTTATAGCAGGGAGCCTGTGCCTATCCTGTGCCGTGTGCTGAGGAAGAGACAGGGAGATGAATTACTGAGCTTGCGGCTACATGCAGGATGTGTCCTTTTGGAAGTGTGAAGGTGGTGTTAAAATGTTGAGGCACACAGAGGCAGGGCATCGTGTGTGTGCCAATGTATAATCTGAGTCTTTTTTTGGCATTTGCGAAGAATGATTTTAATGTTTGTGTCAAGAGCTAGGGAATCTAAAAAGCTTCTGAAATTAACAACATAAATGTGCTTGTCGTCATGTGACTTTTCACTGCACTCAAGCTCGTCGCCCAGTCTCGGCGGGTGTCCACTGAGGCCAACCGTCTGTACTTTTGGAGGACATGGATGTGCTTTTTTTGGTGTGAATGACAGAGAAAAGGTGATAGGATGAGAAAAGGAACACAGGTGTGTGAGTGACAGAGTGAGAAAGTAAGACGAGAGATTTCACCCCTGTGGCTGATGTACAAACCAGAGTGTCTGTCCCCCCTGATAAAACATCTGTGCTTTTGCCATTGGCCTTTTACCTGGTACAGAAAACCTTGACCCCGAAACATCTGGAACACCTGTGTTATCAGGTGTACAGTGAAAAAAACATGGCGAGATTAAAAGAACATATTTCTTCCTGTATGCGTAAGATTATTAAAACATTTTAGAGAATTTAATAGCAAAACCATCTCATGTGTGCTGTACTGGGCTGCTGCAGATCTCTCCCTTACTTCAAATTAGTATTTTCATAAGGCATATAAATCAGTTTAAGCATGAAATGAAAGACTGATCCAAGATTATTAAGTGATAAAATATGAGACAGGGGCTTCTCTACTGCCAGAGCAAAAGCGGCTCATTGAGCCACAGCACCTTCTTGATGTAAGACGATTTCAACCAATAAATTATTCCCTAATCTCCAGAAACCACGCAGCTGACCTTTCTCTGGTGTATGGTTGGATGACACAAATCTGCTATGATCAAATAGGCCCAAGTATTAGATAACTATTTACGCAATTAATGAATTTTATTGTGGACATGAAGATTAGAAAATTGTTTGTTGCATTAGTTTCTGGACCCTTTTGTAGTATTATTTGAAAACGTGTACACAGGATTTGGTATCTGGCTTATGTGAATTTGTGGTATTTTGTAACAATCCATACTGTTTATTTAAATATATACTTTTAATAAATTACATTAAAGGTTTCAATATATAGCAGTGTCATAAAGTATACATGAAATTTATGATTTATACAAAAGACCAAATTTGATTGCATCCTATTAAAAGTGTCTCAGATGAGGCGAAACAAGCTGAACCTTTAATGAACTGTGTGCCATCCTTCTGTGCACTTTCTGCTGTGTCTGAGAGACAGGCAGGTCTTCCACACAGCATGTGCCTGTCTGTCTGCATAAGACTGCTGTGGGACCCCTCAGTGGGCTGGGGAGGTTCTTCTCCAGGCAGCAGGAAAAAAACACAGCCTGCATGGCTGAGTCCTGCTAATGGAATAAGTATGCTATCTGTGATCCTGCGATGTACAATTCTGATATACAGTAGGCGTTTTTGTGTGGGTCTGAAATGTAGCACACCGGCAAGACTCATGGCTCACAGCACAATCACATCTCCACTCAGTGAAGACACATCACACCCAGCTGAAAATGACAAGTACTCAAAATCTGGCTTTGTTCTTGATACTTGTTTTTTGCAGGCTGGAGCTCCAGCTGTCTCTTGTTGCTATGGACTCTGTTCACTCTGAAACTGGCAGCAGTGTTGGCAGGAGAATGAAAAAAAGAACAGAATATATGATGCTGAATCACCACCGACTCTGTGAAAATGGACCATTTGGCAGCATCGTGTGGCAAAAGAATTCATTGTTTGTTTCTCATCTTTTATTACGAGTGTGTTCATTACACAACAGGATAAGTACAGTAGAGAAAGCTACCAGGTTTTGGTTACATAATTAAAATGACAGTCGAGTCAAGTCAGGTTTAATTGTAATTAGAGCAAGCAATCAACATCAGGAGACAGATAGGCAGCCTACAGAGAAGCAGTGACCATTAGACACTACTAGCTTTAATGCAGATTATGACCAGGATGCAAACACAGGTCAGGAGATTACATCAGACAAATAAGTTCATGACCTCTGTCAGAGAAAGGGATTTCTGAGGAAGAATGAATGAAAGTATGATTGAGTAACTTCCAGTGAAAGCTTTGTAAGTCCAGTAACAGTAGACTACACATATCCTTACACCATTGTGACGAAGAGCAATATCAGCTTTTCTGTCATCAAGCTCTGCTATTTACTCAATCACCAGCTCCATGGCTACAAAGTGCAAAGCCTCATCACATGGCAGGATCTCAGGCCTGAAGCTTGATCCGAGCCCGTGCCAAGCAGCGGCCTGATAAGATGCCTTTACTGATCTGGTGTCTGCTGACAGCTAAGTAACGTTCACTAATTTCCCCGTCTCAGGTGACCTGCCTCTGTGGTGCAGCGGCCCTGTTCGGTGTTTACCATAAGGAGCAGATGTCACTGGCTTCCTGTGACACGATTGAGTGTCAACACTGAGTGGAGAGAGTGGGCTGCTTACTGTGAACACCTGAAACAGGAGAGGCCTGGTTGCTGACCTTAAGACATTTGATGACATTCAAGACAGATAAGTCTGATGTTCAGGTATAATTACATAAAAGGCTTCTGAAGAGTATTTTAGAGGATTAATTGCTTATTTGCTCAATTGCCAAGAGTTAGATGACACTCAATAACACTCTATAGCAACAGCAACAACATACTTTTTGCTGTCCAAAACAGATAAAAAACACTTTGCACAACTAAATCATTTAAATGGTTCATCCATTGATAAGACAACTTATTCAAAACATCTGTGCATTTTATTTTGTACTGAACGGAAACCCTGTTTTGTACTTTTTTAGTTTGACAAGAGTTAGATGAGAAGACTGATACCACTAATGTTTGTATGGCAAATATGAAGCTACAGCCAGGATACATTTCACTTAGTTTAACATGAAGACTGAAAACACAGGAAACAGTTTGGCTCTGTCCAAAGAGGTAACATATCCACCAAACAGAATTTTAATATAAATGAACACGTTACATATTGTTTGTTTTATTCGTACAAAAATGTAAATGTTAAAATAGCAGCATTAAACACATGGGTTCATATTTGACAAACAGACATATGAGTGGTATTTATCTTTTCTTTTAACTCTCAACAAGAAAGCATCATTCCCAAAATATCAATGTCAACTAATCCTTCAACATGATGGCTGATTTCTGTGTCATCTGTACTTTGATGAATCGTCACTTGAGAGCTGAACTTACATCTGTTGATGAAAGTTTAACTCTCGAGCAGCAGCCTTCAGCGTATTTCTTGAGCCTTTCTGACAATTCTATCTCTCTATTGAGAGAAGCTAGAGAAGCTCTGGTCTGTCACATCTCACCTCTCTGTATGTATCTCTATGTACCTGTGAAATTGCTAATGCATTAAAACTAAAATTATCTTAACTGGTCCCAGTGTGCCAGGCCCACCACTCAGTGTAGCCATGACAACAAATTCACCAGGTTGCAATTTTAAAAAGTGCTGCGCCACCGGATGCCTGACAGAATCTCCTTCAGTAGCATTTCTTTTTTTCGCTCTCTGTTACTTTAAGTCTCGCTTAGTGCATGTGTCGGTCATATCCTCCTCTGCCTGAATCGGAAGATATTTCTGTTTAAGTGTTGGATGATAGCAAATGGTTTGCTGTTAATGCCAGACGGCGTCAGCTCTGCATAAAAATCTGTGATGAGTAAACACAATGTACACAGACTGAAATGGCCCACAGTCTTGTTTTAAAAGCACTTCAGCATCTCCCGTGGAGAGTTAAGCTTCCAGATGACACAGCACTAAATATTGAAACTCAGTGTGACATCATGGCATATCCCAACTTCAGATTCAGTCCTTCAAGATCTGTTGCTTCTTTTGATAGATGAAAATATCTATTGACACACAGAGCTTTTCTTCAGCAACTCCATGTTGAGTACTCAAGTTAGACTTTACACACGGGCAATCAAATCTAAGAATATTCATCTTACAGTTAACACAGATGCAAAGTGTAACATTAAACCATCTATTTTTTATTCGGTAGAAGTGAAACACCTGCTGTGTACCAGAGTCTCCTCTTAAATGATTCAGTAGGAGTGGAAGGGCAGAGCAAGGAACTTCCTTCCTGACCACTGACGACCACAGCTGTGTGTGTGTGTGTGTGTCTATCTGTCTGTACAGCACTGGATTTCTCCTACATCAGTGTCACACCACTAAATGTCTCCCTGCCCTGCTCATTTCTGTCCAGCTGCTCTGTGCTCTGGAGGCCACTGCCCTCTGAGACACCCGCTCATCCTCTGTGCTAAAGCGAGGTTGGAGATACATGAAGTAGAAAGAGACGAAAGAGAAAAAAGCTGTTTGAAGTGCAGTGCAGTGCACTGTACAGTGTATAATGTATGCAGCTGAGAGGTGCTGAGGCTGTACAGGTACTGAAGGGCCCTAAGGCAACAGGCAGAAAAGAAACTTTCAGAGTGACCTATTTTCTTAAACACCTTAAAATGAAGTTGTGTAATAATGATCAACGTCTGAAATAGAGCAAGAACAACTCTACCAAGTAAGAAAGAAAGAAACTGAGAGTCTGACATTTATAAGAACAACAGTTTAGAGGGATCTAACCTTTAAAAGATGAACATTCACTCTGAGCTTAGAGGCCTGAGATACAAAAATAAAACATTCATTACAAGTGACTTTGAGATGGAGCCTTTCGATGCATGCCTACAAGAACAAGAGGACAGAATGGGAACATACCATACTTATAGCAAACTATACATCACATTGTGTTTGCCTATGTTTACAGTGGAATGTGAGAATGGGAGATTTGAGGGCAACGGGGGCCTTTCAGTCATGCTGTAATAAGAGTGGACAAAGATTGTAATGAGACAGAAAACATGCCCAGCTGTCTGTCACAACATATGGCAAATGCAAACAATGGCAGGCAGCTGCATGTGATCTGTGTGAATGACTGAACCGGGATTTGCACACTGATGATCAGAAACAGGACTAGCTCCATCAATGCAGAATGCAGAGGGATTAACTGTCATGTTGTAATGACGGAGAAGGAAAGAAAACCCCGGCTTACCCCTTTCTGCCTCTCTCACACTACACATCTTCTTTCTCCTCTCTTACATACTCACATAATAACGCTTACATGCACATGCAAGTACACAAACACACAAATGAACTGGCAGACTCTGTTCATGGGGAGACTGCAGTACCTTGGTGTATAGCTCAGCTGACAGTTTCCATGGTGACGTGAGGCTTTTTAGCATTTGCATAACAGACACAGCAAGACATTCACAAAGCAAGGAGACATGTGATCATACTGAATCACAAGTTGGAAAAAATACCGTTAATTTCCATCAGTGCTGATCGCTAATAGACACTGAGGATTTCTTATCTCTCTCATTGGTAGAAACCAATGCACGAGCAGCGATAGTTCATTGTAAATAACACTACTCTGAAGCCCACAATCAATTCTATTCTAAGAAAACTATTCACACCGAAGCTGAAATTATTAATTGATTAATCAAACTAGACCAACATAAAATAATCAATTTGTTTTAGTCATTTTTTAATTGAAACTGCCAAACAGTTCCAGCATCTCAAATGTGAGAATTTGTTACTTTTCTTTATCTTATGCAATTGTAAATGATATGTTTTGGCATATTTTCTGACATTTTATAGACAAAACAGTAAATGGATTAATGTAGGAAATTATCTTAACATTAATTCATAATGAAAATAATTTGAATAATAAGTTGCAGCCATTAACTACACACACACACAGAAATGTGTACACATAAGTGCCTGAGGGATGTTTTTCTTGGCGTCAGTAAGAACAGTCCCACTACAATTCTTCTGTGTTTGCTACATTTACTACGACTGCTACTAGACAAGGTCAAGCACTCAAAGTTTATTTTGTACAGCCCTGAGTGATTGTTAACAGCAAAGGGCTTCACAGTACCGTGTTCTGTAAGCAATAAAGGATCAAAACACTCACATCAAGCTCAGACCCTTAATTACTGTAAGGAAAAACAATAAATCTCTTTGGAAAAGAAAAGTGAATAAACCTTGAAAAGAGCCTTAAAGAGAGTCAAGCTTCCAGGACACCTTTGCTTTTATGTAACATAAATGCAAGCACTGATATACAACTTCAAATACAGTGTTGACATTGCCTCGGACTGTGTGTACACTCCTTAAGGCACATACAAATTGCAGAATGTGTTTCAAAGATGACACATACAATAATGATCCAATAACCTCTGTTTTGAGGAGGTTGCCAAAATCATAAACCCAATGTAAAGATAAATAAATATGAAGATAATAACAAATGTGTAATTATTTTCTGCCTGTGTCCAGCCTAAATCTTGCCATTATAATACTGTTGGAAAGAGAAATATATGCATATTGTTAACGGTTGGCACAAAGCCAGTATCAACTGTCGCAGACTGCTGATTTCCCGTCTGGAATGGCTGAGCTTCCCACTTGTATAAAGTGGGGGTGACAGTGAAAATGATTTGCAAGTGGAACAAAACCTTAAATTATAGAGGGATGTGTTTAATGCCACTGCCATCCTCAGGATCCCGGAGCTGAGACATTAGGCAGAGTGAAAGACACCACAGTCTGCGGTCAGATTTGAATAGGTACAATCCAACTGTGCCAGCCAAAATTCATGATTGAAAAACACACCGTTGTTTCCTGATTCTGTGCTCCCACATTATTTTCTCAAGCTCATGTTGAGAGCTACACCCACTGTAAAAAAGGCTAAACACACGTCAGACTGGTGCTTGATGCTAAACACACTACCTATATCCATCCAGCCTGCTATAAACTGGCCGACAGTCAAGCACGCTGCCCCAGCCAATCACTGCCATACATGGAGATGCTGACCCCAGATTAAAACACACGTAACCCATTCTCCCTCCTAAGATTTTTTGCAAATGATCTCCTCCATAATCTGACCTCACTTCCAGTCTCTCGCCTCACATAGTCTCTGTTACGGATCAAACCTTACTTTACAACAGTCACAGTGCTTCCCTTTATGAAAGAAATCAATCAGGGAGCTGTTTTAATTTGCAGCTGTTATCCTTCCCACTACTAATCTGCCTCTACTGCTGCTAGTGCAGCTGGTGACTTTCCCGCCAGCTACTGTATTTGTTAATGTACTAAAGAGAAGCTGCAGGGTGCCTTGGTGGTTACAGAGACATCTTCCCTTGAGTTCTATGCTGCAAGCATTTTTTACAAGAATCCACCCTGCCAACACGTCTGTTGCTGTGATCCCACTCTTCAATATCTCTGAAGGGTGCAAGTGAAAAGACAATTCTGCAGGGATCAATAAAGTGACACATTTACTTGGGACATTGATTTATCATGAATGTAGTGAATTTCTTCTGAAATGAAGCCCCCCCCCCAACCCAGCCCTTCATGTGAGTAGGCCTAAAACTATGACAGAAGCTGTAGCTGACATTCAGACACGTCACACGCCTGCAGTGTATTTCTCTATGGCCTTTTAATCTCTCTCTTCCTGTTGTAATTTGCAGATCAGTTCATTCATTTCTATCTCTCTCTCTCTCTCTCTCTTTCCATGATAACTGCCAAACCATTAGAGTGCAATTACTTCTCGTTTTGTGGTTGCTCTTAAACCATATTATATATGTTCTTTATGATAATCTTTATCTTCTTTTCTTCCCAATGCCACTCCCAAACATATTTTATCTTCCCTGTCGGATGTATATACATGCTATAAGCTCATCAATCTCTTTCAGTTGTCCTTGTCCCAACCACAATCATCCAGGACCTCAACTGTCTCATCTTACTCATACCAAATCACCTGCACCATCTCTTAGTTACCAAATTAGTGCCTGCATTGCATAGGGTTTACGTAACCTCTGGTAATTAATTAGTCTTTATTCCAAGGTTGGGCTTTTGTATATAACCTTGCACCTTGATTTATACACTTTTAACCAGTGGATATTTGTGATTGTATCTGTAAGACGTCTATTATGATCCCCGTCATATAAAAATAATTTTGTTCCTTTCGCAAACTATTTTATTCTGTAATATATTTTTGCAGAAGACAAAAGGGTTAGCAATGCAATATACCAATTTACCAAATCTATTGCCCTCTGAGAAACCTCTTTGTTCACAGTGAGTATGTTTCACAACAAGAATTGCAAGCATTTCTGTAGTCACTTTTTGGCATTAGTCTCTGAGAGTGAGAGATCACACTAAGATTAGAAAGCAAATCCTTGGAGATTTGGCAACGTTGTTGTTGGCATTATCCACAGAGCCAAGGTTTCCATGGGATAGCCCCTGGGATTTCCGTTTAATGCTGATTTAGATCTAGGGAGAGGGTTGATGAAGAGGCTCTCATCTCATTTTCTCAAAGCTCTGTCCTGCAGCAAACACACTGTGCTGACCACAAGAGGAACTGTATTACATAAAGGCATAAAAAGATAGAAATGACTTGGTCATTCTGTCTTCACCACCACTTTTGTCTTGGAAAAGACAGAGGAGGATGATATCTGTAAATGTTAATCAGAAGTCCTATTTATTAGAGTTATTTTTATGGCAGTAGCAACTGTACGTGAACAAGTCAAGCTTTGGATTTTTTTCACATGCTGGAGCGGTGTGCATGGGGCTGTAGTCATGATAATTCTCTGAATTAGGTTCAATGTGAAAAAAGCCCCATTCATGACTTGCACATCCACTGTGTAGTATTTCCGCGCCGTGTAGAGACCTGGATGCGACTATATGAAAGTTTAGGCTAACGTTAGCAGCTCTCTCATTATTGGATTTGGGAACATAAAAACCCCAGCAGTGTTACACAAGATAAAGTTACTTTGCCAAACACATCAGTTACAAAAGTTATTTATCTTGTAACGCTGAAAGAAACAGATAGAAATGAGGAGAATTATTTTGTCTACCATGATAGAGCTACTCCTGTTACCATTAAAAACTACTTACAGTATATGGGCCATGCAAGAAAGGAGAGCTTGAAGGGAATAACAATAAGTAAAAGGACAGGGCTTAGCGACAGTAAATCAATCAATCAATTCATTCATCCGCCAGTGAATATAATATTTCTTCTCAGCTTCGGCCCTTGGCACACTCACACAGTGAGACATCCCAAACTGTCCCAGCTAATTCTTCGTTTCTGTCCTCGGAGAGCAGCATCTGGAACCACAAATGTGTTAATGTAACGACGAGGGAGTCAAGTTTCCCACAGATCACTAACCCTTTCAATTTACATCATGCTGCTCAGTTTACACAGGACCCATCGACTCTCAGCTTCTGTTCCCATGGGAGATGGAGCTGCCTGAGGTAGTTTGAGAGATCAACGTCACACACAAGATGAGGCGCCCAGATGATAATTTTCCAACAATTATGAGCTTAAACTGGCAGATGCATATCATGTGTCTGTGCCCCCTGTTCATTACCATATAAACTAACTTGAAGTGGACAGGAGAGAAAGCAAGGAATAGAGGGATTTATATATGGGAGTAAAATAATGTGTAGTAACATAGGTGATATTAATAGCACAACTAGTTTTTTTGCCTCTATGCTCTCTCTTCCATAATTTCTTAACCTTCAACCTGTGACCCACATCCTCTCCTCTCCTCTCCCCTCATCTCATCTCATCTCCTCTCCTCTCGTCTCCTGCTTGGCCCACTTAAGAGCAACATGCCTATACATCTCTGTGGCCTATATCTCGCAGCAGACAGAGGTAAGGTGATGTGCTTGTGGCTGGTGGCTGGTGGCTGGTGTCTGGTAGGCGGAGGAAGGAGTGAGAGAAATGAGAGCAGCGAGTAGGCTGAGGCTCTGGCAGTAGACTGGGGAGAACAGGGACTCCTGGGACTGCTGCCTGGAGATTAGTGGGATAGTGATTGAAACTCACACAATCCACCCACTCTGCGTTGCCAGACTATCAACTACACTGGTTCTTAGTGTAACACAGTGCAGTATGCTAAGGACAAGCATTTAAACTCAGATGAATGCGTAGGACATTTCCGTGATTCTTTTAATGAGAAACACCTGCATACGTCAGTTGTTTGATGTGCCGAGTGGCCACAGGTTCTCAGGTGGAGCTACCTGAGGAGGTGTACTGCTTTCATCTGTTGCTAAGGGACTTCCTTCGCGGTGTCATCCTGGCAAACACAGAGTCATGTACCACTAAGGTGATCTCCTGAGTCTCCCATTTCCCGTCTACAGTACTCTGCTACCGTAAGCACTACTCCTGATTTTAATTACAATAAAAGAACATTAGTTCCTCCTCAGTCAGCACACCACAGGAGTCGCACATAATTACCAACAATATTAGCATACAAATGCAGCAGGGAGGAGGCCCTTTGATCCTCTCTTACATCACCATATGTTCACAGTGGATTCTACATATTTCAAACTGACTTTGCTCCTTTCACTCTAATGTCTCTATATGGTCTGGCAGAGCATCTGTTCTCTTATTTGCATTTCTACACGACAACTTACAGTCAACTTTGCGACCTGACAGATGAAATACACAGTTGACTGGCAGAAGAACCCAGACTTGCTTTACTAACACCTCGACAGTAGAAAGTATGTCCTTATATTCAGTTTTAAATAGAAGCAAAATCAGCTGCAATTCTTTGGCTGTGTTGACCTAGAAAAGCTTTTCTTACCACATCATGTCTCTCTCTCTCACTTGCACTCTCTCAGACAAGCATGATAAATACACACACCCACATACAGTATGTGGTACTGTAAATACAGTACATATAAATATTCAAACAGTGCAGTGTAGTGTGCAGACAGGTGTTGTACTGTGTCTGTGTATTTCTATTTTAAGTATGGAATATTTCTATACACGAAGGATCCATTTTATTCTCGTCTAATACTTGATGTTGCACTTGACCTGCAGTGAAATTTGCGGACATAGAGAGCACATCAGTACTGCCTTTGTTGGATCTATAACCTCCTTTTGCTGTCTACTCTTTGGTACTTTAGTGGGTTTTCCTTGTTTCTGGGTTTCTGAGATGCAGAGATCTATTTGTTCTGAATGAAACACCTATTAGGTACCAATTACAGTAGCTATTAGGTAACAAATAAGCCCCTGTACTTTTGGATAAAGAGCACACAGGCCACTATTAGCTAATCCTCATTTAAAGAAATACTTGACATTTCCAGAAATTATGCTAAGCTAAGCTAACTGGTTACTACCTATTAAGGCATACTTATGTGATTGTGGTAAAAATCTTCTCATCACTGTTTTTAACTGTTCTTTAAATCTGGAAATTTTAATTAACATGAAAAACAGAGACAAATTTAATTGCATTTCTGTGCTCGCCTTAAAGGTCCAGTGTGTAGGATTTGGTGGCATCTAGTGGTATAGTTGCAGATTGCGACTCCCTCACTTCCCTTTCAAAGGAGAAACTATGGCGGTCACTAAACACACAAAAAACGGCCCTATCTGGAGCCAGTGTTTGGTTGCCCCTTCTGGGCTACTGTAGAAAGATGGTGGTTCAATATTGAAAACAGTTAATTCTAAGGTAACACAGAGTTTCTTATTTTCAGTCGATTATACATAAATGAAAACATAATTTTCACATATTACATTTCTGCCAAAAGATTGTCCTATGCATTACACACTGGACCTTTAACAAATAAATATTGAATTATGTGACAGCAGTTCCAACTACACTGAGGGGTGCACACTCTTTCTCACTCACTCCCTCTTTTTCTCTCCCTCTGTTTGAAAGAACACCTTTGTGGTACCCTCTGATGATTCAGAAAAGAAACATACTTGTGAATCTGACAGTCTGCTGTAGGGAAATTAGATGACTGCCAAACCCTTTGATGCAGTCTACTAAAAAGGTTCCAGCCCGTCACAAACTAAGTTACAACATCAGTGTGTCTATTTAAGGATATAATGTGTGCGTGTGTGTTTCATGGGGAGAATGAGTGGAAAAATAATAGGCTGAAAGGAAAACACATTTGAAAGAAAGCCAGAGAATGGATGGGAAAATGTGCAAGTTAGTGTGTGCATATGTGTGTGTGTGTATACGTACATGTGTGTGACAGCATATTTATTTATAGAAGCCCCTTGGGAGAGCAGTGCCATTACCGTGCTAAGGTAGAAAATCTGGTGGGGCTGTGCTGGATGTCACAGTCAGGTGGCTTCATCACTCCTCCCGGCTGTGCCTCATTAGGATGAGCAACACCCTGTATAATATTACCAACCAACTGTCTTCTGCATTGTCCTTCTACATCTCTTATTAAGAAAAACACAATAATCGTTGTCCACAATGTCACAGTTTCCTCTGTGCTGTAAATTCATGCTAGAGTTTCTTGTTTTTAATACAAAATACATCAAGAAAAACAGACTCTACCTTCAGTTTTGTAATGCTCGCTGTCTTTATTGATTGCCTTTGTTTGAATTAGTTATTTTGTTCCATAAGAACGAAAGAGAGTAGGTGGACAAATTGATCCAGAAATCGAACTGAACTCTTTCAAAACTGTTTCTCTTTCAGTAGACAGACACACTGCCTCAGATCTGGTAACACACAAACCAATCCCTAATGCAACAGCTGCTCTTTTTGGGTTCACGCATGTGAGCAGAGAGGCGAGAAGATCACAACAAAGCGAAGGAAAGATCTTATCTCCCTGTGCTGGCTTAATCTGGGACAATCATTAGAGGTGGGGACACAGGAAAAACCTCTCACCTCACTCCCACTCAAACTAACCTGACCTATAGAGCTGTATAATCTCTATAAACCACAGTGAGACTTTCTTTAGAAGCCAAGCATCACAAGCTCTATGTGGGGGTTTGATGAACTCAACCTCCTCACACTGTAGAGGATCACTTTAAATGTATATATTTGAAATGTGCACCAGTCACACAACTTGATCTAAAGCGTTTTTCACTATACGTGAATGCACACATCTCACTCTGAGTGGGAGCTGTAAAATGAGAACTGCTCCTGTGTTTGCTCTTCGTCTCTTACTCTATTTGCTGAAGAGCAGCAGCTATTGAGTGAGACGTGTCTGGAGAACAATGGGTATCTCTCTCACCTATCTGCCTCAATTCCTGCTGACATTTTCCTTCAGTCAAATAACATGTGCAGCCTCTGCTTTACTTTTTTTTTTAAATGTATCAGCTCATTTAGAAACAGCATTTGTTTCAGATAGATAAACTAAATAGGACATTTAAATGTCTGCTTTGTTTAATATACTGACATACCTAAACCTGTCACCAGCATCTATCAGAATGATGCAAGGTGATACCATCACCACAACAGTAACCTGAAGCTTTATTTAATCCAGCCTGTCTAGCTTGGCAGACGTGATGCTCCACAATGAGATTGGAGGTGATCTTGTGTTAATTGAACCCTGTTGTTGACTGTTCGTCTATGTAGCTTTTTAGGTGTTGGGTTCTGTATCAAGTTCAGGTAATTACTGTTTCTTAGTCTGGCAGCCGCTGTGAACTTGTGTCTGTATGAATATCCACATGCTGTCTCATAGACACCATTTACACCTGCTATTGAAATGCAATCTGTATCCGGACACAATATCTAGATAAGAAAAAATGCAAGATGTAAATGCAAGAGGTAAATGCATTGTGATCACACTGCCTGACCACATCTGGAAGTAGTCTGGTTCGCATTGTGTTTGGATCTTAGGTAGGTGTAAATGTAATCCATACAATATGCCGGCATCCATACACAACATAACATTGATACAGATATTTGTTTTTAATATAATAATAAATAATAATATAGGTTGTAATGAAAGCAATACTAGTGTGGGAAAAGAATGACAAAGGCCAGTAAGAAATACCTGCGAGTGTGGTGGTGTGCATTGCAACTGTGTTGTTGATCTGTTGTTAACAAAGCATATAGTTTATCTAGACACAGAGAAGCCTACACACTGGTGGAGCAACACACAGGGAAAAACTGACACAATATGTTTTATACAAAGAATTATATACATTTGCTGAATTTAAAAGAGGGGACAAATAATTAAGAATATGTTGTAAGCATTTTCCAAAGTTTATCAAGTTTCCCCAGACTCAACAACTCACAAAACTGTGATTTTTTTAGGATAGTCTGGGGCTGATTTGCTGCCACCTTAAATTACTCTCCCGGAGGATTCGCATTTGAGTACAGAGATCCGATCTCAATCAGGATAACGGGAACACATTAAAAATACCAGGTGTAATTAATGAAGGCAACATCAGATCATTTACTACCCGGATACGTTATCTGTATACAGATCCAATTTTAATACCAGCTTTAAATGGAGCCATAGTGTTTGGTTTGTGTCTGTAGAAACACTTCTCGTACAGTCTGTATGGTTGTAAAAGTATCCATGCAGTTCAGATACCAACATCATTTAAGCTCCAGAACACTTTCTTTTTCACTTTTTTTTTTAACTCTGCACAACAGAGGCACAGAACAATAAGCTAATGGACCCGGAAAGAAGAAACAGGCTGATTTGAATATGTGTGCTGAACCTTATCTACCCTTGTGTATCATGTGACTAGTCCATTCTCAAAAGGGAAACCTACAGGAGACAAGCATTATTCAAAAGATGCACTCTACTTATCATTAAGCCATTACAGTGGAATAGTAATTGCCGTATATTCTTTAATGTTCTTCCTTCCCCTGAGAATAAACCATGCTCATTCATTCAGAAATAACCTTTTGGCAAAATGCTCTGTTCTGCGCTGCTCTTGGAAGGAACTGCCCCAGTATAACTTACATTACAAATTATACCGCTGCAATCGTTGCTCTCAGACTCAGCTCTAAATATGATTGAGAGTTCTCCTTCAACCATCTCAAATGTCCAGAGGATTTAATGGTTGAGGAGCAAAGACTACAAGGGGATGCCAGCAAGCAAAATCAGCTGAGCTCTAGCACTGTAGCCAAACAAAAGGACAAAATCCCAGACTTCCTCAGTTACAGCGTCATTTCATTGTGCTTCTTTACCAGTTTCTTGACAGCTAAGTGACCCTGGAGGAGGTGTACATGATTAAGGTAGCTGGTTAAAAATGCAAGCTGCTGTAACCAATTGGTGACAAGTAGGGTAAAGCACATGTAGCACTTGGGTTTAAGTAATACGCCATAAGAGCAGCATTATAGAGCGGTGTCATGTAAAGGAAGAATGTGTGAAAGTTCAGAGATGGATTACAAGGCTGCACAGAAACATTTATCTGCTGTCAAAAAATTTATTGGACTGACGACAGAATTTCATTGCATTATTCAGCCATGCCTGTTAATCCTGTACAGGTGGTTGGAAACTGACCTTTTCAGTCTCAGCCTGCTGAGTGAATGACAGAAACCTTGGTGTGGTGTGCAACTGTAGCTTAAGAAGTAGTCATAGCACGCAATGGCTTTGGGTTCTAATGTCTAACTGTGGAAACTTCTGTTTCAGTCTGAGGGGGGAAAACCCAGCCCCATACCACTCTACAGTACATCTTCTTGAGTGATGTTCTCTCGCTGACAGGCTCGTCTGAATAATGAATGAAGGTCGGCAGAAAAGTAGTCAGGTCTGCGTCCCCTTGCGATTGACCTCTCACCTTTTAAATGTCATAGCCGGTGAGGACCTCCACAGCCACAAACCCCAGTTGCACCAGTGTGTGAGGAATTTAAGGAAAGTCAGATAAGGCATTGTACTAAAAATAAAGCATGGATTTTGTAGGCCTGTCAAACAGAGATACTATGCAGTGGGAGCCAGTGTGTGCCTGTGTGTGCATGTGAAGCATACAGTGTTGCTCCAGCTGGCTTGTGCGATAAGCTAATGTAGCGTACTAGATCACCTCTCTCCATGGAAACTGCCAGGCAAAGGAGGGGCTGCAGTTGAGCACCTCTTCCTGAAACCATGTGCTTCAAACTGCTACTTGTTGAGAGGAGTCATGCTTACTCTGGTAAAAATGGATTGATACATTGATTATTTCTTCCCTTTCAGTGCCAGTATATTTCTTCCCTCTCAGTGCCAGTATATTTGGCAAATGCAAATGTAAAATCATGATACTGAAATACATACTACTGAAAAACTGCCATGTTGAAAACGAGTGTATCTTTATAGTTACATTAATGTGTTCCCAAACCAAACATAAACCCACATTAACTATTTTTTGGCAACTTGGGGACAGCAGAAATCAGCTATACACACCCTATTACCATACACACTATTATTTTTTCCTGTTAACATTTTACCACATTTTACCACCTGATCTATCATTAATATAGAAATATTGATAAGTCACTTTAAGAGAGACAGTGTATGTACGCATTTTTTAAGAATAGCTTAAATTAAAATCATTAAAATATGCAAAACCATAATGCTATTTTTATGTGGAAACCTCATAACATAAATTTTGTGATTTCCATTTTGTAGCCTTAGATGGAGAATTTCATGCTTTTATACAACCTTTAATCCGATGTAACCCCTAGGTCTCACTGAAATTAAGGCTCTTTAAACATATATAAAGTCTTTCTCCAAAATGTAATCTTTTCAGGGGATGTTTTCACCTGCCAACAATCAGGATCTGTCAACCAATGTACAGCCACACAGGAGAAAATAAATAATGTATAGCCACCCTGTGGTCCTTTATATACTCACATATTAAGTCAAAGTGAAAAGAGGTCCAGCAGGAGAAGAGAGTATAGTCTGTCCATGCTGGTAACACAGCACCTCCATCAATGAAGGAAGTCATTTATAGACCACAGGAACAGAATCATGCTCTTTGAAATAACGGTCATGGGTAATTTCTGAAGAAATGGAAGAGAAGTGCCTGGGTCAAACGTCAGTTCCTATCCATCAGCAGTATATTTCTTTAAGATCTAAATACACTGGAGAGTAGTAACATTGTTTTCAGTGACACTGTTTTCAGTAGGATGAAATGAAAAAGCATGAAGCAGTAGTCCAGTTGTTAAATGTATGTATGTATGTATGAACTGGGTCCAATGCAATCTGTAAGCTCTGATTGCAACAGCAAGTCTTTGAAGTCTTGCAGAAATCATTTCGGCTTAGCAAATAAGATGCATATGGAACACACTCAATGTGGCCAATACACAAACAATTTAATCCTGATCTCTGCAGTTTATAGCTGGACAGATTTTCTCTATCGATTCGCAACCACTCTGATGGGATGTGTTACTTCCTTAGGTGAATTTCCGCTGATCAAACGGCATCAAAGGCATGTTTTAAATCAATAATTCTAATGTCTTTCTCAGTTTAGAGAGCTCAGCTTCATTAGAGTATGTGTTGCTACCATTGCATAAGGAAGACCTTCATGTGCAGCCCAAAAATAAAGATGAAAGATGTAATAAATCTTAGCAGAAAACCAAAAAGGAAAGCACGGTAGCACTTTTCTATTCCAAGCAGCCTTTCTGTGTGCCAACCTTTACATCAAGTGTAAAAAAAGAAAAAAGAAAAAAGAAAAATAGTATTTAATGTGTGGTGGCATTAAAAAATTTCTGGAGACATTAGTAAACGTCATACCTGTGTGTAGTTTGTGCAGATTAAACCAATAAATAATTTCTTTCTGCTTGAATATGGCTCTTAAATATTAACTTTACATCCATTCATGGGTGCAGAGGTCTGAGTGGTCTGAGAGTTACAAAAAGCTAGGGAAAGGGTGGGTGTTATGGAACATGAGGATAGCTGTTATCTCTATGCATTTAGATGGATAAAACAAATATATTCTTTCTATCTTTAATTAGAATTTGCACAATAATGATGGTTTATATGCTGATTTGGTTACTTCAGTAATGAGAGGGTACAAAAGAAGAAAACAGAAACAGGGAGATAAGGTGATAGGAGAGCAAGGAAGAAACAGAGAGACTTTGGTTCAATCTGCAAAACAGTCCTTGTGACTCTGTGTAAACCCACTTGGCGATATATGGCACTGCAATCAGTCTGGCAGCTGGGAAACTGTGTGCCATTGATTTATGGCTTTTCAAAGCTCATCTAAGCACAACAAAAGAGTTGCTGTCACCCAGCAACAACCCCTGAAAACAAATCATAAGATACACTTTGTTGGATAGCCCCATGCCTGGCTATTGGCATGCATACACACACAAATACAGTAATAGAAAGGTGGGGAGGGAGGAAGGGAGGGAGATACAGAAACACAAAGAGACAGAGGAAACTCTCAGCTCCATTACTCTGAGACACTGCTGAAAATAACAACAGAGACATTAAAATCATAGTGACTGTATACACTGCCACATCTCCTCTGGTCCCACTGCACTCCCCACAGTGCTGGGGGTTAGCGTGAGGGACTGCACTCCTTCATGCAGAGCTATCAGCAGGCAGTGGTCCGTGGGAAGTCACACGTCTTGATCCCTCTCTAATGGCTGGCCAGGGTGTGTCCTCACTCAACCCAGTTTGCCTTACATCTTAATGTCTTTGGCATCGATTTTCTCCCAATCTCACAAAAAGTTGTCTGCCAGGCTGTATGGGGTGAGCAGGTAAGTGAACACAGTGGATATCTCCACCCTAACAGCACACAGAGCCGTGTTCTGGACGCACTGAGTAATCTCAGACTTCACAAACAACAAAGCAAAGTGCTTACAGTGAAATCAGTGGGGCATATCTTATGTGCGGTAAAAAGTGCAGTTAACTGCCTCTAGTCACGGCTGTCTCTGGCTCACTGAGAGGAGACGTTTCCATGCAATTAGTTGAAACAGCCCCTGCCAAGGCAAAGGAACAAAGTGTCAGTTTTACAGCTCAGTATCCTGTTCTGGACCAAAGCTTTAGTGGGTAGAGAGAACGCTGCAAGACTTTTAGGAGCAGGGAATTAAAATTCCCATAGTGTAGAGGCATCAGAAAAGTCTGTCAAGTGAAAGCTGCATGTGTCAACATTATTTTTAGACTAAAACTTCAGAACCTGATCCCGTTCCATTTGTAAGTTATCATTGTGTCCACTCAACATAGCATTAAGTTAACTGTAAAACATAATGTCTTCTGTACATCCATAACCTGTGTGGTTCAGACTTTACAATATACATTTTGCAGTGCAGTAATTTGTGTTTTCAATATTTTCCAACATCATCCATCCCATCCCATGTCCGGAATAGATTATCAATCCAACTTTGTGTTTGTGTGTAATACATACAATCATTAATTTAAAAATGTTTCACAGAACATACATGTTTGTTTTCTCATCTTCTCATATGTTTACTTGAAACGTGGTTTGAAATCTTATCTCCATAACATCAAGTATTTGTGACTAAATAGGTAACAGATCAGATTTGATTAATAGTGGCCTGACAACATAAGCTACCAACCTCAGAACTGTCATCACCTGATTCAATATTTGCAGAATCCAGAGTGGTGCATGGAAACACATGACATCACCTTTAACCAACAGAGCCCCACCCCTTTCAAAACCAGTGAGAACAATGGTGACAGAAATCGTAAAATAACTAAAACTGTTCTAACTGGTAGGAATTGTGTGTTTCTGTATATCCTATATAATAGATAGGAAACAGGTTTTTAGGCCATTTAAATAAGGCCACCTTAAGAGTTTACAGCAATAGTAGTTCTAATGCCAAACCCCTGCGAGTGTGATTTATAGGCCGACTGTGATCCCTCTGAGACTGAACTGCACCTTTGGGAGAATTGAGCAACAGAGACATGCTGAGACATGCTGTGTTACATAGGCTGGTTTCATTCCCAACCCACTAAACCCTTTCTCCCCACTGGGCCAGGCTAAAAATTACAAAATGGGCATTCAGCACATTCTCTTCAACAAGAGCTTATCTTTTATTGATGAAATGATTACCTGCAAGTTTTTCCTGTTTCCAGGGGTCCATATTGTTATGCTAAATAATTTAGTGGGCATACCCATGGTGGAAATGCAGACCCAAGTGAGTCTAAAACTATTCAGTAACACCTCAACACTCCCGAGAAGAAACACAGACTGGCTGCACCCATGGTGTCCTTCAGTACTGCTTTGACATGAAAAATGGCTTGTCCAGAGCAAGTGCTGGTGCCTATGTGTATTTTTGGAGAGGTTATAACTCCAAAAGGTCTAGAATGAGGTGACATCTGGAGCTATAGATATTCTGGATCACACCTTTTCTTTCCGGCATTAAGTCAAGCGTTATTAATGTGCAATTAAAATTTCATCAGCACTAAAAAATAAATGAGGCGGAATATGTGTTTGGGAACAAGCCATTTCACCGATACAACTCTTCAATTAAGCCTCAGAAACAAGACTGCATTTAATGGCTGCCATTTAACTTCAATATGACATTTTTTACTGTCCTCTGTCTCATATGGAAAACTAAACCATGAGGAAATAGCGCCTGCTTCCCTACCCTTTCATTCATTCAAAAGTTTCTGGGCCCCTTAATTGTACACACTGTACAACATCTACTCATGTGTTTAGCAGAGGATGAGAGATGGCATGCTAGTAAGACCACAGGAGAAATAAATAAATTGTGTTTCTCTGTTTGATTGTGTTAAGAAATTGAAGCTGAATGACACAGCCACAGTGGAGGAGAAATGAGCTAATGCTAAAGTGTACAGTAATGTATGTAAAGAACATAGAGGCACTTCATGGGGTGGAAGTTGTGCTAATTAAGATATTTTTAAACTGATGTTTAATATTTTTCCAAAATACTGCACAAATGCAAAATGGAGCCAATTATTAAATAATAGTTGTACAATGGGCCGTGTCATGAGCCTATTATGTATTTGCAAAGTAAACATTTTTACATTTATAAAATTATTAATATACACTTCATTTCATGCTCCTGACCTTTATTTCATAATTTCTAGTCATGTGAGCACTGAACAGCAACAGAGTTTAGTAAATATTCAGATTTAAAAATATTGTTTCCTCATGTAGTCTCACTGAAATCAGGTTTGTGTTGAAAAGAAACCAGAAAACTAAATGAAAGATGACAGATGACAGTAGTCAGAAATTAAACATTTTTAAACCATGCATCAAAATATAATACCATAAGATAATATCCTTTCAAAGCCTGTGTAATTTTTTTCATTCATTAGTTGAATAATACTGCATAGTGGTTTCTTTGTGTCCAATATGCACAACTAACAAAGCTAGCCAGCTCTGTGAAGTGGTAGATAGTAGTTGATTGCTTTTAAAAGCAAAGAAAAGGTAAGAGTTATTGTGAAAGTTTTTAGACAAAAGCCCAATAGGAAGAAGAATAGAAATGTATTTTCAGGTAAAGAGGCCAGTCTTTATTACTGTTGTGTCTCTCACATTAATGGATGTTGTATTTGTCTCTGTATCAAGTCTGTAGACCATATCAAGTATTAAGTTAGAATGAGGATATGAAAAAACCTTTATACATTTTTTTATTATTATTTTACATTGAGCCAATTTATTGGCTTGATTAGCCAGTCCAATTCCTAGGTTTTTTGTAGGCTTAAGACTAACTACGTTAAATCATAATATATGTTTGGAAAGCAAAAAGAGAAATAGCAGCAGTGTTTGTTTGTGTGAAGCAAACACTTTTCATCTAACATTTAAAACAAAGGGTTCATGATAAATGCATGGAGAACATCAGAACAGTCTACTGATTGCTGGTGTACACAGAATCGTGTCATCTGCATGAAAATTAGTCTGGATTGGATAATGGTGTTTTTTATACATTTATAAAAGGGGACCCTATTGACCCTTGAGGAACCCCATTGTCAAGTTATTAGATTCATATCCCGGTTTAATCAAAATCAATTAATTAAAAAGAATGTAAATGTAGAGTATAGTGAGCCAGATTTGAGTATGATAAGCAATTATCATACTTTAATATTTTAAAAATTACTTGATTTTTAAAGGGCACCGGCTGATATTATGTTCTGATCGGGGTAAAACCACCACAGATTACAGGTTCCCAAAAATATAATTTACATAAATCAAATTCCTCTAACTTAGGTTTCACTACATACGTATCTTTCCCCTGGTCACCATGCCACCCCTGCAGTGGCTCTATGCCTCAAAAGGTTGAAAAGCACTGCTTTAGGCGGTGATTGAATGAAAAATAATTAGGGCTTCTGTAATTCAAGGTCATGGATGGAGATGGTTCTTTCAATGGATGAGCTGAATAAATTATGTAAGACCCCTGTTCAAGGAGGTGTTTGGAATTTCTTTGACTAATGATCCAACCATGAGATCGACTGGAGGTCTCGCGCCTTCCTAACATTTTTTTGTGCACAAAAATGTGACATCTTTGGGCATTTTGAACTGATACACCAGCAAAGACTTTGAAAATATCCCAAATTGCATCTGAAAATAAAAGCCGTTCACTGGAAGTGTAGAGTTCTCTTTTTCAGTCTCTCAGATAAATGTAGAATGACTGAAAAGGGCAACATCTCTTAGGATTCCCCAAACAGTTGTATTGGTACTATACATTTATGCGGTTATTTAACATTTTATTTGAAAGTTGACACAGTCCCATCTTTTGCAAAGTCAGTTCACTTTAAAATGCTGTTAACATGACTAT
Organism: Morone saxatilis; assembly: GCF_004916995.1. Taxonomy (NCBI): domain Eukaryota; kingdom Metazoa; phylum Chordata; class Actinopteri; family Moronidae; genus Morone; species Morone saxatilis. Next base: position 14,374,162 of record NW_023339740.1, on the reverse strand, counting down.
AACCATTGATCCAGCAAAGTGAAGCACTCTTGTTCCAAGAGTGTGAGATATGAGCCTGTTAATGAGCTGGATGATTGAATACTGGACTGGAAATGAGGCAGGGGTGGCTAATGAAGCCAAAAGGGGGTGACTGTTGAGGGGGGGTGATGGTCTAAAAATATATACTTTGTGAAGTACAGTTTCTTGCCATCCTGACATGAATTAAACTTCATGTCAAACTGTGACTCCTTTCATCCTCTCTGGTGTTGCCAATGAAAAACAAACATTTAATAATTACTTCAGACAATACTGGCTTGGGAACAAGTATCTGACTGAAACCAATAAAGGGAGACAATAAAGGCTGTCATGCACAAAACAAAAAAGGAGGTATTAATTGACTCCCCATAAAAACCTCAACCCAGTCTTTTCTTCTCGGGAAAGTACACTTAGTTAAGATTATTCAATTTAAGCTGAGTAACAAAATTAGTTTCCAACAATACGATTCAATACACACTGATGAATAAGCAAACTGCTTTGACTTACAACATCTCTCTCTCTCTCTCCCTCCTGTACTCCAGCTGCTGAAAGTGACAGATTAAAAGAACTGGTTCGGGTTAAAAAAAAGTCAGACATCAGATCAAGCCAGTCTCACGGAGAGATGCTTGCCTCTGGATGTTAAACTCTTCATGCTCCCCATTTTCTTGTTTTGTCTTTAACTGTTTTCTAAATTTAAACCCTAATAATCAGGACCAACATCTCAGGAACACTCCCTTTTCTTCTTGGTGGAGAAATCCTTATTAAAACTTAAGTAATATAGGCCTGTTGGCTGTATGCCAGTCCTCTCTGAGGTTACCCACTCCTTTCACCAGCTCTGCCCTACAGCCTGGTTATAAGAAAAGCTGAGCTGGAGCCTACCTTAGCAGCAAACGAAGAGCTCGGCTTCTCCAAGAGGTCCCAGAGTTTCCTTCTCTTCTCGGAACAACATGTGGTTGTAAACTCCTCTCCTTCCCTATCCCTCATGTTCTCGGCCTCTCTTTTGAGCTCCTCGTTCATCTGCTCCTTCTTCTGGTGA
>NW_023339740.1:14367254-14373100 GCF_004916995.1 Morone saxatilis | reverse complement strand
GGCCTGGCAGCAGGACTCCAGGTAGATCTCGTCGATGCCCCAGAAGTCCAGCTCTTGACTAAACGAGAGGGCGCACATCTCCTCCATCATGTGCAACTTCCCGGTGCGGTAGAAGTTCAGGATGGAGGTGAAGGCGCCGGGGTGTCTGTCGAAAAAGTACTCGTTGTTATCCAAGCTGTAGTCGTCGCATATCTCCATGAGAGAGTCATGGGTGTTGCACTCTCTCAGCTTTCCCAGTCTTGTGCGGGGCAGCCTGTCCAGTGTCCTCCACAGGACTTCGTGGAGGAGGCCCCCGACGTTGAGTCTCACCCGGCGGGTGTGGGTCTTGCTGCGGATGATGTCCATCGTGTCCGGTGGCAGCGAGGTGCCCGACCGGGACCCCGCTTTGCTCATCTTCACTGAAGTCACTCGGTCACTTGGAAAGACTGGAAGATACAGTCAGGTAGATTAAGAAGACATGGTCCTGTAGATGACCGCATCAGGCTCCCTCCTCGGTTCTTCTTGTGGCTGTAATAAAAAAAGAAAAAGAGGAATAATATTTATTATTATTTAGCCGCTGTTTGAGCGGCCAGTGCCGGTGTCCTACAGTAGCAATGTCAGGTGGTTTATCCACTCATCAGAGAACCAAATAGATATTTTAATCAGCTTTAACAGGCACAGCCGCTTTTCTTGCTGACAAGGGTGGCGGTGGGGGTTGGAGAGCCGGGCCAATCATAAACTGGACTCCACTTGTGAGCGCTGTCCGGTGCTGAAACGCCCGTCTGTCACTCTGCGGACCGGCGTCTGTCGCTGTCCGCTGACCCCGGTGCTGAAACGTGTCAGCCCGGGGTGGGACAGCGATCAATCCTCAAAGGAAGCCTTAGTTGTAAATGTGCTGCCGAACTGTTCTCTGGAGAGATATTAAGCTGGACTAATACCATCACCGATTATCAACTTTGATTAAGAGCCCATAACACATTATATCATCCCCTAAGACCAGCCTGCACAGTCAGTTGCAGTGTTGTGTTTCCACATGCAGAGTTTCAAAAATAACCAATATATAAAGTTTATTGAAAGTAATTTCATTATTTTATCAAATTATTTTATGTTAGAATTACTACATTCTTTTGCGCATATCTGAGTCATGCAACTGCATTTGTGGGAAATCTATAAATATACCTACACGAGCTGGCAGTCAAACTAGTAAATATTGTAATATGATGGCCAGCTATACGCTAAATAAAGACAGGGCATAAAAAGTGAAACCAAGTGGGTTACAAAAATCCCACTGCCAGTAAAAATGAAATCTGAATCCAAAAATAGATTCAAACACAATAAAAGAAATATACACACGTGTCTTCCTTATATCCCGATTCATCTCATGGACGGACAGCAGCAACATTTCAAGAGTGAACGCGTTAAAACTTCTTATGTCCGTCCAGGTCTCCTGCGGTCTGCTGGAAGCTGATGGAGGCATCATGAGCCACGTAGCGACATGCTGAAAAATACAACACTTTCACACAGACCGTCACCATGCCCAGTCTGCCCTATCCACCCCTCCTGGGGCGAATCAACAAGTAGAGACTCTGGAGACTCTCGGTACCTCCGCTCCTCTACCTGCTCACAGTGAGAATGCTTGCTGGCTGGCGCCTGCAACTGTGAACGGGATCCTGCAGGGGCTGATTTTACTCAGGCACCTCCAACGGCTGCAGCCTGAGCGAGTTTAACCCTCACAGAGCCAGCGAGCCACAGTTCAGTGCATCTATATTGTATCTAGCAGTATTTGTATATAGCAGCGTTATAAGCCAGCAAACAGTCTTATAGGAATACACTGCACACTTTAATTGTAGAGCATTTTAGTAAATATTTAATTTATAGTAAGGCCACTTAACTCACCATATATCATAGGAAATTTAAAAAGTACCACACATTCAAGATACTACTAAAGGTTACATGACACAGCAGGGTTCAGTGGGAAAGTCACTCAAAAATCCACAGAAAGGGTCTCAACACTCAGGACTCACAATTAAACCACATTTACTGGGGTCTGATTTTGTCCATAATTGTGCCTTACCAACTTTGTATGCATCTTTAAGTGAACACATCATGGCTTAAACAGTGACATAAATCCTATAATTTGAGTAGAAATAAGAGCATGTTCTTCGTTGCTCCTTCACAAACCTTCACTGTGACTTACAGTCTGTGGTCTATGGTGGATCTGCTGCTGCTAGCAAGTGATCAGTTGCTTTCCACACACCACATATAAATCTAAACTTTCCACTCAGCTTCACTCCGCAAACAGCAAGCATGTGTCAGTGTGACAGATGTGTGGCCGGCTCTGTTTACAGTACAGGCAGTCCCCTCATTACACTCGTGCTCACTATTTAACATACAGAGCCAGGCTCCAAAGCTCCTAAAAGATACACCTACTCACATTTCAATGTCTTATTTCAGTTTTACTCACAGAATAACAGTCTGGGTGCAGCACAAACATACATGACTGTAGTGGACTTGAACCAATCATTTTACCCAAAAACTCAAAGAAACACAAGATCACACACAATGTATTATTTACATTTATTGATAAATAACAAAATAGTTACATACTGTATTATATAAATATAGAATATAAAAGTACAAAGGGCATATTGACATTATAAACAAGGTGTATGTGTTGAAATGTTCATTAAACCATATGTGTTTTGCTTTTTTTTAAGCACTAGTGTGTATTTCTAGGTTTAAATCGGACAAGCAAGTCCCCCTCTGGTTGCAGCATCCCAAATCCATAACGACTGGCATTTACCTCCGGTATCTGAGCATTTGGGTCAGACAACTCCAAATCGTAGTTAGCCAGCACCATGTGAACAAACCTAAAGAGTAAACGCAGATCAAACATAAAATTAGAACATTCAAGCAGAAACTAAAAGTAACAAAATCCTCCAACGCAGAACATTTTGAGGTCCAAACCGATTGTAAAGTTATATGGTGCACTAATTATAGGACACTCACTGTCTGATGGTATTGATGGCAAACTGCTTTCCCACACAGCCATTGGTCCCTGCGCCCCATGGCATGGTGTAATATTTCAGCCGTCTCCCTCCTTTATAAAAGACTCTCTTCGCTGATCCGTCTTCATTCAGGAAACGATCGTACTTGAATTTCTGAAAAGGAAACACATTTTTAAAGATATATTAGCTGCAAGCATTATTAGAAAAATTACAGACTTATCTATGAAAAGTAGCTTGATGACACAGTTTACTGTATGTTTGTCTAAATTCAGCTGGACAGAGTTTTTTTTCCTAACTGTAATGTCCTTCCCACGCCTATTAGTTGTGATCGGCTAATCCGTCAGTGGTCCATAGCTCTGGGTTTGACCTCTCACTGGGTAACACAGAGCCAGCTTTGTGTGGGCGTTCATTCCACCTTACATAAACAGCTACACTAATTACACTTAGGTCTACCTCTAACTTGTTCCAAAGACAATTACTACTGTTCCCGTTGGCAGCACAGGAAGGTTTCGATAGAGCGAATAAAGGTGGGGGGCTGGAAAGATGTCGCTTTAACAAGAAAGAACAACAAACCTGTGGCTCTTGGTGAATCTCAGGGTCCATTTGGGGGCTGTTAAAGGGGAACAAACACACCCTGTCTCCTTTCCTTAGCAGGTACTCTTGGCCATCAGCCATGTGGAGAGTCTTTTCCTGCACTACCTCTCTGGTAATGAAGGGGGCAGCAGTGAGTCTAAGTGCCTCCTCCAAGGCGCTATCTGAAAAGGGCAAAAAAGAAATGTTCATATAAGTGAAAAAGCATTTTTACTCAAAAATGTCAGTATTTCTCTACCTTTTAATTCATTTTTGTAACTAATCCAGTCTATTTCGTCCTGTGCACCATGTCTATTTGGATTTGTAAACTCCTAATTTCTTGATTTAATATGTTTTGTTTTGCACTAATTTGTGATTTTGTGTACTGTATATGCACAACATTTCTATTATTTCACATTTCATTCTATTTTGCATTCTGACAACATAAAGTGAGTCCAGACTTGCTCATCTTGCTGACAATAGGAACAACCTCCTACCAATAAATGTCTCACAAATGTTTACACAAGCTGGAATCAAGCCCTCACCAAACACAGGGGTGTTCACAGGTCCGTCCAACAGAGAGTCTGAGGTTTCCATCTCCCTCTTCACCGCTGCCAGAGCCTCAGGATTTGTCAACAAGTAGCCCAAGAGCCAAAATGCAGCAGGACCGACATTACCCTGGAAACAAACAAAGACTCACATTACGACAATGATAAGGTTGTCTCTCTCACTCTGGCGTTGCATAGTTACAGCGCAGGTGGTTATTTGAAAACAGCAAATAAGAACATCACGTGACATCTTTAGTATGTCTATCTGTTGTTAGATTTTTATTAGATTTGCAACAAAGCACACATTTCAATTAGAGTTAAGTTCAATTAAATATAAAAAAGCCTGATAAATCTTTAGTGCTGACAAAATAAAAAAAGAAACAGCGTCCTTTCATGTGCCTGGGAAGAAAAGAGCTCTGGATTGTCTCACTACTGGCAAAGCGCAGCGCGGTAATGGTTTACTTAAAAAGGAAAGCCATTGGAAACCTGAGGTCCCCCACCATCTGCCTGCATCCAAGGGCAGGACATTGAAGCTATTTAGTTTTACGGCAAACCACAGTGCTGTCTGGCGGGATTAGACACATAAAATAGTGAACACTGTGGAAATATAACAGTGAATAAATTACCACAAAATTGCCTCTTAAGACACTGCTGATGATAGTACTTGTGTACTCATTAAAACATGCGTCACAAGAACATGACATTATCCAAACGCTTGGCTGATGTATTACAGACCTGACTGTGGGAAACCTGCCTTAGACAAAAAAAATACTTTACTGTAATGTTAGTACTTAATAATACTACACTGACTGTGATTAAAGTACTGTTTGTCATTAACTGTGTCACAAATCCTCTGTTTGTCCAAGTACATCATGCAAATACACATTAATTTCTCTCACTTAAATTTTCCAGGAAATTTAAATTGTGACTCAGAGATGGCTCAAATTTGTGACTCAAAGCTTGTAATCAAATGAAAATAAACTATTGTGACGTGCAAAAAATGATGAGTAAGCAGCCTGTGGGTAAAGGCAAATGTTGAAGTAAATATCTCTGATACAATAAACCCTTCCAGCAGGGCTGTAGGCAAAACTGTAAATACCAACTCCAGTTATATGTAAATAAGAAGTTAAGAGGAAGTCAATACCAGCTCAAATCTCATTCAAGACTAAAACTACGACCTTTCCTCTTGTAAATGTACAAATTCCCATATTTTTGCGGGTATGTACACTCTACTTGATAACCATACAACAAACCACCACATCTAAAACAATCTTTCACTTATTATATAAATTATTTACACAGAAAGACTGTGTGCTGTAGAGACAGAGACAAATGTCAATAAAGTTGGCATGTCTTTTATCTTGACACAATAAATAGTCTTTCAGCCTTCTGAAGTCTGACAGCATTAAAAAGTAGTCTCAAGACTGACACTCCATTACAATCTTCTCTATATCTATCTTATATCCCAGAAGAACTTTCATGGCTCTCCGACTCAAAGGCAGAATAGCTGCTGTGAAAGCAGAGGCGGACAGCACACTCATGTGCTGAATAAGAGTACTGCTGCTAATGCCCCTCTTAATCTCTATCCCGGTCTCGTTGAATTCAAGTCTCCGTGGAGACACGGGACAAAAAACAACCTGAGTGACATTGAGTTCATCTGTCTGAGCAGGCCACTTCTAGGCCTAATCTCTAGAGGTGATCACCAACTGAAATTCTTGTTTTACACACACACACAAACACA
>NW_023339740.1:14365203-14367196 GCF_004916995.1 Morone saxatilis | reverse complement strand
CACACACACACACACACGCCTTTCTTGTTTTGTTGTCTGACTCACCTGTGTGGCCCAGAGTTGCATCAGTATGGCCTTCTTCTGTGTCTCCTTATCGGCCCCCTCCTCTTGCAGGAGACACCTGTAGGCGTGAAGCCAAGGACTTGACCCCGAGTCTTCAGTCAGACCTGCTGGAGCCAAAAGCTCCCACAGTCTCTGGCGAACACTCTGGGCTGTCCTCTTCTCCTCTGTCACACAGATAAACATAGCAGAGTAAGTGACGAGTGAGTCACTGACAGAACATAAACAAACAGTTCACTTCGATTAGAATGTCAATGAAGGAAATGCCAAATACATAAACACAAATTATTGTGTATAAGAAGTGGGAGAGGAGCATTATTTCAGGTATGACAGGCAAGACTGAAAGAGGTATGCCATAATATTATAATAACATTTTCCTGTGTAAAATGGGTGGAACAAATTTAATTATAAACAATGATAAGGTACGAAAAGAAACACAAGGCCTGGGGAAATAAGGTGTATGTAGTGAAGTAAGCACCTTGCACATGTGAGATCATAGTCTGTACAGGACTGACGATGATGATGATGAATTGTGAATTGTAAAAAAAGTCTACAAAAACATTAAAAGGCTCCTAGACACTATGTAATCAACTGAGTAAGTGAAACTTGTCATGGCAACCACAAAACAAATTTTGATGGCACATCCAGTGATGATGTCAAAACACGCCAGTTCAATTGTAAACAGTGAAGACACAAGCAACACCTTCTTGTGACTCATGGCTAGAGACGCTTGTGATCTGTATCTACACCTGATGTACATCCTAACTGATTTTCATTCATCACAGTGCTTTCAGATCACTGATCAACCTTTAAATCTAATCTGACGGATCTGACCAGTAGGCACATAAAGTTTCCAGCGTCATTACCTGGCTTTAGCGTGCCTCTTGCCATTTTGGTTAAGAGACCATCAAACTTCTTGTACTCCTCGTAGACACTTGAGGGATCCGTGCCGTTGTTGTTCTGCTCTCCTCCGAACAGGGTCAGGTACCCCGCCCTGCATAGAAAGAAGAGATACAATGTGTGGGAATGTGCAAGACTTTTCAGTTGATATGGCACGGTGTTGATGGCAAGATAACCAGTCCACGCAGGTTTTCTATTTGAAAGCATCCCCTTTCAACAGGTATTTTTCCACTCCTTGTGGTGGATGTCACATTGTCCCAGTAAATGTTAGATAACATATATACGGTTTCACATTCCAGATCTGAATAGTATCTGATGCTTTGCTTGATAAAAGACATTTTGAGTCATATCCGCTCTTGCAAAAATGTTCAGCCGGAAAGGGGACCTCCAACATTTGTGTCACACAGCCATTTTTCTGGCTGTGTTTACAAACAGAGAATCTCAGGATTGACAAGTGTATAAACTGTTTAGCTAAAGACGTGAGCGCATACTTATTTTGACATAGTGTGTGTGTGGATGGGCTCTCTTACTTGAAAAGTAAGCTGTAAGCGAAGTTGAACAGTCCCTCCTTCTTCCAGTCTTTCTGGTTCTGAGGCATCTCTGCTTTCAGCAAGGCTTGCAGGTGTTTGCCCATGGTGCTGTTAAGGGCACCCAAATTCACTCCTAGGAAGTGCCTGTGGACACAAAAGGTCGTGACAGTGACGGAAGAAAATTGCTGCATCGCAGAAGGGAATTCTGTCAATCGTGTCACACTAGTTGATGGTGTTGTGGAAACAGTGCAATTACTCAGTGCCATACATACATTTTTAAATCTTCCTATTTACTTAGTTGCCCTGCCTATTTTCCTTGAGGTAATACACCGTCAATAAAGTTGACCATCAGCTACAAGAGCTGCAGTTTTGGAGATGCTCTGATCTAGTCGTCTAGCCATCACAATTTGGCCGTTGTCAAAGTCGCTCAAATCCTCACGCTGCCCATTTTTACTGCTTCTAACACATCAACTTTGAATACAAAATGTTCACCTGCTGCCTGA
>NW_023339740.1:14350429-14365103 GCF_004916995.1 Morone saxatilis | reverse complement strand
AATCCTCACGCTGCCCATTTTTCCTGCTTCTAACACATCAACTTTGAGGACAAAATGTTCACTTGCTGCCTAATATATCCCACCCACTGACAGGTGCCATGATAACCAGATAATCAGCGTTATTCACTTCACCTGTCAATGCTCATAATGTTATGGCTGATCGGTGTATAACATTTAAGTTTTATATATATATATTTTATATATTTCTTCAGCCTTGGAACTTTGGTAGCTCACCTGGTAGAGCTGGTTCCCCTTAGGTTTTATTATTTAACAAATTTGGGAAGGGGAAAGCTGCACACTCATATAACTGCAACCCTGAATGAGGCAGTGTGCCCCAAACGTCAATATTTTAAACCATAAAATAAAAAGATTGCATCTATCTAGCGTGTGGATTTCCCCTGATTTCTTGGAGGTGGTGAGACTAAGATACTTTCAGTTCTACACAATAAACAAATACTGTGTAGATGACGACTGCACGCAATGACAAAACAAGAAGTCCTAAAAATAGATTTCCTAAAATGGGAAGAGCATTTTACAGAAATATCCACTGATACTCTTCATGAGACTTGAGTAGGTAAATTTCCACAAACAAATTTTGCTTCTACATTCACATAAAATGAAAATGAAAATATACAGCACAAGCTTTCAGTTTGGAATATGAAGTAGTTATGTCTTTACTTTTTCATCATTGCTTTTGCTTTAGCCGGCTGGTGATGTGGGAGCCGCAGGTTGAAGATCCTCTCCATGAGCACCTGTGCATAGCGAGTAAAGTCAAGGGAGTCGGAGTCATTGATGACTGCGTCGTATGAGTGTGGATCCAGCAGCACCGTCACGTAACGCCCAGCAGCACGCACCTATACATCATCAGTGCAACAGTTAAAATGCTGTAATGTTATGAGTATTTAACTTCGCAATGAACACAGTAATAACCACCAAATGTGTATAATATCTTATATCACAATACATTGTTGGAATTATGTCACTTATATCTGAACTATCTTGATACTTTTAAACAAATTCAATTTTGTTTTCTGATGCAGTATTTTTGGAATGAATGCAATACTCATATCAAATTGTTAGTCCCACTCAAAAAATATGAAACTTTGTATTTTGTTTCAGGATAACTGAAAATCATTGTATGTCCTGATGTAAATTTATGTTACACGATGGTATCTGTAACGTGCTGTTACATCTGTTACATGAATATGAACATATTCTTAAATCACTGAGGTGTGTCACTGCAGTAACATTTGGACAAGTAGATAAAATTTATTAGATGATAACAAGCAGAAAACTCTGATGTACAATTCACAGCCCTTTATCACACTTTACAGGGCGTCTCTTTTCTACTGTTGCAATCACCCTAAATTTAGCTTTAGAAGTGACTTTCAAGCATTCAGTAAAACTGCATTGCATAATAAAATTCATTCTTTACTTTGGAAACAGTAGTTTGCAAAACAATCTCACCTCGAGGTCTATTTCGTAACTACAACTTTTCGATTGTATCACATCATCTTCTTCAGCGGAGGGAGGCCAGTTATCATTGAATTGTAAATGTTTAAATTTCCTTTTTTTCCCTAAGCAGTTTTAAGACTAGCATGCTAATATGGAAAATAAACCCTTAAAGGTTCTCAGAAAAATGATCATTTAAGTATCTACAGAGCGGAGATTGTTGTGTCAAATGTAAATCACCTTTATCTTCTACTCACTGTGAAAATGTTGCCATGTTTCAGCTTCATTCGATTCAAGAACTTGGAAGCATCTTTTCCAAATTCAAGTGCATGGCCTAACCATGGAATAACTCCTTTGTCTAGAGGTGGTTCACTCTTGGATCTAAAAAATACAAATACAAATGTATATATATATAAACAGGTGTATATTGATTTTTTTAATTCAATTAATTCAAATAGTTGCTACTTTGCCTGTTTGGCACTTTATCCTACTGGCATTAAAGTATTTGGTCCTCCACCTTCCATCTATACACACAGTGTACAGTCTGTTTGTATGACCAACCTTTCATCATGAGATTATTGTTATAGACGTAAAGGTCATGTAACAGGGATTAGTTAGAATTACATCACAGAACCTCTTTCATCATTTTTAATTGCCTGAAAGGAAAACTAAAACCAGTAACAAAATCCTTACAGGTAGACTTCTATATTTAACACTGTTCAACCACATTCCTGAGACTGGATTAGGAACAACCCACTAAACTGACTAAATACATGTGTTTGCTCGCGGTAATAAAACTTGACTCCTTTATTATTATTACGACCACAGTGTTATTATTATTGATCCCCTCGAAGTAGCAACAAGTGGATTTTCAACCAGCCACGAATTTACATTAGAACTGACAGGTGTGCAAATAAACCAGTAAAACCAGAACCAGAAACCAGAAAAAGAACAATGCTTCCTTATTCTAAACAATTATTACAGTATTCATATATGAGACAATACAAGTGAATCAAACAGTAACTTACCTCGATCTGTGTGTGAGAATGAAATAAAGCAGGACAGCTTGGACGAGCAGGAAAATTGTCCAGATCATCTCGTGTTTACTTGTTCGCTCCGCGGAATCAGTGCGGCAACATGGGCGCTCACGTGGGTTTTTATGAGCTTTTCTAACCCACTTACGTCACCGTGTCATCTGTCACGACATCTAAACAACCCTTTGTTTCTTCACTTACTACGACATTCTTGCAAATCATCATGAGTGAACTGTGACCCATTAACTTCGATTTACAGGGGGAAAGTTCAGTTACGGGCTGTTCAGCTTCCCTATTACTAGAGGCAAAGAGGCAAAAGGTGAAGTTGGATTATTAAAATTGAGTTAGGAAATTTCAGACGGTGGTAAAAATACCCGCACTAATATTTCCCTTTGAATTATATAAACAAAGTTGTTAAATTAAAGTTAAAATAGAATAATTCTATTTGTCACCTGTAGTTAATGAAGACCTGAATTCAATATACATCACAAACAGTAACTTAATCATTTACTGCATGTCTTTGTTGTTTCCTCTAAACAATCATACGGTTTTCCCTGTTCAGGAATACCCGTCTAGTGCCGTGCCTGCAAATGTTCACGCACACATAGGCTATTACTCTCACTCTGAGTCACACACACACACACACACACACGACTGCAGACTTCCTTTTCTAGTTAATATGAGTTGATATTAGATTATGTGGCCCCACCTGATGTATGCTCAGGCAAGCACGTCCAATTTCGGGAAACTGAAGGAAACAACATCCCTGCTGTAGCGGAGTGATGGCCCACAACATCAAAACACACTCATAAGGTGCAGCTTTCTTTTCCAGCAGGTCGAATATAATACAATATTCCTCAAAATATAGAAAAAAAATTTTTAAGGTACAGCTTCCCATTCTGTCACTGACAAACAACACACATAATGTATTTTGCGATGAATATGTACAACTGACATTTTGTTTGAATCTTTATTAAATCAGAACACATGGCAATGTGCAGTTACCGTTAAGTGGACACAGCCGGTTTGAGGTTTGTAGTGAAGCTGGTTTCTGAACAGTTACATGAACTGCCAGTCAAACAGAGTGTGAGAGCACAGCTCTGGTGGACATGAAAACAGCTGTTCTCTTTCCAGTTAGGCATTTGTCTCATTAAAACAAATGAGAAATACAAAAATGATACACTTGAAGCTGCTTGGCTCACTTGCCCAGAGAACCTGGACTAAGAGAAGATAAATAATGTTAATCGAACATGGTCTCAAATACAAATTCAGAACTTAAACTCAGGACAGGAATTAGGAGAGCTGCTTGTCATCCTTCTCGTCCCCCTGTGTATTAACCTTTCCTCGTGATTCATAGACATCCTCCGGAGTTTGCCCAAACACGGCCCCGGTCCGCTTGAGGAGGTAGACTCCAGCATGTAAACCCCCGACATTGACCCAAACAGTGAGCAGCTTCCTCCACAGTCCTCCCATCCTCGAGATAGCCTGGAGACGACATAAATCTTGTGAGGGCAAACTAACAAATGAGACATTTGTTTTGTGTAAAACAAGACCCCTGGTTAGACAAATACAGCTGGGGAAAGTCTTTTTCCATGATGCAGAGACTGAGCTGAGTTTAATCCGCACCACGTCCGCATAGTTAAACTACTGAGACCTAGGACCTCATTCTGGGGTCCAAAATCTTCAAAGCACTACAAGTTAAGTTAAGTCTTCTTGATTACAAGTACATTTTAGAATGGGACACTTTTGTAAAGCATTGGGGGCTTTAATAAATTAAACATTTGAAACTTGAAGGGACCCCAACATGGGTTCACAAGTGACTTCACATCAGAAACACTTTATAAATATATTTGTACCCTTACGCAACACCATCACCCCACTGACTTTATATAGCCTGTCAGTCAATCAGTCCAAACAACTACTGGATTAGATGGATTGCCATTCATTTTTTACAGACCTTCACGGTGCTCAGAGGATGAATTGACTTGAAAGACTTTTGCTATCCTCTGACTTTTCCTCAAAGGTTTACATTTGGCTCAAAGCACCGCTGTGACCATCACCATGCTGATTTTGTGACGCCAGCAGTCATGACGTACTACAAGTAAGTGGAGCTGTGCTCATTGACTGTGTTTAGTTTCTGATAAGAAAGTTTATAGCAGGAAACAATGGTCTCATGTGTCCTCTTTTACAAATAAACAATACATTAAAATATGTTTCTGAAAGGTTTTATACTAGAAATAGACAATGAGGTCACAAAATCTTGATTCATATTTGATCAGCGCTGCCTGGTTTGACAGTTTCACTGAGAATGACCAATCACAAGGTAACCACGCCCTAAAACAGACCCTGCTTTATTGTCTAATTTACACTTAATGGTACCATCATTTACAAAATGAGCATTATGTTGCACGGAAGAAGACTTAAAACGTAATATTGAGACCATAAACTCGTTAGCAAACTACTTACTGAGCTAATAAATCAAGTGAGAACTCGGCTCATTTCTGAACGTCATCAAACTTCTTATTTGCAGCCCATAGATCTGACCCCTGCTGGCCATTAGGAAGAATGCAGGTTCAAGACACTTCGGCTTTGGCTTCGCCTCACAGACTGAGAGGCTCTGTCCAATAATCATAAAATGTGAATAATATAATCTGGGCTTCTGTTTTATCAGAAATATAAAACCATTCATTAAATTCTGTTATAAAAAAGAAATGTGAATTATTGCACAGATGTACAGATTGTCAAAAAGTAACTGTAGTGAGTCAGTGGGTGACGCTTACAAGACGGCCACTGCTGGCTAGGAACTTCAAAACAGAAACAACTTATTTTAAAAGCATTATTTTTAGACCGACTTCCATGGCAACAGGTTGTATATTTGTTTACACAATGCACTATTTAGTCTAACCTCGACACGCCTCCATCTCAAACTCACTGAGGTGTGGAAAAAGCAGAACCATTGATTATAAAAGGGCGGAGATACAAACCAATACAATTGTATTCAAATGGAACATAATACTTATGCTGCACCAGAAACATACGCTTACTACACGAGCAACAGAGGGCATGCAGGTTGCAGCTGCATCCGGGCCCCCAACAGCAGTCAATGGTAACTACCACAACGATTTGCTGAGCACAAATGCATCTACCTGTTTCCGTCTCATTATAATTGAGTACAAATGTTGTACCACAATAGCTAATATTATTACCTTGGCGTGGATAAAAAGGTTGCATCTATCTTTAACTTTATTCATCGTCACTGATTCAAAGCAGCACCTATTGGGAGTGTTAACGCGACATAAATTAAAAATAGGCCTGTTTCTATAACTGTCTGAGGAGAAATTATGTTTGTCCAAAATAATGCAGCCTTAAAGGAGAGCAAGGAGAGGCAAACAGGTTTCCAAACTCAAGAAAACTGATCCTTTTTTTGTTTCTGCATCATTGCACAGGCACAACAATGCAGGTAGTGAAAACATCAAGTGCGTTGCCCCTGATACACCCACTTAGACATCTTTGTGGTATTTCACATAGCTTTAAGGATCACTGGCCACTCTCCTATTTGTCTATTTATTGATGTGCGTTAGGTGCTTCTTTATGAACAGTAAGACTACTGAGGAAGGCAGTTATCCCCAATAACACAATCTGTTGTGTGCATGCGCTGCCAGCTAGTGAATCCAGATTACCATTTGAATTAAGCAAAAAGTGGATCAGTGGCAAGACAAGACTTGCACTGTGATATATTTTAAAGTTCTAATGAAATGGTGTTTTATTTTCCTGGAAATATTCTGTAATATCTTAGCAGAAGTTCCTGTTTCTTAACTACATGGGTATTACGGTTACCTTGGAAAAACATTTCTTGTCCTGCGTCAACAAGACAGCCTTTCCGGAGCCTGGTCTGCACACACGGGCCATTTCTCTCAGACAGGATGGGTAAAGGTCCCAATTCTTCTTCCTAGAGCCCATTCTTCAAGAAAACAAAGGAAACATTTTACCTGGTGGTTGAAAGTTGAATGAAAGTGCTGAAAGATACAGTAAATCCACCAACTTATGATAATTTCTACATGTTTTTTAATCAACCATGTACTGCACAGCACTGTTCCCCTGTACCTCTTCCCAAAGGGCATGTCAGTGATGATTATGTCAACAGAGCTGGTCCTTACGGGTAAATTACAC
Organism: Morone saxatilis; assembly: GCF_004916995.1. Taxonomy (NCBI): domain Eukaryota; kingdom Metazoa; phylum Chordata; class Actinopteri; family Moronidae; genus Morone; species Morone saxatilis. Next base: position 14,358,447 of record NW_023339740.1, on the reverse strand, counting down.
AGATCCCAACGCACTGTGTCAATGGGCAATCCAGATGCACTGTTTGAAAGGATCCAAAAGGGATTTCAAATCATTATTCTGAAGACACGAAATTGCATATTGAAACAACATCTTTATGAGGTTTTCAGGTGTCCACCCTCTCACCTGCCCTTTTCTGCCCTCCGTTTCTGGATGTGACATATATTATTGACTGTGCGGTTAACGGCCATGTCATAGTTGTCACCGGCAATGTAGAATGAACTGTTAAATTCAATGGCCCCCTGGAGAAGAAAAACATTTGACAATTAATACCTGACCTTAACACAACCACTGAAAGCACTCAGCAGACCCCATCTGATAATGTTCAGCATTTATGTGTTCAAAGTATTAATCAAGAGATGGATAAGAGAATTGTTGTGGATGGATGAAAATTCATCAGATATCAGTAACCGCCTGGAAAAACTCTGTTTACTTTCTGGAGCAGCCAGATGTGATCAAACGTTTGATCCAAGCTAAACAGGTCTGATTACACATCAAAGGAATGAGTCATAAGTAAGACTTCCTTATGAAACTGTATGTTATTGGTACTTTCTGACCATTTGAGACTTAAACTAAATACACTACACTAAATTTGCAGCAGGTCAGTGGCGGTAGTGCAGTGTAATGATGTATAGATGGTAGATGTTAGTGTGTAATCATAAGGTTATTGGAGAGGTATTTAATATATATACACTGTTTATTCTTTGCACATCTCCTTCTTTTAAGCAAAACACATCAGCAACACTTTTTAATAATATTGTGGTCTAGGTATGCAAGTTATGTCTTACCTCCAACGGTATAGCTCCAGTCCCACACATTGGATCAAGTATTATATCCGATACCTGAGGTTTACACAGCCTGTCAACAGAAAATAGAGTATGGGTATAACACCAATGCAACATCATAGGTTTGACTATAATCATTTTATACGTGTCAACATAGAGCTTCCACCAATTCCAAGAAAAATGTAAAAACATTCTTATACGACTGCTGCTCTAAATCTTTAGACCTAGATCAATTTGAACTCTCCTCCTGCAGACTTAACATCACACACATTTATATTGTTCAGTCATGCTGTCTTAAAACTAGAAAATTCTAGGACTGATTTGAAGTCTACCAGACTACCGTACCAGCAGTTTTGCATTGCCAGTCATTTAATTAAGAATTTAATTCAAATTGCAATCAGTAGAATCTCTAATTGGGAAATACTTGAATTTCATCCTAGTCATATGTATAGTGCTGCTGTTAGAACTGCATCACATTGATTTGTATTTCTTCGCTCAGCTCAACGAATGTTTTTGTTTCACTAATGGGTGTGTAAGTGCCAGATAAGTGTAAACAAACTGACGAATGAAACCAAATAATCATAAAAGTTTACTTTGGATCGTATACTGAATAAACCTGTAAATAAACAATAATTCACTTTTGGAAATTTGAACTGCAGCATGACCTGATAACTGCTTTGAATTTTTACTAAAACTGAGATGAGGTTTTCAACTCAGGACAACAACAACAAGTAACAATACTGAATTTAATTTGTACGCAAACCTTGTGTTCAGTAGTCAAATTATTATTATTACATTTATGTGCTTGGCTTCATGGAAAATATTACTCGGCAGAGCAGTTATTTGTCTATTTTGTTACGCCTTAAAATAAACACTGAGGTGTGACTGGCACATTTACCTCAACAGAGAAGAGTTTTCTTTGGCTAGTGTGACGATATTGGATATGTCTGTTCAGTCAGGGCACGCATGCTTACCTCACCATCAAGTTAGTCATGTCTACTTTTAAATGAGGCAGATTGTTGTTCAGATTGTTGCTGATCATTTTATTCTATATTATTCTATTATTATTAGAGAATTTACGGAGCATAGTAGATGATGACAATGTAGTGTGCAGGTCCTTTGTTCTTGTGTGTGACCTTTTTCTCCATCTGTGTCTATTTGTGTGAGTGGGAGTAGGCAAATTAAATCATCGGCTGTTAGGTGTGAGTCTTTGGTTGCAGCTAGGAAATATTTTTGTCACCAAATCTCGCCCATCCTCTGTGACTGTGGTAGCTGTCCATGGTGATCGCACATGTCATTGCATGTGTCATTATGATTTTCAACCAGTGGCATCTAAGATTGCAACCATTTGAATACAGCTCAGCCTTCCAAGTGTGTAGCGGATACTATGGTGGCCGTGAGTCGTGAAAATCCAAAAGACCCTATGTAGAGCCAGTGTTTGGTTTGTCTGTTCTAGGCCATTGTAGAACATGGCAGTACAAAATGTCAGAGTCCAAGGAACAGGACCCGCTCCCTCTGTAGATAAAAATGTCTCATTCTAAGGTAACGAAAACGCAACGATTCTTATTTTCAGGTGATTATACACTAATAAAAACATACCTAGGAATATTATATCCCATTTCTGACAATGGGTCTTCCAAAATGTTACACACTGGACCTTTAAATTATAAATATCAACAAAACAAAACACACCAAAAAGCTCTTAAACAAATACAGGAGCTCAAATGTGTCTACAAATATAAATTATTCTGACACATTCGAGGCAGAAAAGAGGCCAACAGTAGGGTGGACATACATTTCTGTTGTTTACTACATTGGGTGTCTGCATATGCAAATAATGTACATGTTAACGCTCCACACAGACATCCACTCTGACTTTTACAGATATGAGCAGTTGAAAATGTCATGTTGAGGCGGAAAATATAATGTGAGCTGAACAATGTGAGGTGATCAGGATCACATGGTGAAAACAGTGTTATAGGATTACCTGAGCATGCCATAGCACAGAGTCGACCGCAGAGTAGTGGGTCCAAAGTGACTGATGTTTCTCCTGTGAAGACTCTCTTCTGTGAGGGCAATGCCGATTATCACCTCTTCATTGTGTATGTTTAGTAACACCTACAGCACAGGAACATACAGCACATGAATGATCAGAAATCAATCATCAATCCACAAACAACACCAAACAAATCCAACTTCACAAACGTTTTTTATACTTTGTGGAGTTGTAACAATAAGGCGGAAGTTAATCACCAACTATTTTGATGTGGATAAATTGTTTTGGTATTTTTTTTACGCAACAATGCCAAAAATCACCTGGGTAGTTACATTTAATATCTTTGGGTTTTGGACAAAACAACAAACTGGTTAAAGACATCACTCGGGACTTTTCAAAAGCCATTGTTCACTACTTTCTTTACTTTTAATAAATGAATAAGCGATTACGAGAGGAAATAAACATCAGGTTAATCAATAATGAAAATAATAGTTGCAGGCCTAATATATGGGCAGCACAGAGGCTCACAGGTCCTGCGTTCGATTCCTGGGTCGAGCAGACCCTTTCCGTGTGGAGTTTGCATGTTCTCCCTGTGGCTGTGTGGGTTTCTTTCCAGGTGCTCTAGTCCACCATTAAAAGTTTAAGTAAATTTCTCCATTCAGTGTCCTTGACCGAGGCACTGGCTTAGATCTGGAGTTAGTCCCTGAGCGCTGTACAGTGGCTGCCCACTGCTCCTAGTACTAAGGATGGGTTAAATGCAGAGGACAAATTTCACTATGTGTTGTACTGTGTATGGTTGTATATGTCACTAAAGTTGCAGAAATTCTATTCTAATGAATTATCTTTAACTCATTTAGGGCAATTTACTAATTATTTCAACATGTATCCAAACATGCATTCCAAATATCAGCTAACCAAGAACAGACACTAAAACTGCATTTAGTCTGCAAACAAACTTTGGTTCTAGTTGTGAAGTTACTTAACTTTAAGAGATGTGGCCACAGATTGTTATCACTGTGTGAAAAACCTTTTAAATGAATCTCAGGAACATACACATTATTTCCAGAACTTTACACAATGCTAAAGCATTTTTCAACTTGTCACATAATCTGAACAATTCATCTCCACGGAAAATATTAATTAACTGGGTTGCCATCTGTTCTTTTGTTAAGCCCTAAACTAAACATTAGGATAGGCCTTGCAAATTTATCTATACAGCCAGAGTTTTCTTTGGCTGGTGCAATGGTATTCATTACTTTGCATCAGTCCAGTCTGAACAAGAATGCCTACCTCAACGTCAAACTTTGTCATGTCTGCTTTCCACTGGAAGAATTCTTGCACGGCTCCACCAAAATCTCTGGCTGCCTCATTAGAGGAAAAGCTGTGTTTGTCACCGGCCCTGTTGCACGTCACACGAAACTTGATCAGTTTGGCCTCGGGTGGTGCTGCCTCCCCCGAGTCCTGTGCGCTTGAATCCACATCGGGCATGCTCTCGGCCTTCGTCTGGCTTTCAGCGGCAGACGCTCCTTGAGGGAGCTCTTGCTGCTCGGTGTCAGCAGCAATTGCATCAGTGGCCTCGGCGGTAGGTTTGACTTTGTTGCCGTTTCCTCCTTTCCGGTAGCCTTTCTTCTTTTTTACGGTGCGATTCAGTTTCCAAACCTCTAAAGCATTGGTCCAGGACAGTTTAGAGGCAAGCTGCTGCAACTCCATCAGTGTCTCCTCCTGTACAAAACACAGTGTTTATTACCATGGCGATAACGGCCCTAACATCAGCTACAGCAGAAAGAAGCTGGCGGTCAGTTACCTTTGATTCTTTGAACTGGTAATGATCATATTCCTCAACCACAACAAACAGGTTGTCCACAGACCTCAGGAGATGGACCTACAGTGGAGAATTCAATAAATGGACAGACAGACAGACAGACACATTTTAGGTGTAGGTTTTCTTTACACTTTTTACACCTGGAGAAATTAAACTCTGATTACCATTCAACATCAAAGAAAACATTTTCTGTGCTCATAATACAATTTGGCAGTCAGAAGCACGTTGGAAGAACAAGGCAGGCACTGACTCTTCAGTTTCATACCTGGAAAAGCTTGTCAGTGGTTATTGGAAAGTATACACGCCCACGATCTTTGCTGATACGTGCATCAACCCCAATTTTCTCTTTGATCTCTTCTGCAGCAGTGTGCTCAAACCCTGTGGGCACCGTTGCTCCAATGGTGATGGTGATGATGTCCCCAGTGGTGGCATCATTCTCAGTGGAGGAGGAAGAGGAGGAGGAGGAGGAGGAGGATCCCATTGTGTCAGGGCCTGGCTCTGCGGCCACATCTTCCTGGGAGGACATGACTTGTATTTGTGTAGCAGATAGAGTGGTAGACTGGTTGATATGTCACAGCTGGGGCCAAACTCTCACATTTAACAGCTGGAGTGAGAGAGAGAGAGAGAGAGAGAGAGAGAGACATTAAAACTGCTGCATATTTTTGCCATATTCAGGTATAAAGAGTACAGATTTAAAGGAAACAACGTATCTTAAAGAACCAATGAGTACTATCATGTTGTCATACGGTACCATGTTAGCACCGGTTCAGTTGAACACTGTGAACAAACCCTTTAACGTCATTAATGGAGGATGAATGTTGAATGAACCAGTTAACTTAGCCGGCTAACGTTAGCACCGAGGAGCTAAAAAGTTGTTCCGACTGAAAACCAAGGCGACGTTAGCCGCTGATACGGCTTTTATATCAAACCGCTGCCACAGTATGATGTGTGTTTGTGTGCTGAGCCCACCGGTTGAACTGCAGAAGCTGGTGACAGTCGTATGAGGAGCAGTTGTGTTAAACTTGCTAACTAGAGTCAAACCAACCTGTCAAACACGAGGCGACATGTTGTTTCCGCTCTGTAGAGACACTTCTGGACGAGGTCCTTCACAATAAAAGCATCTTCTGCACAAATTTGATCTGACTAAATAATTTAATAGATAGATAGATACTTGATTTATTTATATTATATTATTTATTTAGGGAAATTCAAGCATCCAGTAGCAGCATACACTAAATACATACATACATTAGACATAAATATTATAATACAATTAATATAAATATTAAGCAGACATTCAAATTGACATTCAAATTAACATTCAAATTTCAATTAAAACGGTGCAAATGGTGCAAATGGAGGAGGAAATTGTCCATTGTCTATTGTCCTCCCTGCCTTGACTAAGAGCTGTTGTACAGTCTGATGGCCAGGGGGATGAAAGACTTTTTAATCTACTGGTGGAGCTGGATTGGGACAGCAGTCTGCCAAAATGCCATAATGTCAAAACTACTCCTCAAAATCAACGATAAACTGTGACATGACGTTGAAGATATTGTGTAACGTCTACATCATTATTCTCAATTCTCCAAATATTATTATTTACTCAATTATTCTTGATGTTTTATATACAATCTATATGTCAAAACACTAACATTCACGTCTGTAATTTACACATTTTCTTTCTTTCTTTCTTTTTATAGTATAATAATGATAATCTTTTCATATCTGTCTGGTACCATTGATCATATGACCTACATTAATGGCCATGGTGTTTAAATAAAATTATTCAAAATATTTTAAATCTGAAAAAACTTTTATTTTCAAAGTCAGAATGCCAAACAGGAAATCTAGTTAGCTGGACTCATCTTGACGTTTTCTACTACTTCCGGATACAGCTTTCCCCTAAGTGATCGGAAGAGGGCGCCATGATATAGGTCTTTGAGCTGAGGGGGAGGACGCTGAGAAAAACATTCACCTTACATGTAAACAACAAACAAGAGGCAGAATAAGACATAGAACATGAAAGGAGGGAGACAGCGTACAGTATCAAACAGACAGGATAAAATCATATCATCCCTCACATTTCTGTCTATAATTATGGGTTGTTATTCGCATTTACCAGTGGTTGTAATTCATTGTATGGTCATTGGGTTAATCAACAATGAGATAAAGATGAAACACATATCATGCTAGTTATTCATGGTGACAATATGCAGCTATATTTTGGCCCATAATCTCCTTTCCTGATTTATCATGTGTGAATAATGACGTTTATACAGCGAGCGGTGATAAGAATAACTGTCTTCTCTTTGGGTGATTAATTGAACCTCTGGGCAGTGGAACTAACAGCTTTAACTTTATCTGATAATTCTCTTTTATCTTTGAGGAAACACCTGTGAGAGAAAATAAGTTTTTTTCATTTGTATCTGTGTTCTTATTCACTGTGGTTGCATCAAGTTTAAAGCACTTAATTATGATTATGCAAGGCAACAAATTAAAAATATATATATTTATCTGCAGAACTTCATCTGACAAAAAAAAACCTACTCATATCATAGCTTATTTTATGTCTCTCCACATTATACAGGAAGTTTGTTGAAAATGTTTTGTTGTTTTTCTAACTCTATGTTTCATTCTTTCCAACTGATTAGTAAGTGTGAAGTCTGAGAGACAAGTGGGTGTGTGTTCATGTCAGGGAACGAAAAGTCCTGCACAACAGATGGCAAGTGTTGCACGGAGCACAGTCAGGCACTGCAAAAAACTTTTTGCCAACTTAATGATCTTATAAACACATTGGCAAAGAAAACTTTTTTACCCTCTGCAAAGAGAATGAACAAAGAGCGGCTGACAGTGAAAAGAAACTCAGAGAAAAAAAAGTAGAGCAGCTCCAGGTTTGCTGCTTTGACAGAAGATCAAACACACACAACCACAGTCCTGTTTGATCTGCGTGTAACTCAGGTGTTATCCATGCAGGTGAGATGCTTCTATCCTCACATGTAACCTGAAATGTGGAGAAAAGACAAGCGTGCAAGAATGATAGAATATCCTCAAAGCAGACAGGTATGATAAACCCTGTGGGATTTTACACTGGGATTTTCTCCCAGTGTTGAGAAGACCCTCACTGGGATTATTCTTCAGATCCTTCTCTCACTGTGGTGTTACTTGTTAAAATAAACGTGACATTTACAGACACGTGAGCCGACTTCTTAGAGAAGAAGATACATAGCATATAAAGGAGACATCCCTTTCTCAGCATGAGTGCTTAATGATTGATTGATGACAATATAAATCAGCATCAAGGAATATGTATTAAAGACTACAATAGAGGTTGTCAGGGGTTATCTCAGGACACTTTTCAAATAGAGCAGGTCTAGACCGAACTCCTTTTAACATTTAC
>NW_023339740.1:14339350-14350390 GCF_004916995.1 Morone saxatilis | reverse complement strand
GGGCAAGGAAAAACTGCCTTAACAGTACATGATGAAAATGCAGTAATCAGTCTGAGGTAATAGAGAAATTATTGAATCACCACATTAACTGATTGATTCCAAAATACACCAAACTCTAATGTTGAGTGGATGTAGAAGGCAGCTGAGAGCTTTTGACCCTGACTCAACAAAACACAGGCAAAAAGGAGAGCATGAAAAAGCCTGCATTTACGTTCTCTACACTGCAACATTTACTGCACATTATTTACTTACGGATCAGTGCTGCATGTCTGGCAGTCCTGTAGGGAACGGGGAAAGCAGTTACATCACATGCTGCCTATTTGAAGTCTCACAGGGTAAAAATCTTTTAGATTAAAAGAGGTGCAGTTATGAGCAATATGAGAACCCAAACATGCAAAGCTTCCTCTGGAAGGTAGAAGCAGTCTTAAAAGCTTATCTTATTCACAGAGTTTTGATAATCAGACACTTTAGCTGAGCACCTTAACATTAAGTCTCACTCATTGATGGTAAAAAGATATAATTTTCACTTTTATTTGACATTCAATACATGTAAGAAATTCGAAGTCAAGGAGGCGTTTTATAGGATGTCCTTGTGATTGAGTAATGCCTGTAACTGTGATAACCCTGGTTGGGGTCGCATCCTCTGCTGCAAGTAATCCCCAAATTTTCACTTTGAAATGAAATGAAATTTCTCACAAAAATTAAAAGTCCAGTGTGTAACATTTAGAAGGATCTATTGGCATAAATGGAATATAATATTCATTACTATGTTTTCATTAGTGTATAATCACCTGAAAATAAGAATAAGAATGTTTTTGTTAGAATGAACAGCTTTTATCTACAGATGCTGCGGGTCGTGTTCAGTAACAGCCGCCATGATTAACCGCCATGTTTCTACAGTAGCCCAGAATGGACAAATCAAACACTGGCGTTCCACGACCACCGTAGTTTCTCCCTCATGTTTGGAATGGGAGTGAGTTGCAATCTGCAACTATGCTGCTAGATGTCACTAAATCTTACGCACTGGTGCTTTAAATCTGATAAATTCATTTAAATTATTTAAATTCCATTAAAAAATCCTTGTTCCATTTGTTTGACAATTGTCGGTTAGCATTTATAGCTTCACTGAGAGATTTTTAGCTCCCAAAAACTATTTGTATGCCTCAACACTTCATAAAATAAATTATTATCTATCACAGCTTTCGGGCCCAGGGTGGCATTTTATCACAGTTCCCACTCTTGTTCTATAGAAAGAAGTAGTAAAAGGATCACACAATGGATCTTTGTGTCATAAAAACAGTGAAGTCATAGTTTCCCAGGCTTCCCCCCTGAGATGCCTGATGAGAGAGGTAGGGGTGAGGAACAGAGGGATAGTGGGAGGGGATGAAGGCAATAGGTTACCTCTACGGTAAACACAAACAAAAGCAGAATCCACCCTGCTGTCACGCTGAACCTCCGGCAGGCCTCTCTGTCACAGCTGCTGTGTCTGTGTCTGCTCTCTCATGGCTTCATTCCTCAGACGAGTAGGTGATACATAAGGCCTGACAAGCAACTTAGACTCACCACCGGAACTGCAAAGATACAAAAGACAGTGTGATGCAGAGAGACACATAACACAGGAAGACACTCACACTTCCTCGGTCTCACTGAACACAGACATAGATATCTACACACACAGACACACACACTACCAGAGGCCATTTAAAATTCCTCAGGGGCTTTTACTCCTGTGAAGAGGGCTGTGCACGCTGTGTTCAACAGCCAGAAAATATGTTCGGACATCACAAGGCCAGAAAAGAATTCAAACCTGCCTTCTTAAGTCATTAGTGGTGGAAAAGCACCCAAGAGTACGCCTACTTGTGTGAATGGATATTCTTGGCGTGAGATACTCTGTAAAAGTCTTCCTCATCTCTGTAATTGTTCAATTAGACTCTCTAGGGTGACTAGTTAATTGTCCCCCTTCATTTGTGCAATGTAATATCTCCATATTTCCCATCACATGGCCTTTTAAGTTGGTGTTGCTGGCTGCAGACTAACATGAGGCTCTAGCTTGCAGTGATGTACCTTCACACTGATATGTTCTTTTAGACATTAAGTCCTTTTTCAGGACAAACAGAGTCAGGGTGCTGCTATCGTGTTTGTTGTCTCACTGGAAAGTCTCTGCTACACTAAATGGAATAAAACCTTGATTAGTATCATTGGTAACACCGTTGTTTATCCTACTATAACAGGTCAAAATGGCTGCTGTGAAAAACATCTATATAATGCAAAAAGGCAATCATTCATGGTAAATACATTATTTTCTAATGCTTTTTTATAGATCAATTATAAGCAATTAATAATAAAAAATGTTGAATGGTAATCCATTAATAAATGCCATCAGGTCTGCAGTTACAAATGTGAGTAAGACCATAAGGGGCCAATTGTGTGAAGAGTAAGCGGTACGATTTTTGTTTTTGTTTTGGCTGGTTTGTGGCATACTGTGGATTTAAGTTCTGTCAAAAACAGTCAGTTTGAAATATACATCTAAGCATGTGTGCTGCAGGTGGAAATGAAATGCACAGGGCTTCTACAGTGTGGCAGTTTGCAGGTTTAAGACACCTCAATGTGACTCAACAGCCTGTTCCCTCCTGAACTGAGAATAGTGAGGGTGACAGACAACAAACTGAGACTCACGGACTGTTAAAAACACAGTGAAGAACTCAGAAGACTGTCAGGAAACACACAGATACTGTCACTGCAAAGCTGCTTTTCTTCATGATATGAATTTTCTTTATTCCATGGAAATGTTTCCACACGACTCCCATCAAATAAGCACAAATGTACGAACATAATTCATTTAAAAACAAAAACAAACTAATTGTCATCCAATTTGATTGTTTTTCTTCCTTTCCTACAGTATTTTAAGTGCATTATGATCGTGGATTATTATGCATATGTTCTTGCAGTTCTGCTCAGCCATATTCCATGTTCAGTATTTCTTAAACGTTTGTATGATGAGAAGCTTTTATCCCCATTATTTAATTTATTCTTGCATCTATAGGAGTTTCTTATCTTTGCTTATATGACTGAAGACACTTCTGTCACTAGTGACATTCTTGCTGTCACATGCATCTTTAATTGTCAGCATCTGCCAACATAGACGAAGAGGCGAGAACAATGGATGCAAGAAGGACATGACGATACACCTGTTGGAACAAAAGAGCGTGGTGCAAAGGACATTTTTCATTTAAAAGATAATAGGGTTGCCTACAGTTGCAACCAACAGAGCGGTACCTCTATGATTACACATCAAAGCATCAGCGGCGGCATTGGTGCTGGTGTGCCATGGCTTGAGCCATTTAACCACAGGCCTCTGCTCTGGGTGTGTGATGCAGCAGCATGTCAGTGATTATCCCTCACCACCACTGAGACGTGCCACATCTCCTAAACAGTAGCCACGGTGAAAGTAATGCAGAGATAAAAGTGTGAAGTTTCCATGGTGATGGAGGCTGAAGAGGGGAGCATTTTCACTGTGTAAATTATTGTTATGAAAGCATGCAGCAGCAGACCTGCAGGTAGTGATATGATTGTGAAAGGGTGGCTGTAATACAAATTAATTAAATACATTTTTTATATGTTTGTGTTGGGGGGGGCATGTATTAGTCTACTGGTGTTGTGTGGATATAAATCTGTTTGCACATTGTGGGGACAGAACACAAATCCCCACAGTATTACATTTTAAGGTGAAGATTGTGGTTAAGCAAGCAGTGGTTAGGGTATGTCTCCAGGAAATGAATGTAAGTCAATGCAATGTCCTCTGTAGTGATGGAAACACGACTGTGTGTGTGTGTGTGTGTGTGTGTGAGGCCGGGGGGGGGCTGCCGGTTGACAATATGAGGAGGCTCACGTGACGATCTTTTAAATTCCTGTTTCCCTGCAGCGCAATTTGTCAGAGTACGAATGGTGTTTGCCTGCCTCGCTCCTCGTACGCATGTCTGTCCATTTTCGGGGCTCAAGGAAGGACTCGGCTGCCTGAAAACCTTCGAGCGTCTCTCTGCTCTCATGTTGTTCTTATACTTCTGAGCTCGCTTTGTGTCTTTAGTTTTTGTTTTTTTCCCCCTGCTGAAAGCCTTTGAGTTTTTGACTGGTGCCAGGCAGGAGGAGGACCCGGTTCCTCTGCCAGAGAGAGAGAGAGAGAGAGAGACAGAGAGAGAGAGAGATAGAGGGGGGAAAACCTAGGAGAAAAAAAAGAGAAAATAATGCAACATCGGTGTCATTTGTGCGCTGATTTCCACGGTACGCTGATATAAAGTGTCAACTGCAGGGACTACCACGCGTTGAAGCTTTTATTATCCTCCATGCACGGCCGCTAGAAGGGAAAGAAAGAAGAATAAACGGAGCAAAGCGCTGCAGCGTTACAAGTCGGGGATCATCACCCTTAAGACCCCGAGAGAGTCCTCGACTAGCAGGGTCTCACCCGAAACCCCGAGGAACGATGTCATCTACGAAATTCAAGAAGGATAAGGAGATCATAGCAGATTATGAGACCCAAGTGAAAGGTGCGGTGTGAGTGTGATGTGTGTGTCCGTTTCTCTGTGTGCATTGTCCCCGCAGAGCCTGTCCCTCGACTCCGCCTGACCCAGAGTCTGTTTATCAGCCTGCATGTTGTTGTTTTTTGCCTTTTCGTTTTATTCGTGTAACATAACCCCATATTGTGTTGTGTTGAAACGGAGAGCATTGACAGACCTCCCCGTTGTATGACAGGTAAACCGTGACTGTCAATCCAATGACAAGAGTGAGAGGAGCGAACCCTGCTTTTATTTCCATATTTTTCTTTCTTTTCTTTTTTTTTCTTTGATTAATTCAGCAGCAGACAGGGGGGGCTTTTGTTATTTCTCGTAATGTTGTTTGGATCCTGGTTGTGCAGCTTGGTCGCTGGGGGGAAAAAAATGCTCCCTGTGTTGAAAGCAGTGCTGGGTGGATGGAGGGCTGGCTGTATTATTGTACTGTATTCATTCTTACACATTTTGGGGCCTGCTTGGTTTACTGTGGTTTCACATGTTTAGATATTTTGGGAGCAGATTTAAATTAAAATTATGTACAACAAATACGTACATTAATTTCCCATAATTAGTGGCTTTTCGTGGCTTGCCAATGTGGCTCCAGCTCTAATCCACAGACCTGATCACACTCAGATCACGTTTTGCCTTTGATTCATTGTCCCTGATTAGCTGTTTTCTCACACTGCTCTCACCTGGGAACATGGATAAAACACTGTGGCTTAATGTCACTATTGACTCCTTTTCCACACTCCACAGCCCCTTTACCCTTTACATGATTGTACTCACAGAGAAGAATCCTAAATATCTAAAATATGAGGGTTGGTAATATGGGTCTAAAAAAGTCTATAGTTAATGATGAAACTGGACTGTGTTAAAACAGTATCGGTTACAGATTCAGACTTGTGTTTACCGTTTAATCCTGCTTTATCCAATTATACTTGGAGTCAGTTGATTATGGGAAGCATTTAAGCATTGTGAAAAAGCAAGCGAATTGATAATGTAAGTCCATACAGACGGTAGAATATAAATACAGACCATTCAAATAAACAATCACAAGATACTTAACGTGACAGTTTATTCTGCCGTGTAGTGTAAAACTGAAGGGGAGTACTGTACAGTGTAGACTGGTTATAAGCAGACATTTCTCTAAGTGGATCTGGGGTTCAGTTTCAAGGCCCTGGACCCATTACTAGCACTCTCGCTCTCAGTGGTCTCACTAATGTTATGCCTCAGGGGCTTCAGCTGATCATCTGACGGAGTCATGTACCAGTCCTAGACCTTTGGATGCCTAGAGTGTGAGCAGCTCGATTTGTAGGATAGATCTACAGACACATTCTTCTTTGTGTAAACTGTGGATCAATTGTTGGTCTAACTGATTCTTACCTACTGGAGTTTCTCTGTCTATAACCTCTGTTTTGTCTTGTGGCAGTGGCTGGTCATTCAGAACTCTTAACTTGTAAACATGTCTTGTTTCTGCTCATGCCCGTCTTATTCTGCTGCTTTCCACTTTACTCCTGGCCATTTTTTTTGCTAATTCAGGAATCAGTTATTCCGCTTACATCCCAATCCTGTCATGGGAGAATTGGTCTTGTTTCATAGAGCCAGGCCCTGTCTGCTCTTCTTTGCATTAGCCAGGGCCTCTTGAACTGTGTGAGGCGGAAGGATGTTAATTTATGGAGAATGCTCCTTGTTTCTCATTCACAGCTGGTGGGTTGCATCGCCTACAGACACACAGGGCTCTTCTCCTGACGATCCACCGCCTCACAACAATGCCAATGTTATGATTTGAAGCAGGCAGGGACTGAACCGTAATGAAATTCAGATTGGAAATTGCACCTGTCCTGCTCTGAGTTATTGCTTTATGGTTAATGTGTACATGGCAGAAGGGGCCAAATCATCAGTGGGTCATTGACTGGGTCATAACAAGATCACAGGGTTGCTTTATTATGTATGAGGGCTAATAAAAGAAAACACTTTGTCTGAGCAGTAGTTTAACAAAGAAGAAGAATAAACTCTGCCAGTACCTTTACTATGGCTAAATGTTGCTTAAATGCAACAGCTGCAGGTTACGAACCACTCTGCTAAAATGTCAACCCACGGCCATTAATGAATTCTTGACGACCTTCAAGGCTGCATGGTTGCCCAAAGCCGAGGTCTCTGAAGGACCTTGGGAGATGGTGTTCACTTTATTCAAGCTGTTCAGCTGGCAGATCCTGCATTAGCATGTCAATAGAGAGGGGTCGTACACTGAACAGAGAGAGACTGGCTGAGGAGCCTGGACTCTATTTTGTAGCTAACCACCGTGTGGTTGCTGGACTGCAACTCTGCCTCCTCCCGTTTGCCAGTTTTATAGGCAGAAGTGTTGCTCTCGGGCTCAACCATCAGCAGCTGTCTGAAATTTATACTCAAGTTTCTCAGACTAAAATATAGCTTCAGTATGAACCCATGCTTCCACATCAGCATGAACTGAACCTTCAGTTAGGATGAGACACAGTGATAACAGTAGTGAGAGGTGGTGATGATACAGTACATGTACAGGACAGAGCTTTGGAATTCAACCTGAGCTCTTAAATGACTTTAGTAAATGTCAAGGAATGAGTGCACCCAGGCTAGACTCCATTGTCTTCTGTACAGCTCCGTTTTATTAACTGTTTACATCTTTATTCTGTACTGTACTTTGACTGGAGGGACAGCGGGTTGCCTGTTCTATTGGCTATGTGCCCTGAATCCCCCTCGTAGTGCAGCACAATTTTACTTCGCTCTTATTTTCTTGCATACCGGACCCTTATTAAAAGTATTTTTCCTGCAGTATTTTCTAATAAAAGTCAGTGTGATCGGTGCTTTAACTTGTTGGCTGAGTTTGATGGCTTATATTCAAAGCCACATATGTGACTTATTTTTCATTTGAACCATTTCCCTTTACATATATTGTACTACAGCTCATGGCCTGCAATGGTAGTCATTTCCTAGATGTAAGCATTGTGTAACTTAGTTACTGACACCAATACACCCACACACAAAGACAGTCATGCAGATAGACACAAACACACACACACGCACAAATGTGTTGTGTTTGAGAGGAGGCACAGTTGTGATGTGATGAAAATGACACAAGACTTCATTTGTTTTTCCTTGTTTTCCCCCCAGGCTGCAAGTAACAGCTCTGATCAGGGAAATGAATGCAGGCACTTGGTAATTGAAATGGCTCAGTGTCCTCCAGATGTGCATGTTAATGTCCACCCATGCCAACCACGCACAAACCCACGTACACACACTGATACTGAAAAGGAAGTGTTGTTTTTACACCTCTGGGTTCAGGTTTCTTTTTGTTGCCAGACGACATGCAAACAAGTTTAACCTCACCAGCAGACCTGAAAAAAAGCTGAAAGTAATTTGATCAACATACATTTTGCAGAGTGTAAACGTAAGTTTTGTGTCATTGCAGTGTAAAAAGTGTGATCACACCCACCTTTTTATGTCAGATCACTTAGTGATATAATTTTAAATTCTTTGCACATGTCAATCCTCAGTTTGTATTTGAGTAACAGTGGTCTCAAAATGCCTAGTGTGGTCACAAACCACACTTCTCATTGCATATATGAAAATATAACTACATTTTTGTGATATAATGATCCTTCTAATGACCCTAAAATGTGTTGTCGGTTTGGTTAAGTGCTGATGAGAATTATGTGTGACACTATATGTGTCTCTGTTTATTGTTGCTGCAGGCTACAGACAGCTCTGCTGAGGGAGATAAAGTGGTTCGTGGCTTTTTCTTTTGGGTTTTTTTTTTTAGCAAAGCAACAAGGATTACTGAATACAGTCCGTGGTCTCTTTGCACTCTGAAACACCTATGACTAGTGATGTCAACTCAGGTTTATTACTGGTACTGTATGTGTCGCTCAGCTGATGCTGGAAATGTGTCTCGAGATCAGAGCTTGTTACCATCATGGTGTGAGTTGGTTAGTTAGCTATTAACACCCTGCTGGGCGGCATGAAGCTGGCTGTGTAGAAACATGACAGGTTGGGAGTTTAAGAAATGGTCGCACTGACTCACAGGCTGAGGATCCTCCAGCTGTCGGCTTGTTTTGCAAACCTGCTGCTGACTGAGAGAACATTTGCAAAGAAAAAATCGTTTATAAGCTATTTAGGAAGAAAAATCTTTAGCTGGACAGCTTGTTTGTTATTGCGGTCCAATAAATGTTGGGCTTCATTCTGGGTTGGTTTGTTTGTGTGGCGTGGCAGTGACTAGTCAAACAAACAGGCAGCTCAAGATGCTCTGTTGCTGACTCAGTTAAGATTGCATGATTCCATTCTATTAATATACAGTTAAGTCTTAAAGGAAAAGTTGGACATTTTGGAAAATATGCTTCTTCACTTTCTTGCAGAGTGTTAGATGATGAAGAAGATTGGTACCCTAGGGTGTATTATTAATTTGTTCTTAATTAAATGAGAATTACCCCCTGAGCCTCTCTCTGGACTTTTTAACATGACTGAAATCTATCTCTTTTTTTTGCCCCATAGTGATAATAAGTTGTTCAGTGATGAAGCTCCAGCCTTGCTCTGTTCATGCTCAGGGTCTTAGCTGCTCGATAATACAAAGTCATTGTGATTGGCAGCTCCATCAGAACGCACATGGCAATGATTTACTGTTGCACTCTTTTAGTTCATCCACCTACAAGCAAAAGCTCACTAATCAACATGTTTCTCTTTTAATCCATGCAAAAATCAATGTGTTTTACAAAAAAGAAACAAGGGTAATTTACCAAGCTATTTCTTGCTAGTTACCTCCCCCCGTTTCCAGTCTGTATGCTATGTTAAGTTAGCCGGCTGCTGGTAATAGCTCCATACTTAGCGCACAGACATAAGAGTGGCACCAATCCTCTCATTTAACTCTTGACAAGAAAGTGAATAAGCAAGTTTCGCAACATGTCAAACTATTCCTATAACTGTTTTTATACCTTTTTCTTCTTCTGAAGAAAAAAGCAAAAGTTTGACAAAATGTGTATTTCTCTAAGAGCCAACAAGTGTGTGACTTTGTACACTCTACAGTATACATTAGAATCGGCACTCTTTCTTTATTTCCATCAAAGAAGTGCAATATATTATCCAAGTGTGACAACAATGACAAGAGATTGACTTGTGGCCGTAACCCTTTATAAAACAGTATATTCATGCAAATAATTAGCTTTCATCATGCCCTCTGCCATCATCAGTCTTATAGTTTTGCCCCAGAGTTCTCTCAACTTTGCTGACTCTCCTCTGGTCCGTAAGCTCAGTGTGATGAATGCAGCTGCCACTTGATAAATTGAGAGTTTGTTCTGTCCGTTTCACAAGGATTTCAGAGATAATCGGTCTTTCACAAAACTACCAGGCGTACATTATCACTTAACACAGTCTCAGAATAGTTTGTTTTGTTTGTGTGCTGGCATTTATGAAGAAGACAATTCTGGTGCCAGTCAGTACATGATTTCACTTCTCATTTCATTCAGTTGTTGATGCTGAAAGAATTTTCGGCACTGTCTGGAGAAGTGCGGTTTTCTAACTCCATTATTGTATTACAAGTCCAGTAATGCACTGCTGTTTGCTGGGGGACTGAAATCGAGTTACAGGCCTGTTATACTTTAGTTTTAATCAAATCAAGATTGATCTGACATACCAAACATGCATCAAATGTTTCAATAATCTAAAGGAATAGTGTGTAGGATTTAGTGGCATCTAGAGGTGAAGTTGCAGATTGCAACTAGCCGAACACTGCTTGCGTCTGTATTTGACGACCTGGGAATGAGAACCGGCTGGGAAGTGGGTAGGAGAAACTACGGTGATAATGAAACTCATTAAGAAATATATGTGTTTGCTGTGTGTTGTTCCCTCTCTCTCTTCCCCCTTTCCTGTCACTCTACAGCTGTCACTATTGATTAAAGGCAATAAAAGCCAGTGTTTGGTTTGTCCTATTGTAGAATCATAGCGGTTCAAACATACCTACAAATATTATATTCCATTTCTGCAAATAGATCCTCCTAAATGTTACACGCTACAAACAAACTGTACTAGAGGGATGAACACCATTCTTCTAAAACATATTTTCTCATTTGGTGTTTTCTTGTTGGTGGTGAAAAGCACTGCCTAACACATAGGTCCAAAATCTCCCAAAGGCCTTCAATTGCCTTGTGATCTGGTGACTGCTGGAGGCCGTAGCATATGATTCACATTATTTTCATACTCATCAAACCATTCAGTGCCCATGGATGTGTGCATTGCCATCCTGGAAGAGACCACTCCCATTGGGTTAGAAATGTTTATCATAGGATAAAGGTGATCACTTATAACAACTTTATATTGATTCGAAGTGGCCCTTCCTACTTAGGGGAAGGGTGGCGCTAAACCATGCCAAAAAATACCCCCCACACCACAATAGAGCCACCGGATCCCCTCACTGTGGGGTCAAACATTCAGTTGTTGACAACTGAGTTGACACTTGTCAAGAATATAGTGT
>NW_023339740.1:14320826-14339337 GCF_004916995.1 Morone saxatilis | reverse complement strand
CTCTCTGTAGACTAGTTCCTGTAGTTCTTGCACCACTGAACTCTCTGAACATTTCTGTAATGAGGGGTTTAGGTACTGCAACTCTACATTAATATCCCTCTGACGAAATCGGAAAATGACAGGAAATTATGCCATTATTCTGCTTTATTACCCAACATTCATGGTAAGCTGCAGCAATAGTTGATACAAAGTAAAACAATATGTAAAAACACACTTCCTGCTGAGAGTCAGTTACCTTAGAAACAGAGGAAAGAGGGCAGTTGTTCAAAAATAACTTGACAGTGAGAGTTTCAAAAAGTCACTATTTGAGGAAGTAATTAGTTAAGTTCTTGTAGAGTAGGCTTGGGACCTGTTAGATTAACTTTATTATGTACCAGTGAAGCACATGTCCCACTATAGACTTTAGATGATTAAGGAGTGCACCTATTTGCAGCCCACAAATCCCTCTCAGCCACCACTGATGGTAGAAATAGAAGCATATCTGGCACAGGCTCATTAGTCATTAGGGGCACAAAACCGTGGCATTTTGTTACCTGTTATCTGTTTTAATTAATTGTGTCCTGCAGGGCTGCAACTGATTATAATATAATATTATATTATATTATATATTATTGAGTAATTGATAAAGTGGAGTGTAAAATAGTCCAAAAAAAGAATTCCTTAAAGCCCAAAATGGTGTCTTTAAATTGCTTGCCAACATTCCAAAACACAAAGATAGTCAAATAATTATAACATAAGAAAAATATGAACTCCACATGTTAGAGAAGCTGTAACTAAGTACTGTTTTGCATTTTGTGGTTAATAACTTATATGTCAAATGTCAAATATTTCTCCTCTGTTCATCTCTCAGGCTTTTTTCAACTGAAATCTACTCAGTTTTAGCTTCTTTGAGTCTTGCTCTTGGTTCAACAGCCTACACTTTTATGAACGCTAAAATGCTGTTGGATATATTGAGTAATTTAGAATTTCAGGTGCGTTCCTAAATACCATTTTGCGGTGGGAGTATTTAATTTGAATTTGATGCAATCAGTGCTCAGAAGGAAATAGACAAATTAGTTTTACTGCATTGATTAGATGCTGATGCACAGTGGTTACCTTATCAGCTTCACAGACAAATTCATACCGTGTCTCGCTGCATACATCCGCACGTGCCTCCTCACTCAATTCTGCCACCTATCCACATCCATAAGACTCCACCTCTCCTCCAATAAGCAGCTCCCCGGGGACTGGTGCACACCCGTGTTGCCATGGAGACACCTCTCCGCCTGGTCCTGCAGAGCTGGATCCTGGATACAGCGAGGATGGACATTTAGAAAGGGCGTGTTTCTGGTTGTTGCTCTTGCCCGGGCTTCCCTGAAACCTCAGACTCATATAACGTCAGAGAGTGGTGAGGAAGTCTGGGATGATTTTCCTCTCCTTGCACTGTAAGGCAGAGCAACAGTTGATTGTTAATGTTTTATTGTTTGTTTTATTATTTTATTGACATGAGGAGTTGACTATTTTCCTTCAAAGCTGCACAATTTTAGGTTTATTACAGTTTGGAAGGCATAAATGACCAATCGGTCACAGATTGTTTTAGATAACAAGCAATAAATAGTGTTCATTTCCAATAAGAGCAGAGTGGTACCACAAAACAACTACAAGTTGCAATCAATCTCAATGCATGAGACAAGCTCATTTGATGGACATTTTTACAGACTGGGTTGAATTTTTAGTTTGACAGAACATCCAGTGGAAAATTGGACAAACCAGCAGATAATTAGGAGGGAGAATTAAGAGTGAGGGATAACCTGGAGAGTGACAGCTGACATCTTGCTGTAGGATGCTCCATCGGTTCACCTCTGCTCCAGCCATTGATTGGTCTCAGCTCCTGTTGTCTTATCTTTGAGTACATGTGCTGCAGCAGTCTGGGCTAATGAGGGAACAAGCGAGATAGAGACACAGACAGAGAGGAACCTGCGCTGACATCAGGAGCATGTCCTTGTGGATCCAAAATTGCATTAATCATTAGGGGATTAATAAAAAAAAGAACAGAGAAATGGGGGATTAGTTCAATGTTCAATGACTGGAACTTGTATTATGAGACAAAGTACGAGGGACAGAGAGAGTGAATTAAGGTCTGGATAAGGGTTTGCGCTTGTCTGTGTCTGTTTTTCATGTGAATTTGGCTCTGCAGTGTAGAGCTCAGATACTGCAGAGCTGAGTTGGGGATTATGTTCGTGAAATTTGGCTCGGAGTGGCTTTTGTCTGGTGTGTGTGTGTGTGTGTATACATGCTCTGTGTGTCTTACTGCTTGGTGATGTGAACGCTCAAGGACATTATTTTCAAAGTGTTTAATACCTTCTGAGGCTGGTTATGATTTATAATTTATCCCTATTACATGAAGAAATGTAGTTCTTTCCTCTACACTCGCTGCGCCAATATACAGTGTTGTAACACGAAGGAGTCTGTGCTTCTTATTTATTCATTGAAACACTTAAATGCATGCTAAAACATGGCTGTAATTATCTGTAGAGGAGGCACATTTATTGTCAGACCCCACTATGTGTGAGATAATAGTTTAGCTTTATTATCCCGCAGTGAAATGATCCATCTGTCCTGCTCCTCCTCGAGCTGCCTGCTGCCCTGTACAGCCTGGCTTCCCCTGATGCCCTCCGGATGCTCTGCAGAAAATCCCTCTCATTCACTGCGCTCCAATTTTATCTCGACTTCATTGCGTCAAGGCGTCACGTGGCCCTTCTAAACAGCAGACTTGCTGTAAAATGCTGCACCGGTGCATCACCACTAGTGTCCTGAATCAGGAAGAGGCGCAGGTTTTACTTTTATAAGATAACAAGTAACTTAAGTAATAAGTAATAAGAAGAATGAAAGTGTCCATATTGTGCTAGAAATACACTAGAGGCAATGATACCTGAGGTACTGAGGAAAGGTTAGTAGTTGTTGACAGGGTTTTGCACTGAGCTGCATTTTGTTGGAGGGAAACAAAAAATAAAACATTTGAGCAACAAACACTCACACCTTGTAGATTATAAATGTGGCTGTAAAAAGCTTGCTTGTAATTTTGTCCTGTATTCAGCTTTATTAACAATAGATTTTAACATTAGAGCCTGGCTGATATGGGATTTTTGAGACCGATATAAGAGAAAAATTTCACAGATTACCGACAGATAATTTAAGCTAAAATGAAAATAGATGTTTTCTATGTAGATTGTGCGCCTATATGATTATTCAAAGGTACTGAGAAGGCTGTTTTCTTAAACAGATAACTTGTTGATTTGTATATGTTTAAATAATTTAACATATACAAATCAACAAATTCTAGTTGACATTGCTGAGAGCTGCTTTTATCTGGACTGCTTTCCACAATATTGTAAATATATTACCACAAGCATTTTTCTGCATTATATATAAAAAAACAGCAACAGTTTTCATATGCATATCGGATAACATATACTCCATCATCCATAGAAAACATCCATAGAAAAGTTCTCTTAAACCTTACCTGCAACATAATCCATTTCTCTGATCCCCATCTCTATCTTCCAAACACTCAAACACGAAATATGGCACACTCATGTATGACCCTGTTAAGCTTTTGTGTAAGCACAGGAGTTGGTTTGTGCTGGTCCTTTGTTCTTTTATTAGCCAGAATCACTGTCTTTGTTCGTTTACAATGACCAACTCAATAAACAAAGCAGTAGACTCGAGACAAATGACCAATGGAAGAGCAAGAAGTGAGCACTGTAACTTGCGCAAACCAAGCCTGCAGGAACAGTGCTGGGCTGTTTGTTGTGTGTTGTTGGTCATGTGAAGCACACTGGTCCAAAATTACTTTTTTCTCACACACCATCACTACAAAAGGAATGGCAAAACGATTAAAAAACACTCCATATACGGTAGGTTAAATATTTGAAAGGTACTGAAGAACTGCATTGGTAGATCATTTTCATGCCATTCATGCAGCAGCCAACAGGAAGTCAGTCAGCTCAGCCAGAGGAAGTCTCAAATGCAGACACTCTCAATCAGCTGTACTGTGAATGCTCTATAGGCACAAAAACTCAAAAGCCTAAAAAACGTTTTGGGGGATATTCGTCCTTTATCCTTCTCTGTCTGCTAACAAGCTTGACAGGAGCATTCATGAGAGTTGAGATGGAAGCTGTCATTTGATGCATTTTTGTAACGCTCTGTGAACCAAACTTTTTAACTGACACTTCACAGTACCGTTCACCAAGGACTTAGGGTGTAATACACCTCCAGTAGACCGTTTCAGTTCGTTCAACATAAACCTTAGTCCAAAGTGAATTTCATTTTTCAACGCCAACCGCAGTCATTGCTAGAAACATCACTGCACTGTGCTGGAACACAGCTGCCAATACAGGGTTCTGCCTGTGAGGGCCAAAGTTCAGGGATCTCCTACATCCTACCATTGTTTTCAGAGGTTTTCCTGTGCTGTAGGGAGATAAGTGTCCACTGTGCTTTCAATTCCTGTCCCTAAACAGTGGAGGAGAAATTATATTGTAGAGCAGGTGTCGAGTGGAAGGGGTAGGGTTCTTGTAATGATAATGTATGGACTCGAGGTCATGAATATAAAGTGTCTGTCATGAATATATACTGTCTGCTCTCATAATGTGTCATATACAGGATATGTCATGATTAACCTGTATTGTAAGTTAGAGAGCAGCAGTAATGAGCCTGCAGAACATTAAAACATGACTCTTGACCTCAGACAGATAATCAGACGTGCTGGATATCTAAGACTGGTGTGTATTTTGCTCAGGATGCACAGATACACTATGCACAGATACACTATGCATCCGAACATACTTTCAACTTCATGAGCTGTTGTTATAAACGGACTGCATTTTAATATATGTGGATTATAAATTTTAGTTGTCAGCAGACGGCTCCAGTTCAAAAGAAAATAGCTTGAGATTTGAGAAGTGTAATAATACTGCTTAATCATTAGTTAATTGTTACAGAAAGCCACTGATTAGAGATGCTCTTAGATTCAGGCAGCTTTGGAATTTGTTTTTGCTTTTGCTAAACATTATTTAAAGGAAAATGTACTGGACTATATAATTATAGTTGATAAATCAAACAGCTCAGTAGCTTTGTTTAGTAATGGGAAATAACCAAGTGTTAAAAGCAAAAAACAACAATGTTTGCATAACACAGAAAGGCTATTTCCCATTGCATATGACAGAACTAGTAACAAAAGTTCCGTATTAAGCTTAATTACTAATAAATAATAAAATAAATAAATATTATATAATAAATATATAAATAATAAATCTTTAAAGGATAAAATTATCCTTCAGACAAAGAATCTTGGTTTTCATACGTATGATCCCACCAGAGTTTGACCATATTTCAGCTGCTCCAGTCTCATCCCCCCTTTGTCCATGAGCCTTTTTGTCTGAAGATAACCCCCACCTCCCTTCTCTAAAAAAAAAGCAGATGGCTCCATCTCTAAATAGAAAGCCAAGGCAACACACAGTAGGTCTCCCACAAATAATAGCAGCATGCTTAATCAAGCAATAACATTAAAGGTTTAACTTGCTCACTTTAAATTATGGTTGAGTTGTGTTAGGTAGGTGGTCCAAACGGTCCCAACTGCAACAGGAGCAGTTGCCTAATCGTAAATCCAGACACAGAGAACATCTTCTCAGAGTCCATGCTTTGACTAGTGGACACCCTGATAGTTAAATAGTAAAACATTGGATATTTACTTATATTGAGAGGTCTGGAAATCAGTTTTGTCTTTTGAAACTAAGAAAACTAGAGCAGCTGAGCTGAAAGTGGGTCAACCATGTTTAGCATGTTTACATAGTAATCTTTGGGTTCAAAGCCTTGTTACATACATGTCAGGAAGGTGGGGAAGTTTGAGGTGGCTGATGTAGTGCGGGAGACATTTATACTAAGGTTATGTATTATACAAGAAGCGCTGTAAGCAGATTTAAAGGCACTTTTGTTGGTGGTTTGAACTCGTAATCATTCCTGAAAGCAGTAAAGGCTTATTGTGTGTATTGAACTGCTCACCAAGTGTTTTATCTACACTATAAACGCTGGTATTTTTTATTTCTTCACCATATAGAGAGTCAGATCAGAGACAGTCACAGATATCAGAAGGATTTCTTTATGTGAGAAGTGTAATAATAGTGCACAGGAGTTGTATTGGTGATGTGCAAGAAGATTAACATTCATCTTCACTTATACTGCCTACATTCACAGCATTTCTCTTCATCAAAGATCGAAAAGAACCACAGAGGGGTTCCTCACTTTGAATAAACCACAGCCAATGAAGCCACTCAAAGAGCTGGGAATACTTAGGGAATAATTCTCCAATTGCTCATGGTTTCTTAGAGGGAAGGGCACACTTCTGGTGTGTGTGACCTATTTTTCCAAACCCCTCTGTCAAATTGTAGCGTTGCAGCTGGTGGTTCAGAGTTCCTTTTTTGTGTTTTTAAAAGTCCCTGTCACTCATGCAAATCGGTGGCACATTTTCCTGGGGCATTTCTCTTGGCTCCACTGCTTTGGCAATGGTTTCTCTTTTAAAGAAAAAAAATACATCGAACAAACAACATTGCAAACAGGGAGCATAGCTGTATGTCTGGGAAGCCAAGACATTTTTGACAGCACTGAAGTTGTAGTGGTGGTATCTCTCCCTGAGCTCTGGTTCAGGGCTCCCACTAAAAACAGAGCTTTAAGCCCTTAGAGCTGGGAGGGAGAGGGAGGCCCCTGGATGAAGGGGAGGGCAGGGACAGTGGTTAACCACAAAGTGAAGCATGCCGCTCGAGGCTGAAGCCAGGCGGCACGACATCACAAGGAAAGAAAAGGCTCGCCCGCACAACATCACTGTTTCAGTTCCAATGGCAAGCTTCCCCAGCAGTAAGAGCCCGTGCATATATCCATGAGGAGAGCTTGGCTGACCAAATTACACCCTCAACAGCATGGAAACACAGTCACTGTGTCACTGCTGTGGTTTCACCATCCAGTCAGCAGTTCATCTGCTCGACAGAGTGTCACTGCCACAGCTCAGATATGTATCAAATACAGCCTATTTTCTTCTATTTTTGAGGGTTATAACTTGCAATGAATCATGTTGTAACTCAAGGATGTTGCATGCAGTCCCATACATTTAGGAAGTATATTTTTCCGTTTCTGCTTTCAAATGAATTTCTTTGCAGGCCTTTTGAAGACAAAAAATAAACATGAAAAAAAAGTCCTTTTGAGTGGAGGAAAAGCTAGAATGTGTTTATATTAATTATGTTATAAATTCTGCACATAGGAAATAGCACTTAATGTGTATTCTTGTTGGAATTTATTGCTTATAATAAAGAAATGAAACATTTTCTAAAAATAAAAAAACTAAGAACCACCATCCTTTATTATTTCACCACACAGGTTCACTTGGAGAATTCCTAAATGTCACTAGAAAAACAAACACTGTAATTAAACCAGTGTTGGCAGAGCTGTGATCTTGAATTCTTGTCATTTAATTCTACTGCTAGACTTGACTCGGGGACTGTTTTGTGTGCTCTGTGTGTTAACAGTGTTTTTAATGTGACAATAAAGCATCTTTAACATGAGATCATCAAAAAACTTTCTTTCCTTTTATTGCTTTCTAACAAAGAAAGCTCATTAGTGCAAGAGTTTTCCTTCCTCTTCAAAAGTGACACCACGCATCCTGTTTACTGTAGCTCCTTCCATCAGGTCGAGTTTTTGTTCTGCAAAATAGGCCTTTCTCTGTTCCTGAGCCGAGGCATCATTGCTGCTGATGACAGCTCTACAAAGGAATCAGGTTTCTCTCGTGGGTTCTCACTGGCATGAAGGATCTGTAGCAGCTATCTGGCAGCATTAGTTTCCTCTCAGGCAGAAATGTTACTCTATTACTCGAACCAAGTGGGGGAGTGCATTAGATTCTCATTAAGTCAGTTTGATCTCACAGTATGTCCAGAGTGTACACACTTATGAGAGGTCATACACACAGGTCATCTTACTGGCTTGGCAAGGAGCCTCAATGGTCATTCTCACTCTCAGCTAGAGACTTTATGGTTGCTGCCAGTCTGAAGAAGTGTTATGAAATGGCTTGGATAAGTAAAAGAAAAACATCTGATGGTTGTTGTGTACACCAAATTATAAAAAAGATTACAGATGATTCATTTATCATCCCTGCTTGGCTTGTGTTAGAGGGCTTTGGGAACATGTTGCTCTTTACATATTTCCTGTAAAATATTATTAGCACACAATATGGGTACTGCAAACAATCCTATCTTAAATGGTAGAAAATGATTCCTAAAGAACCATAAAGGTACCAGAAATAGTATGTGATTTCAATTATTATATATTTCTCTATACATTGGCATTTGCTGGTCGTCATATCAAACCTTGAGCAAAACTTGCTGGAGTATTTTGCTTTTGGAGTATTTTCTTTCCATTTCTGTTTCTTTTAGTGGCTGATTAATCACTCTAAACATATTTGTCTTCAGTCAATCAACATCAAAAACCTTTGACTGAAGAAACAAATGTGCCCTGTAACACCCACAATCCTGTTAATAATCATCCTCATTACTGTGTCAATGCAGAAACTGAAGTTATTGAGTGTACTGAAGATGGATACCTGAGAAATATGCTCTGTAGGGCAAATTACAATGTAATACACTTCATAAATAAGCAGTGCTTGACATTTTTGTGACATTTTTGACCAAGACATGTTGTGACAGCAGTGTAAACAGTTGACTCATACCATTTTTGTCTGGTGTTTTGATGGACAGAGATCCGTAACCAGCTGGTGGAGCAGTTCAAATGCTTGGAGCAACAGTCTGAGTCTCGTATTCAGCTGCTTCAGGACCTGCAGGAGTTCTTCCGCCGCAAATCAGAGATTCAGCTGGAATACTCCCGCAGCTTAGAGAAACTGTCCGAGAGGTTCTCCTCTAAGATCCGCAGCTCCAGGGAACACCAACAGTTCAAGTGAGTTCCCCTCCCTGCAGACTGATGATTAATGATATTTCCTATATTTTATATCTACAGTATGCTTTCCAAATAAACATACAAAAACATTGAAATGCTGACCTCATTCTGTATGATAGATAAATATTGAATATGCATGATATTTACTAAAATAGAGCACTGTCGTTTACTGTCGCATCTAAAATTAAATATGTGATTGTTTATTAATTCTAGCATATTTTTAGGATAAAGAAGAAAAGTGTAATAAATGTAGATTAAATTGTTTGTTTAAACACAAAAAAAGGGCAGAGAGGTTTGCTGTATTTTTTCATCCCGGAGTAGTGGTTCTCTCAGGGTTCAGGTATAAATACAATCAATATCAAAGGGTTGGGCAGTAGCCTGAGAGGTGAAAACCCAGGGCAAAATAAAGTCCACAAATAACTGTTAACCGATAAGCATTGCTCGTTAAGTTGATTACTACTAGCACACTGTAATAACTGAAGCCTGCATATCAGCGTTTTTACGTGACGGCTGGACAGTAACAATATATTTTTTAGAGAGATCTAACTGAAGAAATATAACTTAAACTAGGAAACTGGATTTTGAAAAATGAGAGGCAAAGGTCTCCCTCATCCTTGGTGCAAATTATGCCCCTAGTTTGTGCGTTGTTGTTTGAAAGAAGCAGATTTGCTCTCCTGAATGTTATTTACTTTAACTCAACTGCTTTTTGTTCAGTTTAAATGTATTTTTTGTAAAGTAAATGCCCCTTTTCTCCTTCAGTATGAACCCAGAGCACAGTATGCCAAGTGACTTTATCCTCCTCTGAACACTATTTATAACCTGACCGTAAGACCCAGCCCTATAGCGCCTTCTTTGATTACAGTGCAGAACTAAACAACAAAACACTCCATTATCATTATGCACTGTGAGGGAATATCTATTATTACTGTCAAGATCTTTATGACGTCTTCAAATGTCAGCTGGTTCTGGCATGATGATGGTGATGATGATGAGAATGCAGTTCATTAAAGAAGTTAAAGACTGTTGAGGGGTGGACATAACAAATCCAGTGCACTCGTGACGCTGTAATTTAGCACTTAACTCTATGGAAGAATGCTTTGAGGGAAGCTTTATGCTTCATTATACATCCATTATGTACAAATATGGCATACTCTCAACAAGCTCTGCCTCAGACAGAAACCTGTGGGTTGCAGCAGAATCAGTGTGGAGGTTGATATTAAATTAAAAACCATGTAATTATCCAAGATAGATTAGTACAGGTACAGCACAGTGTTACTGGTATTGAGTTTTCTAGATTGTTGGCTAGATGAACCTCTATAGTTGGACTTTAACTTTAAAATGATAGAATAACAGAATTACATTTAAGTTCTAATATTGCAATTATAGCATGAATAATTTCCTTTTTGTTTTGCATGTAATATTGAAATAAACACTGTTTCAAAGAGAAAGGTTAAGCCAATGGCAAAGTACAAAGGCAGGAGGCATACATTTTAGGTGTGAAAGAAACAATGAATAAGGAAGACCATTGAATGTCATCAGATCAAAATCATGCCACTCGTAGCCTTGACCCATTTAGACATGACTGAAATGTCCGCTGGTGAAAAAAGAGGGATCGTCTGCACAGAAACCACCACTAACACATTGGTACATGACTCACGCAGGGCATGAAATTAAGCGCTGCCGCTCCCAAAATCAAGCACCTCGGGCGAGCAGACAAGATTAGTTGAGTCTGGAAATGGGACACTAACCCAGCTGTGATCTGGCAGAAGATCTCAGACATAAATCTACACCAACACACGGTGTATGCAGTCTAACCCCAGCCATGATTCTTACAAATGGAAACAGGAGGACTGCATTCTTAACATATTTTAAATCTTATTTTCAAGTTGAAATGTGTAACATGAAGAGGCCAGAATACAGAAAATAGCTTGACTTCATATACTTTACATATACTATATATACAGTTACTACATTAAATACAATTGATACATTTATTCGCACAGTAATGTTAACTTCTTCACATGTATATATAGTAGTGCAACATTAAAAATATATAGTGTGTACATACAGTACTTTTCTGCTCTTATTTGGGCAGTTTGGACAATGTAAACTTCCATCAGGTTCACCTTCTCTCTTGGTCAGCCAATATTAGTTATTATTGGATATACCTGCTCTGCCTGCCTTTTTTAAATGTTGCCATCCATCTACAAGAAGCCAATTCGTATACATATTGAATGTTTTCGTTATGAAGAGAAGTGAGTGATTTTATTGGTCAGAAATTAACAGTAGACACACAATGCGGATCAGAAAATCAAAATTTCTTCAGTAACATATCAGATGTAGATGCATATGTACTGAGAGCAGTGTGTGTGTGTGTGTGTGTGTGTGTGTGTCTGAAATGGAGGAGGATTTGATTGGATAATTGAGTCCAGCTGTGTTAGGGGAGGCACGCTTCACTCTGGCTGATAGTAGACAGAACTGTGCTGTTGCTGCTGAGACACAGTGGCTTAACCTTTGGACTGTACAGTTGGTCTCTCCCACACATCGAGGGACAGGTGTTAGCAAAAACACCTAATCCTCAGACACATGTTCTAATAATATTTCACTTGCACACTGCCAAGATCATGGAGTAAAAGCCTGAAGCCAACAAATGTCTCAGTGCAGCGCCACACACTCACACACACACACACACACCTAAATCGACATACGGGTATGACACTTTTTTTAATGCATTTTACTTGCTTTATTTAAACTAAATTTAAAAAAAATTGTAAAAATGTGATACTACCTAATAATAAGAGTGACAGACAACAGAGGAAGTGTAGGTGGGAGGCTACTACCCATGCATCCTCCTATAGAGGATGTCATTTTCAATCTTACTTTTCACACTGAAAGTCTGCTAGCCGACATACAAACCACACAAACTCATATTAAAATGAAAACTTTTCATTTTTCCTGCTTAAAGAATATACAGTGTCCATTAAATTCAAACTGGCCAGTATCATCCAAAATGTTTTTATGCTTTTGGTGAAGCCACAAAAAGGCTTATAACATAACCTTGTGCCATGCACTCCTTGCCTGAGCAGGCAGGCAACCACAAATCCTGGTAATCAGCTGTGACACGCCCTTTACTGTGTCTTTCCTTCCACTTTAGTGTAGTTAAGTTCATGGCCAACCACCAAAACACCAAATAGGCCTAGGCAAGAAAACACTTGTGTGTGTGTGTCCAATAAAAACACTTTGGTGGCATAAGTTTTGGACACGAATACGAACACAGACCAGAATATAGAATATGGTTTAGGCGTCAAAAAAGTTGAAGATGGAATTGAAGGTTTAGCTGGGGGTTTTCTTGGAGTGAAGTGGGGCACTAGGGATCATAGCAGGCAAGAATGTTGTGGATCTGTTGTCCAAACTGGCAGACAGAAGACAAGGACATGGCTGGACATGGCAGGTATTCAGGCACATGAGACACAGGCAGAGCATGGGGTTAGCAGAAAAGATCAGGAGAGCACAAAAAGCAAACTAGCAAGTATGAGTACTGAGCCGTTACGTCTGTACCACTGTGGAGACGGTCTGGTGAAGTTTAGGTTTAGTACTGCACAGGCTTGTAGAGTTGATTAACTGATCAGCTGCAGGTAGAACAACAGGAGAGAGGGACCACACCCAGCAGACGCACATGGGAGAGGCACTGCTGACACCCTAACAAAACATTTTATACCCTTAAGCCTCTTTATTTTGTATACACAATTAGCTGCTTTTGGTTTTGTGTGTGTTCCCGACACCCTTCAGCATGCATGTGTCTTTTCAGTAAATTTAATTTTTAAAACTGTGCTCTGTAAACTCTGCACCATACTGCAGAGGAGTACTTCAGAAGCAGCCTTCTATCTTGTGCCTAGTTATACCTTTATATTTTTGATCAAAACAGAGCAGTAAAATTGAGTCATATTGACCAGGACGGACTTCCATATGTGCTGGATCACAGCCTACAGTCTGTTGGCTGAACCCTTCCAGTGCAGATTCATTAGCAAGCTGAATGCCACTGTGATTTACAGCTACTGCAGCTACAGCTACACCGCAGCAACCCGACCAAGGATAATTTTGCTCTTCCACTTTACCTCATTTGCCACAGTGAAAAGACACACTCAAGGGTTACTTAGCTGCTTCATACTGCAGTTGCTTTGCCGGATAGTGCACCACTTCCTTTTTTTCTTACCGGTTCACAGTTCCTGAGAGACAATGGCTAACTTGATTTTAATTATGGACCAGACGTTTCAGGGTATATCATGAATGGGATATATAATGTAGCTCATCAAATTAGAGACGATCGGTATCGTCTGCCTGTCATACAGACAGATATAACATAGCACCATTAGAAAGGCTACTCATGCAATATTGATATACAAAATAACCTGTCTGGGAAAGATAAGACAGGTCTTGTAGTGGTGTCCAAATTGGTGTGTGTGTGTGTGGGTTAATCTCTTTGTGTGTATCCAAGCGATTGGTTTGGGAGGAACTGGGGGAGAAAAGTGTTTGGTATCTTTACAGCACCAGATCTTTGTGGAGTATATTTGAGTTATTTTAGTTTGTTCTAGCTCATTTCCAAGTGATGTCTCTGTTGATTTCATGGTAAGTAAGGCACAGCTTTGAAAACGTATCAATGGATATTCCAGCATGTGTAGTGTAGCCAGAACACGTTCATCTTTAAAAAGCCCCTATGAAAGAGTGTGATGCAATGCTTTAGTTATGATATAATTATGAAGAATGATGTCTGCTGCTGTAGGATAGTACCAGATGCTTTATAGGCTTATGTTGTTGAGCCATAGCTGGGTAAGGGTAAAAGGTTAAACCGTATCCGTCCAGGCTTGAATTGTTTGAACACAGCAGTCAAACCCCTGCTCTTGTCAGGTTGACAAGTCAAGCTGGTGGAAGTCAGCATGTACAACATCAATAGATTAGCTGGTTTGCAGTTTGTTTTTCAGATCTTGTCAAACCCTTGCCTCCTCTTCATTGACGCTGCATTGTGCTCTGCTCCGGTCCGGCCCCTGTGTCTGTGCAGCTGTGCATTATCAAATGTTGGCACTGTCCTCTCAAAAAAAACCAAAAAACATGCTACATGATGTGCAAATCAGCGATGTAGCATTTTGAAGCCCTGCTTGAAAACGGGGGCAAAGAAAATTTGAAAGGCAAAGCTGGCGGCATGTGCCCACGTGCCCCTTGTCTTTTGAAACTGTGTTTGGCTCTGTCTCCTTTTCCTTGGCTGTTTCATTGATAAGCAGCAGGCTGGCAGTGTGGAGGGGATTAAAGGCCTTCACAGAGCCGAGTCCTGGTTTGATAAATACACACTTCCTTCTGGAAATCCTGGCTCAGACACATCATAGGCTCTGGGTGATTAGATGGTGGCATCCAGTGCAGCCGTGACTAAAGCACATGCACTGTTCTATACAATGCTTACTTCTTCGGTGTATGGATGTTATGGTGACAGCTTGCCATCAGTTTATCCTTGAATCAAAGGATTATTGCAATATTCTATACTCTTTGTTTCTTTATTCACTTCCACTGTCTCTGCGTCTGATCTTCTTCACGCTCTTCCATGCATTCATAGATTATACGGCATGTATGTATCTGCCTCACAGGGGCAGTGAGGCAATGCAGACCTTGTAAAAAAAACATGGAGACAGCCAGGCAGTGCTTTGCAGAATGAGACAGATGTAATAGGATGCCAGAAAGCTGCACTCGTCTCTCCTCCTCCTCTTCCTTCTCAGTTCTCTAGAGACTCTCAGAGCTCATCGTTTGCCTTCTGCATGTTAATGATATCCTGTGTATAAATACCGAGGGCAAGGAGCCATCCGAAGCCAACCCTTTCGAAGCCCTCTAGATTAATTGACCCGCAGGCTCTCAACTGATACTCAGGCTTTTTACGGGAAATCAGCGAGCAGAATTGGGTACAGAGTAGAGATGGGAGAATGAGTTTTGCTGCATGCTGAAGNNNAGAGTCGGTATAGAAAGGGTAGTGCCTCTGTCCCATAAAACAAGTCAAGGAGCTACATTTATTACTGTGTTAAAATACTCAGCTCCCAGAGATTCAGCTGGCACAGGCCTAATTATCGACCTTCTGCTCCTAATTCCTGTGAAATGAGGACAGCGACTAGGGGAAAAGAGATCTTGTGTCCTTTGTCTGTTTCTCTCTTCAAGGCTTTAACCCTGAACATTAAGAACATATACCTGGTCACTTCCACCCTATTAATTCATTTACAGATTCCTTTACCAAATATTTGTGTATAATTTTTCTATCAAATTTTTTTTTCAAATTCAGTAGTTGATGAGAATAGTTAGTGAGACCTCTGTAGATAAGTCTCTGTAATTAAATGGATTGTCATGCAAGTTTGTAGACAGTCTACCTACTGACTTTGACTTTTTCATTAAGCAACACCAGCAGATCAACTGGTCGACTGAAATATCTCCATATCTACTTGATGGATTTCCAAACTTTTGTACAGATAGGTAAATGTGATGAGGATGCATTTTAATAATGTTGGTGATACTCTGACTCACCTAGTGCTATCATCAGGTCTAAATTTGAATTTGCCCAATAGCCTACTAATGATGTTCCCATCATCCTTAGCTTTTTTTTGTATTTAGTGCTAATTAGCAAGTTAGCATGCTAACATGTCAAACTAAGAACATGATAAACATTATACCTGCTAAACGTCAGCATGTTGGCATTGTTATTGTGAACATGTTAGCATGCTGACATTAGCATTTAGCTCAGGCACTACCATGGCTATAGACATATATTCTTGCAGAGCAAAAATACCCTTAAGTCTAATAAAGTCCTTAATTGTCGGTTAAATTCTAATATTATGGGTGTGTCATGAAAAATAAATAACCAGGTACTCCAATCAAGTGAAACATCTAATGTAAAAGGAAAAAGTGACTCAAGCTGCAGATTTAGCAACAATATTATATTGGGGACCACAGATCCACAAGCACTTTTAGCCATCAAAAAGGCCGGGATTTACCTGTAGTGCACAGAGACCAGTGTTTGGGGGGAAAGCTGAGGGACTAAAAAAGGGACTAAAATGCGAGGTTGGTTGTGCTGAGAGGTGCGATGAAGCATCTCTGACCACTTTTAGGGATTAGCAGAGAGTAGAGGTGCTTGTTCCCTAAACCTCTCAACCAAAAACAGCAATTATACACCAAGGAGCTGCATCCCTTACAGGCAGATAGGTCAGTCAAGCGGAACTGGCACAAAATTAGGTGAGACAGTAGAAATAGGCCATCCCAGTGAAGTGAAGGATAATATGGTCCACATTAGGTCCTCTATTGTTAGTAAAACCTAAAATCCCACCCAACGTCTGCAAAGTCTGTCAGTCAGATCATTTTGATATGGCAAATTAATGTCCAGTTTAATCATTTTTTATTATTACTTTTTGATTATGAGAGTGAAATGTGGCGTGAACTGATTGCTGGAATTTCTCAGCTCTTTCAAATTACTATTACATTTCTGTAATAGCGAATTAATTGACTCCCCTTTCAGACGTAGTGCATCGCAGGACACCATTCTCAATCTAACAGTGAAAAAGCAGGCCCAGTAATAAATGGATGAAGTTTACTACACGTGCCATTTTGTTTTCTGATGGTATGAGAACAATTTGCTGGTGTCCTGTCAGAGTGATGTAAGTGCGTTCAGGGCCAGAGTTAAGTAAAGGAATAATGGGGAAAGCACTCTGTAGTAGCTAGATATCAACTTCATTAGATGTGATTAGCATTATGGAAATTCTCTGAAGGGGGGCTCTTTGATGTTGGTGCTGCTCATCCCTTTTTTCTGCTCCACAGTGAAACCTTATCCCCCACCCTGCTCTGGCTCTCTCCCTCTTTTGCTCTCATTTCCCTCTCTCTCTCTTTGTCTCTTCCTCGGGGTTGGTTGATTGATTAATACTCAGATAGGATCCAGACAAGGGTATGGGTTTGAAGGGATTGTGTCTGTGTGCGTGCATCCGGTTCAATGTCTATGTGCCTTGGTGGTTCTATTTGAAAGTACCTGAGGCGGTTTTATGGTTTAAACTGATTATGCAGCAATCAAGGTCCATGACTCGCTGGATCATTATGGTCACCAGCATTGTGCATTTAACAAGTTGATGCCTCACTAGACCTTAGCATTGTTTGGAGTGTGACGGAAGAGAGAATTGAAGTGATGGCATAAGGGAGGAAGACATTCAGAAAGAAGCAAACATTGTATTTTTATTTCACAACGGTTGTCTTGTCTTAGCAGATCATATCTTTAGTTATATTGTTTACTGTAACAATAACTTCAAATGCTTTCATCTTTAATTTGTTCAATATCCATCTAGTTATTAGAATAGATAATTCAGAATATTTTTTTAGAGTTGCTCTTGGGATGGCAATTTATTCGATGTATTTTGACACAAGCATTTAGCTAAAAGCGCCAGTAGCCACTCACAGTTGTTGTTCCTGTTGATGCTACATAAAACGGAATATTTGAAGCAAATGACCATAAAAATACATTCCCAGGTATCCATATTATCCTGGCTAATAATCCTATACCCCTCTATTTTTTTCAGGAAGGACCAGCACCTTCTGTCCTCAGTAAACTGCTGGTACCTGGTGCTGAACCAGACGAGACGAGAGAGCCGTGACCATGCCACCCTCAGCGACATCTACACCAACAATGTCATCCTTCGCTTGGCCCAGATCAGCGAGGACGTCATCCGCCTGTTCAAGAAGGTCAGTGAGACTATCACCCTCCCCTTTTTACTACTACTCTCTCATCACCAGTGCACAAAATATCAGAGTCCAGGAGTCCAAAACACAATAACCAAGCAATTAGCTTTAAGCTTTTATTTGCTGAGTTCATTCTTTCGCCTCCATGTTACTACTAAGTTGAATTATCAAGTTACAAGTTGCAGCAGCTGAAATTTGTTTGGCCATAGCATGCAGACTGATGGTAGCCCAAACAAACGTGGTGCTTTCTCTCAGCGTACATGGAGTTTGTAGAAGGTGTAGAAGTTCTGTCAAAATGGGAAAAGTGAAGCTGAGACCCCCTGGCCCAAGACTGGTCCAACACCCTGCAGGCTAGTGTGAACAACGTTTGGCGCGCTGTCAGCACATAGCAGAGATGATTGAGGTCTTATCCAAACATTGGAACCGTGTTTTCACCTTGCAAGCCTTCCTGTAGGTGAGCTACTCTCTACTTACTAGGCTCCATTCACATATGACTCTGTACGTGTGTGTGGATGCTTGTGTTTGTCAGAAAATGTGCCAAAGCTGAAAAGGGAGAAACATTCCATCCTTTTTAAGTCAGGTGCCCTCAGGAAGCGTTTTCTATATTTGAAGGAATGAATGGATGGCTCTGCTGCTGCTTGCTGGCAGACATATTGGGGGGTATAAATAATGTATCAAAAATGTCATGGAGCACTGGAGAAAATTAAAACTGAAATGAATGAAAGAGCTTTGGATGATTGACTGTTGGACATGACAAGGTGATCAAGGACAAAAAGTACAGCTGTTGACAAAAACTTGA
>NW_023339740.1:14304956-14320726 GCF_004916995.1 Morone saxatilis | reverse complement strand
GAGCCTGACTTCGAAAGAACAGGCGAGGCGATGACCTAGGTCGTAATGAAGAGCGAGGTTTCTCGATGCTGAGATTGATGCGTACCTCAATGTCCCATCTATTAGACAGCTCTTATATGGTACAAGCTTACCAGTTGCGAGAGAGGCGTGGTACCAGTGACTTCCACCTCGACACAGGGTGGTCATGTACACTTCACGCTGCTTCGCAGGATCACAGATGCTTACAGTACCAGGCCTTCCATTCCATACACGCAAAGGCTTTTGGAGGTCCCAGGTGATATAGAGTGAGATCACAGCGCATCTGCTACGAACGCAAGAAAACCTTAATTATGAGTAAATGTTGCCCAGACCAAACCATGATGCATGTATCTCACCAGTAATTTCATTTAAGATATTGATGCACTGATGTGCTGGTGGTAAAAAAATATTTTTCTTTTGGGAAAGTAGTATCTAAAGCATACCATTTTCCAGTAACTTACACAACAAGCCAAAGGTTTAATTGCCCTAACCAGAATATAGAGACCGATCAGGAGGCTGTTACCTGGGATTAGCATTGCCCTTTTGCGTTATTGCAGAAGAATTTCCTATGCGAATCTCGAGCCCACCGTTGATCCTTTCCGAGCAACAATCTTTTTCCTGTTGGTGATGGTGACAGTGTTGATTTGTATAGGTCTTCAGGAGAGGTCCAGTCTCCACCATGGACTGTTATCTTGCTGAGTGTGGGTACAGGATCCCTGTACCCAGTTGCTAGCACGATTTCCATCAATGGCCCTTTCTGGGACAGCATTCCCATACAGGGAGGACTGAGTGACTTTTCCACCTCTAGCAATATTTGTATCTGGACAAAGTTACAAAACTTGGTTTGAAAGATAGTTTGAGGAAGACACAGAATCATGTGTTAGTATTTCACCAAATCTGCGAAAGAAACAACCATTAGTATATTAGATTTAACTGTCACTGTGATTACTGTGAAAACAACTTTTATCTATACAAATAAAAAATGTTTTTCTGCATATCAACATGCTACAAGAGGCAAGTTTCTTTTAAGCATGTTTGATTTTTCTTTTTTTCTTTTGTTGTTTAAATAATAAATATGATTGATGGTATTTCCTTAATTTTTTAAGATATCAAACACTAAAATTAGACTTCATTAGGGAAATGTCAACAATTAAATTGAACAAATAATCTCACCAAAATGGCCACTTGTCTGTCCTAAAACAGCCAAGACAATTACCACAGCTGGAGTCATCATCCTGTGTAGAACATTCACCAAATGTACATGGAAGACTGATTTATTATTATATCTTGATTTTAAGACATGCACAATTTACACACACATATACATATACAATACCCAAATATATGTTGTTTTTTTGTACAAGTTAGACTTATTTAATTACATACTAAGTAATTCAATTATATCTTAATTACTAAGATATAATTGAACTTATTATACTAGTATTACTGCAAATGATTTTCAAAATAGTATTACTTGAGTATCAGTATGTATTGTTATTGTGTACCATACAAAATTATAAATAAAACGTTTTTGTTTGTTTGTTTTTTTCTCTTTCTTTTTGCTGTAACATGCAAAGCAGAATTTCAGCAAACTACAAAGATTATTACTATGCATGAAATATGTGTTACAAAATTAAATCAATGTTATAGCACCATTGCTGGGAACAGTAGGCATTTTATGAACCTTTCAATGCGTAGCTCATCCACATTCTCAGTCAGATCTTATTTTTTTCCCCTTTGATGAATGCAATCCAATATTCTGTCCTTTTCAAACTGCTTATTACACTCAAATTTGAAACCATATAATAACCAATTACAAAACTTTAATATAAGCCATTCTCATTGTTTTTATCAAGATATTTATAATGTCATTAAATCTTGTCATTCCAAGCTGCAATACAAAGTGATACCTGATTTTGTTACCAACAAATTATTAAAAATGGTTGACAGTAAAGTAAAAATACAGTTGATCAGTATTTCTACCTAAGGCCTACCTGAAATCTCTCAAGCACCGTGGTAGCAGCTGTTGTCTTGTAGGTGAACATATGTATGTGTTCTTTTATACTTTTGTGCAGAGCGTGATTGACAACTGTTTGATTAAGGATTATCATGATCAAATAGGACACTGTTGTAACTTGTTATCCACCCTCTTCAAATATATATAAGTATATTGTTTTTGCTGGATCACATGTGGTGTTGCTGTTTACTTTTCCAAATGGGACACTGTGAGTCTGCTTAAATAAATCATCAGATCAAAGTTGATACAACTACATACAGTACATGGGTTCTGGTACAAGACATATGAGAAGAAATATATCTGTTACAAATTACAACAAATGGAGCAATACTTGCAAGATAATTCAGACAATCAACTGGAGCTGCACTGCTATATACCCATGACATACATCACTCTCCATAATCAAAAACCAACCACATCCTTCCAATTTGGCAGTCTATTTAAGCTGCAAAATTTCCCAGCTCTCCCTCTGCTCTCTCAATGCTGCTGCTGCCTGACCTTCTCTTCTATCCCATGTGTTTCTACACACACTTATATCCTAACTGCCATTCCCTCTTTTCATTCCCCTTATTCAATTCCTCTCATGTATACTCTTTCTTAACTATATTCCTGTTTCTGTTTATTCCTCTTCCTTGCATTACATGTCTGTCTCTGCATGAATGTGTGTATTGGTGCGTTTGTATTGTGACAAGCCACATGCTCACTATAAAGGGAACTTAAAGTAGGTCAGGCCTGAATTTGTAATGATGCCACGGTCTGCTGACTTGCCTACTGTAGGTCTGATGTGTATGTCTTAATGCTTGAATTGGTCTGAATTGGTCTTTTTGTGTCTTCTCTAATGTTGCATTTGCTTTCCAACAAATATCTTTGTAGATTCTGCTCTTTGCATACAGTTGGTCGCATGTGATTCCTGTTCATATTGTGAGTGCCCAGCCACATAATAATAATAACCTCAATTTCCTTGTGACACTTTGACATAGTACCTTGTTAGAGAGCAGTTAAGTCAGTCAGACATTATTCTGGCCACAGACTGCCTGACAGTCTGCCATAAGGGACACACTCTAGAGTGACTGCTCTCTCTGAGTACTTAACCTCTTGTTAGAAGAGGGGACAGTAATAAAATGGTGTGTGATATGGTTAATGTACACACCATCTGGTCCCTGGTCAAAAGCTCAGTTACCATTTGGAATGCATTATTACACAGGAATTATCACACGGAATTGGAAATTGTTGTTGGTGAAGTATATTCGGACATTATTTTAAACTTTAGTAAAGAATAAGTTTCATTGTTAACAAGATTTTCTATTATTTAAGACAGAATGCTTTCGCCATTGACAAGATATTCCGGCAATCTGTGTATTCACTGCAATAAAAAGCCAGGGCCAGAATTTGATGATTTCTGTCAGTTATTACATAATTTACTGGGTTTTTGTTTGTTATGTGTCCTTTTTTGTGGGAAAATGTGTCTTTACAAGATAAGATGTACTTATAACTCATTAAGTTCAGGATGTTTATTCTGCAAGTTTGATTAACAGAACGTTAAGTGTTAAGTGAGGAGTTTTCTCTCCAGCAAGAAGAGATCTCTAAGAGATACAGTCTTAAGGTGTGTTATAATGCTACTAAAATGCATTTGTTAAATCTGTGAAGACATCACATTTTTGACTGAAGTAAGCTAGGAACAAGGATAAAGAGGGGTGTTAAGAGGGAATCTCAGTGA
The DNA here is from genome assembly GCF_004916995.1 of Morone saxatilis. Lineage (NCBI taxonomy): Eukaryota > Metazoa > Chordata > Actinopteri > Moronidae > Morone > Morone saxatilis. Next base: position 14,316,974 of record NW_023339740.1, on the reverse strand, counting down.
AAGAACTCTACACCGGCTCTCCAGGGAAGCACTCTCTGCTCAATCGTTTGCTCTTAGGTGCCCTTTAATGACATCTCTAGTACCAGATTGCCTCCCCTCACTAGAGTACTTGTTTCAGTCTATTTTTCCAGAGAGAAGTTCCTAAAATCGGGTGTTGGGCATGTGGAAGTGGGGGGAGGCAGTCTCTTAGACAATCAAATGATAGGATTTTCTCTTCCAATCATTTTTGATAGCATGTGTCTTTCCTCTCCTCTAGCTTTTTGGTGCGACAAAGACAAGGTAAAGGATAGAGATTAAGAAAAACACTGAATTTGTCCTTTGCCATCAGGCCCACAAAGATTATTTTCCTTTATTTTTGATTTTTTAGATCAGTAATTTTTTAAGTTGTTTGTCTTTCATTTCTCCGTTCCACAGATTTGAATACTTTGTCTGCACGCCTGGCTCAGCTGAGCAGCAAAGTACTTTAACAATTGTATGTACAAGGTTCCAGCTTTTCTATAATTCCTAAAAAATCACTTTTAAAAGGGAAATGTAAAAAAAAGGTTGAGGTTCAGGTGAGCAGTATTGTCTCATGTGTTTCTTAATGTCTCCAGGCTTAAAGCACCAGCAGGAAATTACTCTACACAAAATGGTGAGAGCGATCCCACTTCTGAGTATAGTTGCTGCTCCCTCCTCTCCAGGAGTGCAGCAAAACTAATGCTGTTTAAAAAATGTGACTGACTGAATGTAGCAGTGCCTGTTAATATATCATTACCTAGCACTTTCATCCACTACTCCAGCTGACACTATTGCACACAAGAAACTGAATAGAGATTTGACTTCTTTGCTTCTCCAGAATCTGTGTGGCAGGCGTTCCCACTGGTTGCATTAAAGACATAAGCCACGACAAAATAAATAGATGGGACAGGAAGGGAAAAGGGAAATGAGGTACTATGGAGTATGTTTGTGCTTAGGTTCCATAGCATTAACCTTAAGTAATACAGTCTCTCCAGACTCAGGATTGACCTTAGTATTTATTTATTGAGGCCCACAAAACTCTTACTTTTATCCTGTGTTCCCACCAAGGCGAATCAAAGTTTTGGAGCGAGTAGATTACATACAAAGTCAATAAAATAAATGCAGAAGGAAATTTGCGCCCGACAAATGGCACGAATTGAGTTCAAAATATTGAACTTCGAGCAAAAAATGTGCACATATCACTGGTGTTTGGAGTTTTGTGTGGGAAGGAGCACAGGAACAGGGCTGCTGACCCACAGACAGCTGCTTGAGCCCAGGAAGCTCTGCAGAAGAAAGCTGGGGGCAGAGCTGGAACTTCTGGAGGAATAAAAAGCCTTAGTCACATCGGGTCCTGCTTTGATCTGTAGATGAGGCAAGAGGAGAGCCTGTCTACTACTTCATATTTATACAAAAGGCACTTCTACAAGATGGCAGCAGTGCCTTGATGACGTCAGTCAAGTTTCATTCAATATATTCAAGGTTCATTCAATATATTCAAGGATTCATTCAATATATTGTTTAATTCAAGGTTCATATTCAATTATAGTTCAAGGTTCATTGATTCAAATAAATATTTCAGAATTTCACCAGGTCCCATATAGGTATCAGGTAATCATTTTTCCATAATATATCTAAAAAGGTTCATTCTCTTTCATATATTCAAAGTTCTATCATATTCAAAAAGAATATTCATTATCAATAGTAAAGTTCGGTTCCTAGTGTTCCATGGATCAAGTATATTCAAGATTACATATCCATATAGTTCAAGAATTCATGTCAATATAATTCAAAGGATTCATTCAATAATTCCAAAATTAAATTTTCCTAAAAAAAGGCATGCCATAATATGTATAATATAGTATATAAATATTATATATATAAATCATCAGTTCTCTGTCATCGCTTACTTGATTAAAATATTCTGTTTTTTATCATCTTAAAACATGTTTTCAGTGATGCTATTACTGTTCATTTATTTATTGATTGATTAATCATTTTTCTCTTGGTTGTGTCTAGTCTAAGGTTGTAATAATTTTCTATGTGTTATTTAGTTGTAGTATATTTTTTTATGTCTGAGAAGAACAACAAGGAAAATTGTCTCAAATAATGCAATTACAGCAGAAGTGGCAAAAGTGAATGAACAGAAGGCAGTTTCCCTGCTGTCTCCTCAATGCTCCGTGACTCTCTGTATAAATTAATTGCAAAGAGAAATAATAAACTACATTGGATGCAACTGTGCTACTTTTTGCCTTTCATAAAGGGAAGATCTTCCGAATGTATAGTCACTGGCGTTACTATAAGGGCTGTTACAATATGACCTGCTACAGCTGTTACATTGTGTTGCATCACAGTTGTTCACTCGCTGGTTGAACCCTCCCTGCTCCCCCTGAGCCTCTGCAGTACATGCTGCAGTCTGTCTCGCTTCAGAACCACTGATGCATACAGATGCCATTCACCAGCTGCTGGAGCCCTCTGAGGATTTCCCCCATTTATCACGTTCTGTCCGACGCTTGCTTGAGTAGGACTCAATACTTGCACTCCAGATGAAAACAAAGTTAAAACAATATATCCCTTCTCTATTACTAAGGATATTTTTGTTTTTATCTCCTCTGGGTATATTTCATAATATAGTTTAGTGCGCTGTTGGAGCAAGATGTTATTTGTGTTTTTTTCCCTCTCTGATGATTAGTTGTGTCTCTGACTCACCGGTAGCAAGTTTTTTCAAGCTCAGTTATTATAGTCGAGCAGGGTGTGGACAAAAATGTTAACTTTCATCTGTCTATGAATCCTTCTGAAAGGGTGGTTAAGTGTGGTTTTAGTTGGGATGTGTGTGTGTGTGTGTGTGTGTGTTTGTGTGTGTGGGTGTGTTCATAAATGAAGTGCATGAGTACCTGCCCTGTCTCTGTTCCATTAGTCATTGTCTATACTGTGAAAGGTGCAGTGGGGTTTTCTTTCAGCACATCAGCTCCTCCTTGTTGTATTGATCTGATAGAAAATGATACGTCTCATAATGATTCATTTGTGCGATGGCTATTATGCGTCTTGCTGAGTCACTGTGTTGCAACAGAATTAATGAGTCACTGTTAAAAGAAGTGCCTAATATTAGTTAGAGAGCACAGGGGGTGTACAGAAAATGTTCTGCTATTTTAGATGTTATTACCATATTTGACAGCAAACCACATGCTGAGCACCTTTTGCAGCATTGTAGACATCGGCTATTGTTAGCCGCAAACCTACAGCCCACCTGTCTAACCTAATTAGCTGTATGGTCAATCTCCAAATGACAGGTTTCATTGTTTGACTCACAAACATGGCCTTTATTTTATTGACCTTTTCACTTTTCACAGTTATTCCTCTTAGAGGAATAGTGTGTAGAATTCAGTGGAATCTAGTGGTGAAGCTGCAGACTGCATCCATTTGAATACAGCTAACCTAGCTAACCTTCTAAGCGTGCAGGAAAAACTACGGTGGCCGTTCAAAATGGCGGATTCCGTAGAAAAGGACCCACTCTCTCTGTAGATAAAAACAGCAACAACACGAAAAACACAACTATTTCTCTCTCTCTATAAATATATATAATAAAAACATACATATGAACATTATGTTCAATTTCTGCCAATAGATTCTACATTATTTTACACACAGGACTTTTAAAAGTTGACTGGCAAGGTGTATCTGTTTTGATGTTTTAGTCTCATTTTTATTCCCTAGTGTTTCACATTACTTACTCTCACTCCTCACAGCATCCAGGCTTTGTGAAAGTTTGTTGTATGTAGCCACGTACTTTGCTCACTATTACCTGCGCAGCAATAATAACCAAAGGTTACAGGGGTGGCTCTGTGGTGGTCTGTTCTTTCAAACTTAGATAGCTCAATTTATTGACTAACACATGGAAAAACCCAAATCACAATGCCACAGTTGCAGATACTGTTTTATTTTTCTCTTTTAACAAACCAGAAACAAGGCAACATTGCTGGCCTCCTCTACCGGCTAAAGCAAACTCTCCCCCGCCTCTTCCTTCTACAGCATGTGGTTATCATCATCTACATGAACTAAAAATCAAAAAATTTACACAAATAACATTGTTATTATTTGATAAGTCAAAGAAAATATAACCTTCATTTTGGTGATGTGGCATATTGTGAAAACATTGTGACCAATACAAAAACTGGCTCTAACGTGTGTTCTCAGCTTTGATGACAGAAGAAAACAAATGCCAAACATCAGAATATGGGATTAGATGGTGGAATTAAACCAAGCTGCTGCAGCTGGCAGGAGAACACTTGGTCATATGGCCGATATTACAGACATTGCATCTACAGTATGACATAATACGTGAGGCTAAAAATTGGCAAATGGAAAAGTCTGAATTAAAATTTGCAAATATTAATGTAGTTTAAAACCAAGTGTAGTGAAATTAGCAGAACGACTATACAGTTTTTTGTTTGTGAGTGAACTTTTGTATCACTCTTTCTCAAACACAACATCTTTTTATAACTTTCCGACAGAAGAATTGTGGTTTCTGTTTTTTTTTTTAAAATGTGTCAGACTATCACACGGAGATAAACTGGAGCTGTTAGTGTATTTTCTCACCTTGAATGCTTTAAATAAAGGCTTCATGCTTCTCTTCCACACAACAGATGTTATTACATTCACTCTGTCAGTTCTTCTTCTTCCAGTCCAGGTGTGTCCCATGTTTTTGATCACAAGCTGTGCAGTGTGACTTGAAAAAGTCGAGGTGGATGTGCATTCAAAGCTGTGAGAGAGATTTGACTGTGCAACTGCAGCAGGTGTTCACTGTATCTCTGACAGTTTCTTAAGTGAGATCCCAAACAAAGCAAATTAGAGAGAAATGGTGGCTTAAGCAATATTTTCACTATTAAAATAAAGATATGAACTTGGAAACAGGACTTGTTGTTCCTCTTGATATATTATTGATTTTTATCATGTCTGCAGAGCACATTGAAACATGAATAGACAGTGTTTTTCTTCAGAGGATGTCACACATTGTCTTGACGCACTTCACACACACTCACTCATACACACACACAGAGAGGTAACAGAGGACAACATGCGACTTTTCAAAAGCCTAAATAAGGAGTGCAATGTAACGTACAATAATCACAGGAAACTAAATGTGAATGTGGCATCACTCACTGTTACATGTCTTAAAATCAACTGCTATTGCAATTGAAGGCCTAAGGGGACCAGGTTTATCCACTGGTAAGCATTAAAGTGTCAGTCAATGCTTTTAAAGACATCTTTCCATGAATTGAATTGTGGGAAGTTCTGAGTTGTTGGTGAAAGTCATCAGGATTCCTCTGATTTCCTTAAATATCTATACCAATTTCTGTGCCAATCCATCCAGTAGTTGTCGAGATATTTCTCGGTGACTCACCAAAGTCATAGTGTCAGCAATACCGACTAAGTTTGTTCCAGCAGGTCACAGCTGAAGGCTCAAACATTATTTGTTTTCTCACCTCGGTTCTGTCTGCTCGCTATGTTTCAGAGCAAGGACATTGGGATCCAGATGCACGAGGAGCTGGTGAAGGTGACGAATGAACTCTACACTGTAAGTAATATACTGTATTTCCTACAGATCGATCCTTCACACCATATCTCATCACTGAACTCATCCAGTTCTTTTTCCTCTCTGTCTTTCTGCCATTTTATTTCATGTCCTTTCTTTTTTGTTGTTGTTTTATCACCTTTCTTTGTTCAATCTACAGTATAAAATCCTTCCTTTCCTTTCTTAAGGTCTATTGGGAAATTGTATTAGTCTTTAAAAGTGTCTACTAAAAATGTTTTACTATGCCCAAGTGTACACACCAAGTTAAGCAAATACAAGCCCCACTGTTGTGACCATGTTGGCTGTGCTGAGAACTGGAAGCCCCAGCAGGGCTGGAGTTAATTTGATTATGTCCTTATTATAGCATGACTGCCATCAGCCCACCTATGTCTATATGCCTATATATTATATACTCAGCTACCAGTCCATTATATACAGCTAGCTTAATCTAATGCACAGCCATGATATACCTTTTTGAAGGTTATAATGTTCAGCTTTTGTTGAAGGATAAAAAAGGTGTTGATTCAAGTTCATGGTCATTTTGGAGGATGTCATTTATGGCGCTCTGGAATTGAATTACATTATGGTGTTTCTATTATTTATTCTCTCATTGATATAAATGGATAGACATAATATAAGAAACCTCTCAGTATGATGCAAGATAACTGCACCACAAACTGCAGCTCCAACACTTAAAAAACTGAACATTGTAAGCTTCACAGAGGACTGTTTATTGTATTGCTGTTGTCTTATATATGTATATATTATTAGTTTTGGTTAGGTGTACTTAATAAACTGACAACTGAGTGTAGATTAAAGGACGGTGAATTTGCCTTCCAAAAAGCTCCTGAGAATGTGCTACAGAATCTGAATCAGAAATACTTTATTGATCAATAAATACATAAAATAATAAACAATTGATGTTTAATCAATTGATGTTCGTTTGGTTTGGTCGAATTGGAAAAAAATATTCAGGGTGTATTTTTAAATTGTCATATTATTGATTCATTACTCAATAATTTCTTTCATTTATTACATACCTTCCTATTACAAATGGGATTACGATGATTGATGACGACAAGTCAGAGGAAGAGTGGGGCAGTTGTAAATGACGGAGTGGAACACTACATTTCTCTCCAAGTCGGACAGTTTCTGGGCTCAAAGCACTTTCACATCTGGTGGCTCTTTCAGCACTGGTCTTGCTCAGGGGTCACATCACCGGTTGTCTCAGTGGAAACCTGCAACACATGAGTGTATCATTTGTTAGAGAGATAAAAAAGCTTTTGAGGAGAATCAGTGAGCAGATTAGATAATGTGTGTCTTGTATTCATAACAATGGACACACTCATTCATTTTAGGTCACCTGTTCTAGCTCAGTTGCTTTGTTGTGTCTGCTGCTACCAATTTGCTTTGCAGTTGCTATAATGACCATCTACTGGTACAATATGTTCTCTCTATCTTTGTTGTTGTGTTGTAATGGTCTTCTGCTTCATTTTGATTTGTCTGTTGAGAAAAAGGTAGTCACCATCACTCACTTAATATATTTAATATTTTTTTCTCTCAGCTTCTTCCTGCCCTAAATATAATTTCTTTCCTCTCTCTCTCTCTTTTAACGATCAGCTCTCAGGCATCCTGCAGCTGCTGCCCATATGTTTTAATATGAAAAAAGGTGCTTAATGGATGTATGTTTCCTTACATTCTTTATAGCCAATATGTTTGGTTTTAGCCCAGAAAATCACACAGAATTAATATTTTATTCTATTTATGAATTCTATTTGGATTTAACTGTCAACTGAGTTTTTACAGTCAAAAATCAGTATAACATAATTAGAGTGAAGTATTAATAGAGGCAGCACGTCTCCCAAGCCCACATTTTCTCAGTTGTATTTTTAAATGGGCTGTCAGTATATCAGACTGTGTTATTATAACACTGGCAGATAACATGAGCAATAATGTTGCACAAGTTATGATAAATGTTTCTAATTAACATTGTATCTGCGGGTGATTTTTCCTTTTTCCTTTTGTCTTCACTATTTATTGTATTTGTTCTACAATTGTCAAAACTGGAAGAACTGAATTGCTATTAATAGGATTTTCTGCAGCAAACCCTGCAGGTAGATGAGCGTATGTCAGGGGTAAGGACATGCTGTATTGGTGCCGCACTGTTACAGAGACGACGGGTTCTTATTGAGGGAGGCTTAGTGCCCAAAACTGGACGAGCTCCAGGCAACTTCAGCAATCTTCTGCCCCCTGAGGTGAAACAGAAGAGATGGCAGAGCTTCCTTATATGACTTATTCATCTGTGCAATGTGATGAGAGTCAAACTACCAAAGGGCAGAGCTGGCAGCTCTCCCTGATCCTGCCATCTGTACATTTGGATGCTGAAACAGGCTAGTGTTATGGGGAGCATGTGATAATCAAAAGTGCATACATCTTAATTACTGGAATATGCATTTGAAAATGTCTGTTTTTGATCAAACACCTTTAAAAACTGACCAAGGCTGCGATACTTTACATTTTATTACTTTATGTTAATAAATGACGACACAATTATTGTTCCTCTTCAGAAGGTTATGCCTGCAGGCCACTTCCAGTTTCTGGTGTCAGGTTGTGTTTCAGGTTCACTGTAAAGTTCAGAAACACTTGGAAAAAGATCATTATTCTATACATTAATCTGGTTTTACAATATATCTGTTCCACCCAGTCTCCCCTCTCAATGCTGCATAATAAAGCTCAGATGGTCCCTCTCCTCATGCTCTACTTGGCCTCAGCTGCAGTCTGGCTGAAAATGAAAAATCCAAATGTTGACGCAGAGCCTCATTCTTTCTAAATATGAGAAGAGGATTGTGGGAGTTGTGTGAAACTTCACAGCTAAGGTGGAAGAATGTATTGCTGCCACACACATATATCCCTTCCTTTAAAATCAATGATTTCATGCTAGTCAATAAAGCACTTTCACACTTAATAATTGTTTTCTCACCCTATCCATCGCATGGCGACCATGCTTTTGTGTCAGTCAGTCTCAGTGAAGGGTTGACACATATTCATTGTCCTCATAATGTTGCTATCATGAAGCTCTTTGGGACCAACTGTAATTAATGACTGTACAAATGAAGCTGACGTGGCATCATTTATATGAAAGGACTTTCCCAGTTACCATCATAACCTATATGGGACGGTCTGACAGTGCACTGACAGGGATAAAAGTTTTATCCTTCTGCAGGGAGTAACACTGTCTGCTGAAGGAAAACAAAGTTTTCATGACTGCACCCTTGTTAGTATTTAATTGTACAGAAATAGCTAAATCAATAGTGTGGCCACATGGTGATTGCCTTGTGGTATTTTCTAACAGTTTTCTCTGGCTGCCAACAAAACAAATTTTGCTGAAAGAAAACTGTGAAATCCCATTTGGGTCCCTGGCTGCTCAGTGAGAGGTAAGGGAGAGATGTAAGACTGTGGGCTGAAGCTATTGTTCAAATATTGTTGAAAGTGTGACGCTGCAGCAGGAATATTAGCAAGAGTGAGGATCCTGTTGCCTGTGTCTCGTCGTTAATACCAAACCTGAAATAAGAAGCAGGAGCAAAAGCCAGAATATATGAAGAGTCAGCAACGTATCTCTGTGAAATTCCGTTTTCTTTGATTGAACCTGTTTTAATTTCCTGCTACACTGACTTAATATCCCCACTGGGATCAATAAAGCTTCAGCTTATCTTATCTTTTTGATCCACCACCTTGTGTCTGATGTCTGCTCTTCAGTCTCTTTCACGATTATTCTTTTGTTAACAACAACACTGAAAATCTCTCTCTGAGGCCTGGGTGTTGGAGTAGCTTTTATTCATTCATGTATCCACTCGTAGTTCATTCATTCATTATTTTCTCAGAAGTATTTAACAACATTTATTTTTTGCATGTTAACGCTGCAAATAAATATCAAAATATAAAAAAAAGCTGCTCGATGTTTGGGAAAAAAACTCAGGAATAATGAATCAGGTGTTTTGCATGATTTGTCTATTTTAACCTCCTCAAAAATATCCATAATATCATTTGGCCTATTTAAATGTTGTATCAGGACCCTCTTGAAAGCAAGTTATTGCATTCACCGGACTTCTCTTGCAAACAGTAAACTTAATGTTTTAGTTAAACCTTTGCCCCACTTATATTTTACCATGATATTGCTATTTATTTATGTTGAAAGGAAGTATCTACTTCTGGCCCTGCATTCATTATGAAAAACTCCAGCCATCCTCTCACTGTTGGGCTTCTTTCACCAGCTCAGAGACTCTGCTCAGGAGTTAAATAGCTTGAGGCTGTCGTCAGAGGACTCAACTATACACACACCTCCTGCAGACACAGCTGAAGCTTAGTCTTCCTGCAAATTACTTTGTGTCTTTAGCTGGAGGTCCTGTAGTCAGATGGTTCAAAGTTGGCTGGAAATCTAGCACGTTTTCAGTGGAATTTGAAAGAAACGGTTTGACAGCCTGGGGAGGAACAGAGTGTTGTAGTTTCTCTCCTCTTGGAGCAGCTACATCGATGTTGAGCTTTGTCACTCTGAGAATAGACTAGTATCTTTTAATCTGTGTATTTATTTTACTCTCAGGTGTGTGCCTTACAGCTCTCTGTCACTCTGTTGTTCTTGTTGTTGTCTGAGACTGCCTGGAGAGGAGTAGTTTTTATTCCAGCACAGAGGGGAGAATAAATAGAGGCTTCAAGTGGCAGCACTGCATAATATTACTATCAGGGTTGGAGGTCAGTGAAAGAATTATAGTCGCGAATGACCCAAAGGCAAACATGTGATGTTGATGAGAGGCTCTCGTGGAGATAAAAGGAACCCTACTCCTTAAGTTCGGCACCAAGTCAGCAGTACTTACTTGATCACAGGAAGCAAATAAATTACTGTTTATGTTGACTGTTTAACACCCCAAGGTGTTCATAGAAAAGTCTGAATGCTTGAGACATTTGAAGACGCAGCTCACATCTGGACGTTCCTTTACGAGGCTTAAAAATGGGCTTCCAAGAGGAGAGACTCTCTCAATGAGCATATGGGATGAGTTAAGACAGATTGAGGATGCTTCTGTCTTGTCTAACGAGGGTTTTCTGTCACTACAGTCTTGTCATCACCATGTTAGAGTGGGGTGTGTGGGGTGTGCGGGTGTCTAAAAAGAGATCAAAGTGAAGAGGTAACTGCAGAGAACACAGAAAACAATGCTGTCACTCCGCTGCACAAAAGAGCTGAAAACGAACAAGCCTGGGGTGATGAAGAGTTACTGTGGAAATGATGTAGAGGCCAGGAAAGCCACAGTGAGGAGGGGATGAGGGGGTGAGTTGAAGATTTGACAGCCAAGACTAAACCACGTACAACCCTGGGCCCCTGGATTCATTTAAAATATTCCACATGTAGTGACATCTGTGTTACTGCTGTATTGACGCCCAAATTGATCCACCAGGCCACCATGAAAAAGCTAAAATAAAGCCAGATTTTGGAAGGAAATGACACTGAGGACCATGAAAGATGTGATCTTTCCTGTTTATTTCCTTATTGTTGATACATCTGGGGGAGCATATTGCAGTGTCAACACGATAGCACTGCTATTGCAAGTCAGTGTACAGGTATGAGTGAGTGTATGAATGGGTACATGAGCACAAATGCACAAAGGTGTCTTTGTGGTTTGCCTTTTTTCGCCTTTGGCCTAAAAAAGAAGCTTGTTAAACCATCTATATGGCAATAGTGGACAAATAATCCCCTCTCAAGTTGATCCATCTTTAAAAACAGCCTCTTTTAAAGTTTCTGTGAGTGGACTGAACTGAATCCAGCCTTGTTTACTTGTCTTTCTCCAATTCCCAGCAGTGGCCACCGCTACATATTTATGGCTGACTCTTGATAAAACACTAATGATGCCTTTCTACTGTAAGTTTCAACACTCCCTGCATCAGTGCAGAAAGTATGAGTCTAGTCACTATTTAATATTTTATATTTGACTGCAACAATAAATATTAATCATTTAGTCTATAATATGTTCATAAACAGTAAAACAGCCATTCACAGTTTGATGATGTCTTCATTTTGCTTGTTTTCTCTGACTAACAATCCAAACGCAAAAGATATTCAATTTATATTTTATTATATTTTATATATGACAAAGATAAGCAGCAAATCTGAACATTTGAGAGGCTGAGACCAGATAGTATTTGGTATTTTTCTTGAAAAACAATTAATCAACTTATTGTAGCAGCTCTAATTTTTATATAATGCATTGATTTAAGCCGTGGCTACTGAATGTACTGTTGATAAAACTAGGTTATCCTCTTTGTCACTTGTTGAATGTCTGTCATGCTTCTCCTACAGGTGATGAAAACATACCACATGTACCACACTGAGAGCATCAGCGCAGAGAGCAAGCTGAAGGATGCTGAAAAGCAGGAGGAGAAGCAGTTCAGTAAGTCCGGAGATCTCA
>NW_023339740.1:14298649-14304931 GCF_004916995.1 Morone saxatilis | reverse complement strand
ATTTCAACGTTAATCCTCTTGCCACGAGACCGCCAACCTAGACGCGGTTTGTCAGAAAATTGAGAAGATGAAAAGAAAGTGAGTATGTTAAAGGATGGATAGAGTTGTGCTTGTTTACACATGTAGTGTCATTCATTTCAGTTGGTATTTAGCCAGCTTAGACCTTAAAGACTGTTACAACCTGTTTTTTTATAATAACAATGTGGTCTGTAAGAGGTCTATAACTATTGACGAACACACAGGAATTATTAAAATTGCAGTTCTTTCAGCTGTACAGACTTTTATAGCTTCTTTTACCTTTAATACAAACTTAATACAAACAGCAAAAAAGGTCAAACAGATAAAGAACATAGCAGCACCTTCAGCAGCTGAGTCAGATATTTCCTCAGGATATTTAGTATAGACCAAAAACAGAGCTTAAAGGGGAAGAATATTGACTGCATTCAGCAGGGTCAGAATGGACTCTAAATGAATGCCAATGTGCCATGTCTGCTGGATATGTAAAGTATGCCAACAAGTTGACAGCTGGTTTCCATCGCTCCAATTGAACAAAAGGTTAGCAGCTTCTCCTCAAAGCTGGATGAGGAGATAGATGAGTTCTGTTTGTAAATGATTAGAATCAACTCTATTTGTGAGGTAACTTGGAAATGAGAGAGTGGATGGACAGTAGACGACAACAAGTTAGTGTCAGAGATTATCAGAGCATACTGTAGGTCTCGAGCCAGATACGCAGTGAGCAAACAGCATACCCTGCCAGTAGCAAACTCTCTTTCCTATCTTTAGCAGAGTTAGTTTATGTATGTCTTCCTGCAGCAGTGTAGGGTCTTGGTCTCTGGACACACGTACTTCAGATGCACTCATGCACTTTCTCTTCTGGATCTTCTCTGAATTTCTCATCAAATGAAACTCCCATTATCTTCAGGTCAGGAAATCAATAAAGGGTCAGGGCTGCAGTTTACTCCTCTTAGTGCTGGTATCAGATAGTTGCTTGCTTGGAAACTGAACACCATTTGTAACACAGCATGGCAATGAAATTCTTTTTTCTGTGTCTTGTTTCTAAGCGTTTGTTTCATTACTCTGCCTGCAAACAGGTGGAGGAGAAGAGAAGAAATAAAAGTTAATCTTTCCTCTAACCACTGCTGTAATTTGCATTATAATGGCTTTGGAAATTGGAAGTAAAATGGATGATAGTAGTGAAAATTACAAACAAAACAAGTCAAATAATGAGCATGTGTCTCGCGCGTAGAATTATTATCTTTTGTTGTATTTCAAATAGCGTAATGCTTTTCTGAGTTTGTGTTTTACTGCTAAAGTTAAACTACTTTGTTAATAATACATCTTACACAAGCATCAATGTGTTGTTTTGTCAGTATTTAATTTAATGAAAATGCTGTTATCTGTTCTGTTTTAGTTTTTTATCTGTTTATATTTTTATCTTTTACTAAGTACAATTTATATTGTCTGAATTCACACTGGAGATCAACTTTATATGAAACACATATTCATGAAGACTTCTAAATATGCAGTCTGTTTTAAGACTATTATTATTAATATTTTTGAAATATGCTTATTCTTGCTGAGAGTTAGAATGAGAGAATAAATACCAACGTTATGCCTGTAAGGTTAATTTTGTATTATAAAGCTGGATAGAAACTGTTAGCTTAATTTAGCATCAAACTGAAACAGGGCAAATGGCTAGCCTGGCTGTATGAAGGTAACAAAGCCTGCCAACTTGTTGGTTTTTGTACGTAATAAACAAACTAAATTAAAATGTGTAATTTGTGAGGTGCTGCTAGGTGGACTTTGTTATCTTTAGACAAAGCTAGCTGCTGTCCTTATGCAAAAACTAACTAAACTAAGCTAACTGGCTGCTGGCTCCAGCTTTATATTTACTGTACAGACATAAGAGTGGTATTGATCTTCTCATCATAACTTTCTGCAAGAAAGCCAAATACATGTATTCCCCAAAAAAGCAAACTATCCTTTAATGTACATTTAACTAAGCTGCTGAACACTTCATACAGAGATATATAAAATAAATACATTATAAAACTGTGCAACTAACTAAAACCGCCTTTTTAAGTTCTCGGCATCCACATTCTGTGGCCTTCTGGTGTTTAGAGACAGAACAATGACTAAATGCAAGCGTGCTGTGCGATTAACAATTACCATCTAGAGCAGCTCCTCTAGAGCCTGCTTTCCCAAACTTACCGCCATCTCTACCTGTCTGATTGGTCCCGAAGCTGCAGCTGCCTGAGCACACACTCGAACCATCTATACTCGTTGATTTCCTGCACTGATGGTTTTTCCCTCATCTCTGCTCTGTCTCTTTCCTCACAGAGCAAGCAAAGTACTCAGAGAATAAGCTGAAATGCACAAAAGCCGGAAGATTATTTTTGAACTGAGCAACAATGCATTGTGAAATATTAATCCATGATCGTCTCTGATATGTATTAGGTAATATGCGCTAGCAATATTGTTTGTTTACTCTCTCAGCTGGTATACTTCTACTCTGCAGCGACTGTCGCTTTTCTTCCCATCTCGTTCCTGTTCTCTTCACTCCTCAAGCCTGTAGCTTATAACGCTCTGTTCTGTTCCAGGCTAACGAGCTGCTGTTGAGCGGCAGGAAGTTGACGGCTCAGGAGGCGTGTTCTAAAGGTTTGGTGTCTCAGGTTCTCTGGCCGGGGACCTTCACACAGGAAGTGATGCTTCGAATCAAAGAGCTGGTGACCGTCAACTCGCTGGTCAGTCACAAACACGTATCCACAGTTTATGTTAGCGATCTCAATGATTGGTATTTCTGCCGCCATCGTGAGCTCTCTGCTGTCTCTTTCCTCCACTCTGAGCTCTGTAAGTGTGAGCGCAGGAAGCCCCGCCTACAGAGTTTCACAGTGGGTGGGGCTTCCTCTGCTCGGAGGAGAGAGCGGTAGAGAGCCGACACAACCACACTTAACACGCCACTGCAAGTGCAACAAAAGTCCCGCACATAAAAAGCCGATAAGAGTAATGAATGTGACATTAATGTAGAGACAACGGAAATAAAGTGTCAGCAGAAAACAGACGTTCAGTAACTGAAGCAAACATTACAGAGGGTTGGATATATTAAGGAACAGCTGTGTTTATATATTTTAATATCCATTTCTTCTCATCTGATTTCTTCTTCGCCGTCCACGGTGGTGACGGTTCCACTTCCTGTCCTGCAGGTTCTGCGTGAGTCTAAAGCCCTGATGAGGAACACCAGCCGCAGTGCTCTGGAGCAAGCTAATGAGCGCGAGTGTGAAGCTCTGAAGAGAGTTTGGGGCTCATCGCAGGGAACCGACTCCATCCTGCAGTACCTGCAGAGAAGAACCGAACTCTGCTAGAACCTGGTCATGGACAAGGACCTGAACCAGGAGCAAAACTTTGGTCCCCTGACTCAGCAGCTCTAAGCTGGCAGCAGTGACTCAGCAGATTCTGAGCTGGACAGGAAGCACTGAACATGTTAAGATTTAAGTTATACATTGATTTAAGAACAGTCGGACACTGTGAACTCTTTTGTTCTCCGGTTTACTGTAATCTCAACTGTGGGGTTCCACAGGGTTTCACTCTGGGTGCTCAGTTATTCAGCTTCACGCGCTTCCTTTGGATGATAACGTCATCATCACTGTTGTTCCTGCCAGACTAAACTGTGGGCCTTAAACCTGTGTCAGTGTGAAGCGAACCTGAACAGACCTTCTCTGTGTTTAAACAGCTCATTAAATCCGACTGTATGTTTATAACGTGCTGTATGCTTAAAACAGCAGATTTCCAAAGGGACTTCTGTCCAGTGTTTTGATAAAGAAAATCACCTGTGCTAAGCTAGGCTAACAGTATCTGATGAGATGTTGGACTGTTCTTTCAATGACTTCGTCCCAGAATTCCGATTTTAATCCCTAATTTCTACATGGAGGAATAAACAGGAAGTGACGGCTGAATACAAACAGGAAATGAACTAACACTGACCATGATGTTTCCTCTGGTGGTTCATGTTTTTTTTAAGAGGAGATAATCGTTCACAGATACGAGTCCACACCTGCAGCTCCTCAGTCTGTCTTCTAGCGCCACCCTCAAGACAAACTGTACCTTGGTTGATGCTCAGTCTAATAATAGATAAGGATGTGGTGAACTCTGCAGCCTAAAGGGGGCGCTGACAGGACTTTGAATTCAGTCTAATTTAATTTGTATGATCATGCTGCAGTGTGACCGTGATGAATTCTGGGTAAACATTGACGACTGACGTGGGGGTCTGAACAGCATCAGGATCTGAGCAGCTTCAGGTTTGCAGACTGTTATAAGACTCTTATTCTGTTTATTTCATATAAACACTGAACCTTTAGGAACAACAGATATTAAAGGTCATCAACATCCTCTGTGTGCATTAATTTGAATACCATCTGTACATTGAGACCTTATTTCCATACAGCCAATCAGATCTTCCTCTTACGCCGTAACAACCGACTCTCTCTGGTCCCTACGCCGCAACACCGACTCTCTCTGGTTCCCTACGCCGCAACACCGGCTCTCTCTGGTTCCCTACGGCCGCAACAACCGACTCTCTCTGGTTCCCTACGCCGTCAACAACCGGACTGCTCTCTGTTTCCCCCTACGCGTTAACACTGACTCTCTGTTTCCCTTACGCCGTAACACCGACTCTCTAGTTCCCTATGCCGTAACACCGACGCTCTGTGGTTCCCTGACTGACAGATTCAGCAATAAAAAAACAAATCCAAATGGTTCAAAATGTGTTTTTATTATGAAAGAAAAAAAATTAAATAAAATGAAACTGCAGAAAAACAATATTTACATTTTCATAAAAATAACTAATGAACAAATAAAACATCCGTCAGTTTCTGATCAGGGATGAAAATGGGATCAGTTTATTAAAACAACCTGAGGGCCACCACGAGGCAGCAGGTACACAAATAGCAACGGTTTCTACAACAAAACCTGATCCAGATTAAAGACCTCAGCTGATGACATCATGGTGGACATGTGTCATGTGCTCCTGCAGCCAGGTGGAGGTGGTACGATTGGTCGTGGAACATCAGCAGACTGTAGAAGTTCTCTCCTCCTCTCAGAACTCCGTGTTCACTGCCCCCCCACGACACCGGACTGTCAGCAAAACCATGAACCGTCAGGGACACCCAGGACTCCAGCCGAGGCTGCTCCAGGTAACACCTGCAGGACAGGTGAAAATTTTACATTAGAGTCACTTCATTACTGTCAGCTCTGAACTGTAACAGTACTACAGATATATACTACTGCATCTGCTACTACTGTGTGTCCTAACCCTGGTCTGACGGACCAACCTGGTCTGGTGAATCAGCCGGTGGAGGTCCTGGGGGAGCAGCAGTCCACAGATGGAGACGATCAGAGCTTGACTCAACATGGTCTTTGGCTCAGGACACACTAGCGAGGACAGGAAGCTGCTGGACGAGTTGTCACTGAAATCACAGAAAAAGAAGAGTCAACGGGGTCACATGACAGAGCTCACAGTTCATGGCGTCAGTCTTTTCTCACCAGCTGACACCGGCGTCCACGGCTCCAATCCATTCCAGGAAGCTGTGAGGGTCAGAAGTCAGGAGGTCTGAGGTCAGCAGGGCAGGGCAGGGCAGGTCCGTCAGGGTGCGACTGCAGACCTCTGGTCTGTGCTCCGACCAATTGTAACGAGACAGGAGCGCCTGCAGAGCGTCTCCGCCCCCTGCAGCACAGACAGCAGGGGTTAGTTTCCACTACACAGTATTAGCTTAGCATTAGCTGTTTCTGTGTGACTTCTGATGATGTAAACACTTTTTTCCAGCATAGTTTAGACAAATCCACGCCACTGTGCTCACTCCTCCTCTGGACCCGTAACGGGAAACATTCGCTCTGCACGAGTACAGAAGTAGGCGTGGTTTCATCTACAATAGGCACCACCTGGATAGTGATGATGTAACTCACCTGGATGATGTGACAGCAGAAGGTCGGTCTTCAGTTGAAGTCGTGACCTCAGACCGGTGAGGAGTCTCTGGTAGCCCCGCCCACCAGGAGCCATGCTGCTGTCAGTCAGATCCACCGTTACTACTGGAAGAGAAATGCACAGTAAGAGAACTTTAGTATTTATATAGAAGGTTATAATAAGGTTAAAGATAGGGATGTCCAATATTGGCTTTTCTGCCGATATCCGATATTCCGATATTGCCCAACTCTCAATTTCCGATACCGATATCACCCGATACCGATATATGCAGGCTTTTTACACCAAAACTGTTAGGTAACAACATA
>NW_023339740.1:14296327-14298549 GCF_004916995.1 Morone saxatilis | reverse complement strand
TAACAGGTGTGTGTGTGTGTGTATCAGGTTTGTCAGGTGTTACCCTGGTACACGGCGGTCTCCAGGAAATGTTTATCCAGCAGTTCATATATCGGCAGCTTCCTGATCAGATAGAAACTGCTGAAACTGTTTAATACAGCGTCCAGGTGATCAGGGGCGGAGCTACAATCGGGCAGCAGCACAGACACCTGCACAGGTAAAACAACTCAGTTCATTATTAAACTGAAACACATTCCTCAGGTGAGAAACTCAATAAGTAATGGTTGCATTGTCATTATCTCACCTGTAGTCACCAGCAGAAATAATGTTTTAATAATAATGAAATCTGTCAGTTATTTTATTATTATTTCAATAAATCTGTCCAGGAACTACTGAAACTAACTCATTTACAGAAATGTTTATTATTGTTTATTAATACGCACTAACCCTGATCAATGAAACAATTATCTTAGCTCTGTTGAAGTGAAAATAGTCATAAACATTTGGATTATATTGTTATTTATGCTATATTTATGTGGTATACTATATTATAAAGATAAGATGAAGAGTACAGAGTGTACGAGTACAATAAGACTCACAAAACAAGAATACGAACAAAATATTAACACCAGCCAAGGTGTGAATGGGGGTACCTGAGGAGGAACCTGAGGAGGTTTTTGTCCCATCTACTGAACCTACTGACCTTTTCATGCCAGTAATAACAACTGAACTACCAACACTGTCGATCCTATTGACAAAAATAAATACAGTGCTAGTAAGAAGGGAAGAAAAAGCAAGGAAAGATTAAGAGGCGTAAATAAAGAGGGGGTGCAGGAGCTGCCACTCTCTACGGTGCCGGAAGTGATTCACAATATGATATTTATATTAGGATATCTTGTGGTTTTATGCTGTTATATTAATACAATATTACAGCTTACAACCTGTATTATATTATAGTTTTGTTTTATTCATTATATTTTATATTAAGACTGACCTCTTGTATAACTATTTCATTCACTCCAACATGTATTAATCCGCACTGTGTCCACTTCAGTTGCTCCTGTATAGTTTCTATTATAGTCTTATTTTCTATATATTCTTACACACTGTAGTATAAGGTACATATTCTTACACTCTTATATTCTCTATATATTGTAAAATAATGCACATATTTAATGTTATGATTACTTCTACTCTTACAATGTGTTAAACAACCAAAATAAATAAAGTGTGTCTGATTCTTTCCTGTCTGTATTAATGCTGCTACAAAGCTGTGAACTTGAACCTGCAATAAACGGTTGTTCTACCTAATATTAGATGTTATTATTGATTGTACTGTGACACTGTAGCACTACATTCTGTGCTGCTGTGTCTATAAAGGAGTATCTTCAGACTTTTATTGTGAAACTCCAGTTAGTTTTATTCTGTTAGCATGCTAGCTGCTAGCTCCTCACGCGGTGCTGTTGAGGCTAACATGCTAACATGCTAACATGCTAACATGCTAAGCTACCTTGTAGTTGAAGTGACGTTGTTCCACCTGAGAACTCAACCGGTTCTTCTCGTGCAGGAAACTGGACCGGTCCCAGACCAGCAGAGAGCGAGGAGTCCGATCCAGACCCGCAGACATCTTCAGAACCTTTATTAAACTTTATTTAAACTGTATTTAAACTTTATTTAACACTGAGCTCTGAGACACACTTCCGGTCAAGGCTTTTCAACGTAAAGGCTTTATTTTTAAAGGCTGGAAAAGAAACACATCCGGTTTGATTTTAAATGTTTACTTCTTCTGTGGTTGTATCCACTTCCGCTCCGTATAAACTGTATTTATCAACCATATAAGGACTTCCGGCACTCCGCTGCAGTTCGCCGGAAGCCTCCTTTCTCTTGCCGTAGTCACGTGTTCAGACCCGGAAGTGCAGAGAACACGCTGCAGCGCGAGCAGCTGCTGGATCGATCCGGATCAGTTTTGGATCAGTTTTGGATCAGTTCGGTTCTGCTCGGTTCTGGGGTTCAGCGTTGGTCTGTGGAGGTCAGTGACGTCATGTCGGCGGTCGGTCCCGTACCGGGACAGTTTGATGACGCAGAGGAGGACCGGTGAGTTTCTACTGTTGATCAATCGATGATCAATCGATGATCAATCGATATGTGACAGTAGCTTTATAGAAGTAGTACAGTAAAAGTAGTCTGGATGGTTTCCATGGAGACAATCAGTTATTAATCAGTTATTGATCAGTTATTGATTA
>NW_023339740.1:14293439-14296227 GCF_004916995.1 Morone saxatilis | reverse complement strand
GATCTCTCTCTCCTGTATTGATCGCTCAGGCCGGCCCCTTTGCTGAAGAACGCGTTGTTGTCGGAGTCGAAGGCCCGTGAGCTCTACATGCAGGTTCTCCAGCACATGAGGAAGATGTTTCAGGAGGCTCGACTGGTCCACGCTGACCTCAGCGAATTTAACATGCTGTAAGAGGCCACGCCCACCAACAGGACACGCCCACCACAAACATCCCTTCAAAATAAAAATCTGTGTTTTACTAACCTATGTGTAGATTTCACAACGGAGATGCTTACATAATCGACGTGTCCCAGTCAGTGGAGCACGACCATCCTCATGCTCTGGAGTTCCTCAGGAAGGACTGCAGCAATGTCAACGGTCAGTTCCTGTTTAGGACTCGCAACATACATAGAGTCCCGCCCTGAACACACATGCCAATATTCAGTCATACTCATAGCGCCACCTACTGAGAACAGGAAGTGTCAGGCGTTACACTTTGATGTGCTTCTCCTACCAGGTTGCTCGGATCTACCTCAGAAAGCCTTCAGACTTTGATGATACTGTACTGTGGAATTTGTTGCTTTCATTGGACAGTGTGTCCGTCACGTGGCGTCAAATCTTGATCCACCACTATGTAACAGGAAGTTGTTAGTATAAGGGTTGCCTTATATGGCAGTCGTACTTTGATTTAAACCACATTCTCACTGAGTTTTGTGTTTGATGGAGGACTCACTGCAGAAGAGTTGTATGTCCCCAATCAATAACTAATCTGTCAATCAGCTCTGTGATAAGAAGAATAATTTATGTCTGATTTGAAATGTTCTCCTGTATGAATGAAGTCTGTCTGATTTTTACCCAGAGTTCTTTGTAAAGCGTGGTGTGGCAGTGATGACGGTCAGAGAGCTGTTTGACTTCATCACCGACCCGTCGATCACCTGCCACAACATGGACCAGTACCTGGAGAAGGTCTGAGTGCCTCCTGTTGTTTATTAATTTAATTATTAATTCTTTACTGACACTGTCTGTGATTGGTCGTCCAGGTGATGGTGATCGCAGCTGAGAGGACGTCAGAGCAGCGAACAGATCAGGACAGAGTAGACGAGGAGGTGAGACATAATCCTGTTGAGCCACGACGCAACCGTTTGACCTCCTTTAACTGTCATTGCCCCCCCCCCCAGGTGTTTAAGAAGGCCTATATCCCTCGCACTCTGACAGAGGTCAGCCACTACGAGCGAGACATCGACCTGATGAAGTTGAAGGAAGAGGAGTCAGCCATCAGCGGACATAACGACAACGTAAGAGACACAATAGAGACAGTAGAGACAGTAAACACAGTAGAGACACAGTAGAGAGACAGTAGAGAGACAGTACAGAGACAGTAGAGACAGCTGTAATCTGTCTTTAATGGTTGTTGAGCAGTGAAACAGGAGAAATCAGCTGTTACCTGTAACTGTACTGATTGTTGTTGTTGTTGTTGTTGTTCAGGTTCTGTATCAGACGCTGAGTGGACTGAAGAAGGATCTGTCTGGAGTTCAAATGGTACGATCATCTCACGCTCTGATTCTTGTTTTATCTTAACTTAGCTTAGCTTGGCAACATATTCTAAATTCTCAAATATTAGCTTCCATACCGTTTTCCAGCTGAACACACAATAAGACAATATATTGCTTGTTAATCAGTACATCAAATTATAACTTGACATGTCCTCAGGTTCCTGCTCTCCTGGAGGATGACCAGTCTTCATCAGAGGAGGAGGAGGAGGAGGAGGAGGAGGACGACGACGACAATCAGCAGGAGCACAATCAGCAGGAGCAGAGTGAGGATGTTTCCATGGACAAAAAGGTATGATGAAGAGTCTTCACTCTTTATTATTATTGTTATGATTATTACTATTATTGGTAATTGATTATGATGACTATTATTCATAAATCACTATCATTATTATTATTATTCAATCATTATTATTATTATTATTATTATTATTATTATTATTATTATTATTGGCTCGTGCAGGAGAAGAAGAAGATCGTCAAAGAAGCTCAGAGAGAAAAAAGAAAAAACAAAGTCCCGAAACACATGAAGAAGAGGAAAGAGAAAGTGTCCAAGATGAAGAAAGGAAGATGATTCCTGTTTGTCAGTGTGGACTTCATGTTTGTCATGATGCCGTTAATCTTCTGTAAACATGAAAACCAGACTGAGCACAGGGACCTGAAGTGCTTCTGTTTCTGTTAGTGGCGGCTGTCATCCAATCCCAGCTGTCAACCAATCACAGCTCGTCTTTTACAGATGTTTGAAACAGAAGTTAACCCTTTCTGGATGAAACAAAACAAAACCTTCAGACGACAGAAACATCAGATCAAGAAGGTTCTACTGACGTTCTACTGACATTCTACTGACGTTCTACTGACGTCCCCTGTATTGACAGTTGTAAGAAGATCAGTGAGATTATAGAAAACATGAGAAATAAAACATTAAATCACCTTTTATATCACCGGCTCGTCTTTTTCTTTAGCTGATCAATTGTTAGTATTAGTTTTCATGAATGTTAGCTAGTCTACAAGCTAACGTTAGCTGATGGCTGTACTGTAGCAGCAAGAAGTCAGGTCACTTCAGCAGTAACTGAGACGTCAGGTGTAACTTCAGGTACTCGTTCTACAAAAGGTGGATCAGTTTTACCTGCCTTATGTTTTTTTTTTTTAAGTACTTTTTGGGGCTTTTATTGCCTTTATGATAGTGACAGATTAAGATAGACAGGAAAAGGGGGGCAGAGAGAGGGGATGACACACAGCAAAGGGCCGCAGTTCAGATT
>NW_023339740.1:14273196-14293339 GCF_004916995.1 Morone saxatilis | reverse complement strand
TAAATAGTTACGGCACTCCCGTGATGTCACATTGTTGCACGACAGGTCGGGAACGGCGAATGTACAAGACGCTTTATGTTGTCATGATTTATACTGCTTGGCTCCGCCCACAATCTGTGGAGAAAAATGGCGGCACATTTAGAAGAAGATGCGGAGGGCGAAGGTGTTCAGAGACCGTCAGGATCCTCTAGTTTACCCCGAAGATGTTCTCTATGAAACATTCTCATCCTCCTAGACCTGGATCATTAATGTGCTCCTGGACAGTCTGTGGCGCTACTTGGCGGCGTGGGATGTACCGATACACAACATCCCAGAGGTTTCTTAACTGGATTCAGGTCTGGGGAACGTGAGGTCCATGGCATCAATGCCTTCGTCATTCAGGATCTGCCTACACACTCTGGCTACATGAGGCCTGGCATTGTCCTACACCAGGAGGAACCCAGGGCCCACTGCACCAGCGTAAGGTCTGACAATGACTCTGAGGATTTCATGCCTGTACATAGGAGCAGTCTGAGTACCATTGGTTAGCACGTGGAGGTCTATGCGACCCTCCAAGGATATGCCTCCCCAGACCATCAGTCTAGTGTTCCCTGGTGAATGCCAATCCCACTGCACGGTGCTGGGCTGTGAGCACAGGTCCCACTGGAGGTTGTTTCAAAGTGACATTATTCATGTAAATCAGAATCAGAATCAGAAATACTTAATAATCCCAGGGGGAAATTATTTTTGTTACAAAACTCCAGATAACAAACAACATATACTATACAAGCAACATCTATTATTCAAATTTCAAAAATTAAAATTTACAGTCAAATTTATTTGTGTTGTCTTTTTTTCTTGGGTTTTACAGTGGTGCATACTGTATTCAATTGTTTTGTTTTTGTGACTGTTGATAAGTAAAAAAATGTAAAGTAATACTTTGTTGCTAAGGCATGCTGTGTCACAGAGTTTATGTGACAAATGGCTCTGAATGTGAGTTTTGTGGTTGTTGATTTCAAACCAAAAACATAAATATTAAAGTCAGATTTCCATAGGCAACGTCAGCCCTTTATTATGCCTGTGTGCTAATGGCCTGGTTGTCACATTTTTGCTTGAGGCCAGCCCACCATACTCCACTACATTAGCCACACGGATAGATACACATTTCCAGGTCAGGCATGCTAAGATATTATTTCAGTGAGATTTCTATAATATAATGAACATCACTTGCAATTTTAAACAATTGCAGTTGAAATCGTACATACAGTATGTCTCTGCTATATGCATTGATATGTTAATGGTAGCTAGACATACTGAGAGCCTGATTCATGGCTATCCCTGCCTCTTTGCTGGGCAGCTTTGATGGATCCAGTGTCTTGAAACTGACAGGTCTCTGTCGTTCCAAATTCTGCTGAGCTGCAGGGAATGGGATTGTGAGCATGACTGGTTTGGCTGCCCCAAATGGGGCAGAGGAGAAAAAGGGGTTTGTGTGTCTATCAGAGTAACTGCACACCACACATCAAACCAGACGTTTACGCAGCAAGAGGTTAGCTTTGTGTAAGTGTATTTCTGAAGAACATGTTGAGTTTATTCAGTATGTTTGCACCACTATAATGAGAAGGATGAGAATATAAAAAAACAGTATTTGTATTACAGAGTGTATCTAATATTCCTTTCCTCCGTTTATCTGCTCCTCCAGATCCTGCAAATGAACGAGATTCTCACTTGTTTGAAAAGAGGTTAATTTTCTCTCTTTAGTCTTTAGTCTGCTGAACCACTTTGACTGAGTGGTGCAATGAGGCTTGTGCACCAAAGTAGAGACACTACTTCCTCAGTGCTAAAGAGCGTTTACTTAGTGATTCACAGAGCTGTCAGTTGCCTCAAGCTCCCTCTAAACCTCCTCACTACCATCCTCTGCTTAATTAGGTTACTTCATACAGCTCTGTGCGATAAGGCTCTGTAATTATCCCTGCTGTCCTCCTGTGCTAGCTCCTGTAATTCTGTGAACTCTACTTCTATTTTTGAAAAGTAACCTGTAGCAGAAAGTAATTTGGGATTTAGTCCATTAAAGTGGTCTGAACATCACTGTAAGGTGCTCAACTAACAGACTTTACCATAGAAATTTGCACTTTCACGTTCCTCCACATTCGCTGATAAATTTATATTAATTCATCACATTAAAGAGCCACAGAACATCTTTTGCTGGTTTTTGCTAGTTTTCAGTGGTGTAACTTACCCTGTTGCTGCAGTGATGTGAAAGCGTTCTCCAGGGTGTGGTCAGTACACCATGACTTCACTGTTGGGTGTGGTTATAGGTGCCACCATCAATTGCGCTGCGTGTGGTCAGAGGTGTTAACTAACTAACTTTTTAAGAATACATTACATATACATTATATAATACATATTTTTTCCCTTATTTTTCCTGATTTCAAATATGCCCTCACATCTACTACCACAAGTATTTTCCTGGTTATTTATCAGATATTTTATCTCCACAGTGCTGTGACCTGGGCTACCATGCTAGCTTGGCACGCACTTTCAGGACTTACTTATCTGCCGAGTACAACTTGGAGACATCTCGCCACGAGGGACTGGATATCATAGAGAATGCAGTGGACAACCTGGACTCCCGCAGTGACAAGCACAAGATCATGGATATGCATAACCAGGTGTTCTGCCCTCCAATGCGCTTTGAGTACCTACCGCACATGGGAGATGAGGTTAGATGCTTTTAATGTTGCAGCTTTCATGCAAGATTTGTGATCTCTGATGGATGTATTTTTCACAAAGTAACTATTTAAGCTTCAGATGGATCTGTTTTGTTTTTTTTAATCCATATGTCCTCCTCCAGGTGTGCCAGGTGAGCGCCCAGCAGCCTGTCCAGACTGAACTCTTGATGCGCTACCACCAACTGCAGTCTCGCTTAGCTACACTAAAGATTGAGAATGAGGAGGTGAGGATTTGTCATGGCTCTGTGTCCAGCCATTACCTTCAGCCCCACCCCCTAAAAACAGAAAGCTCTGTCTCATGTTCCCCTGAGCCAAGTAGGAGGGCCGCATCACCATCTGTTTTCATTGCAATTACCCTCCAATGACCCTTGCTCTGTGGGAGCCGGGAATATATTTAGATTGTCACAGTGCCAATGTTGTGTTTTCTATGAAGTTATATATGAAATTTTCCATTGTGTGACGAGGAAAGGACCTTCTCATTAAGAGCTGCAAACACAAAGGTGCAAATGGAGGTGATAATAACTAGGGCCTGTTAGACTGCCAATGGCTCTGCCTCTTCCCTGTTTCCCCGTGTCTTGTGCTCTGCAGGATAATGGACGAGCCATGCCATTACTGGAAATGAGCTTGATCAATCTCAGCCCTAAACAAAAAGCTCCCTTCAGTAATTTTACCTGCAGGTTGCTCTGGACTGACATTCTGATGTTGCTTGGTGTCATTTCAGTGCAATTCAAGGTCATATATTGTTCAGGGGTCAATTTGTCTTGGATATAAATAGTGCTGTAAATCACTCACTCCTGCCCATTAGTTACTTCAGTTCCATCAAGGTTTGGGGCTAAAATATGGCTAAGACTGAGTAAGATATAGTGCTTAATTTGTCATCTTCTTTCCTTTCTATATTCCCCCATCTGTGCAGGTGAGAAAGACCTTGGATGCCACGATGCAAACGCTGCAGGACATGCTGACGGTAGAGGACTTTGACGTGTCGGATGCCTTCCAACACAGCCGCTCCACTGAATCCATTAAGTCTGTGGCCTCTGAGTCCTACATGAGCAAGCTGAATGTAGCTAAGAGGAGGGCAAACCAACAGGAGACTGAAATGTTCTACTTTTCAGTGAGTTCATGTCAATTTTGATCCATGTATCGGCCCAAACTGTTAATGGCTGCCGCCCTGCTATGAACTGTAGCTTTGCGCTGCTTCTCAAAAGCAAGCCATCAGTCATCATTTCTGGAAATAGAAATTAAATTAAAACTAGAACAGATCAAATTTATGCTGATTTGAGCTACGCTGAATTGTTTGACTGGGCTCATGTTACACTGGATTAGTGCTGCTCACTCATTGTTGCCTCCATCTCTCTGTCTAGAAATTCAAGGAGTACCTGAACGGCAGTAACCTAATCATTAAGCTGCAGGCCAAGCATGACTTACTGAAGCAGACACTGGGTGAAGGTAAGAAGTCTTTTCTCTTCATCTGTCTTTCAATGTCGTGTGCCTGAACTGATGTTTTACCTGGTTATTATGACCCACACAATCCCGCCACAGCTCTGTAAAATTGCTGCCTTTAGGGTTATAGGGTGTTGGTTTTATCTAATAAGCAGCAGGGAGTGAGGCACAGGAGGCTTCAAAGACACAGCTTTTTTTCGGGAAGCAGGAAGAAAAGAGGAAATGAGAGTTAATATTCAAATGGAAAGAACGATCCGAAAGCAAAAGCAATCCACATCTACGTTTTTGGTGTCCAACCTTTCTACTCAACTCGACTCAACGTTATTTATATAGCACCTTTCATATAAACATTCAGCCCAAAGTGTTTCACATAATAAACTAAAACAACAAATAAAATAAAGATGACAATAAATAACATTTTGCAAGGCTTAAATTAATACAACAAAAACAATAAAATGTAAAATAGAAAAATAAACACCAGGGAGACAGATAATGAAAAACCAATGATTAGAACTCAGTTTGTTCTATCTCCAATGGTAGTAGAAGTATTATCCGATTAGTCTCTATATGGTGTAGCCGCAGGGAGGGTTTCCATTTCCAGGCTGGAAGAGAAAGGCTTACCTCGGCCCCTCCCTTCCCCACGGGTCCCCTTGTCACCTCAGCCGTGAACAGTTTACGCCCAATCAATCAGCAGGACCAGACCCAGGCCCATTTCTGCAGCTGCTCCTGCATCAGGGGTTTACCTAATAGAAAAGGGCATCAGGCGCAAACAGCTGAGGCCCTGCAACACACATGCATATTTCCAGATTTCACACCTTGGACTCATTAATTAATTAATTCAAAGTTTACTTAGCTCTGTCAAGCTTTCAGGACCCCAAAGGGTCCTTGTGATTCCCTCTGAGCTCTGTGGCAAACTGCATGCTTTTGTAGTCATAAACACAATATACAGCATATACATACAATATAGTTCATATCAATGTCTGGACAGATCTGTTTGTATGTCCACTGTGGAACAGCTGAGAGTGTATGAACACGACATATGGTGTCTCCAGGTACCACCCATGTTTAATTATTCAGATGATCAATCAGGGTTGCGTCGTTCTCATTAGCTCGTTGCTTTCCACCCAAGATAGTGTGTCTGCGTATGTGTTGGTTGTTTGCGAGCCTGACAGAGGGAACAAGATGAAACTGGTGAGTGCCACATGGCATTTACATCTTGCTGCATGTATTAATAAAAACATGATGTCAAGCATTGGCACGAGGCAAGATGGCGCTAGGATATCTGCCAGCCCTTGTTTCCCAGATAAGGAGTCATCAATTCCCTTGTTCAGTCAATTTGATTTGTACTTGTCACATTTTATGTTTATAGAATACATAACTCTCTATCACTAAGGGACTCTGGCACTTTTGGATATGAAATTAGAGGAAAATCAGCAAGAAACTGGGTGTAATTTTGAGGTTGGTTGGTCAGAGGTAGACAGGGCTATCACTCAGAGGAATGATGTCTGGGAAATGTGCTGTTGTTTCTTCACATGAATGCTCCAGAGACCATGTCCCATCTGCCAGAATGATGTGTTGAGAAATTGGTTAGCCTTTGCTCTTTCTGTCCATTGTTAGGTGGAGTAAAGAAATAATGCTGGAATGCTTTGGTGCCATTGTTGCCTTTTTTGTACATTGACTCCTTTCCAGTTGATGATGCAGTTACTGGCAGACAAAGACTCTTACTCAGTCCTAAAGCTGTCAAATTTCAATTAACTTGCTGTTGTGATTAGTTTTAAGAATGTGCATTATAGTAGAGCTGAGTTTAAGGATGACTTTGCAGACTTGTGTTTTCTTTAAAAAAGTGTGTAGATGCCTATAACATGTGTGTGTTGTTGGAAACCCATAACAAAAGGGTCAGTGAACCAGCGCAGACATTGCTCAGTGTCACCACTGATGGACCCCTCCCTCCCCAACATATACACAGAACAGCCGCCACCCCCCTTTTCTTTTGCTCTGAGTGGAGGTCTATAACCCCACAGGGTCCTCTGGGTCCCCTGAGGTTTCAGCAACGACTGCTCAATGGCTTTGTCCAATGAATGGTGTTAGCACTGCTCCATTCATCGCTCTCTCAATAGTCATGTTGTCTCTCATCAAACCCTTCAGTGACGGTGGATACTGGAGTCAGTATAATATGTACCACAAAGATATAACATGTCCCTCTTGTGTTTTGTTCTTTCCACAGGGGAAAGAGCCGAGTGTGGAACTACAAGGTATGATGTCCTTTGAGATCCCTGTCTTTCAGCCTTGAAGCATCTGCTTATACCATTTTTTCAGATTATTAGATTATGTTTCATTCATATATATATATTATATATATAACTACCTTGCATGGCTTTTCAAAATATTGCAGTCACTGAATGTCAAGCGGTGTCTAAAGTCCATCCTGAGTTTTAGACATTAAACTAATGTTCCATCTATAAAAACTATTAAACTTGGCCATGGTTTTGCAGATGCTATTGTCCTTTTCAAAAATCACACTTCTGCTTGCAACATATTTGTATTGTGGTTTCTTTTTTGAAGGATTGTCATAAATATGAAATTAACTGAAGAAATTGTGCTGGCATGTTTCTGCGTGGTTGTGACAGTATACATATGCACACATGATTTACAGCATTTTTTAAATATCTATCATTAGTAGAATGGCATAATAATAATAATAATAATGATAATAATCATAATTATTATTATGATTATTATTATTATTAAGATTATTACATTTGTATTTTGAGTAAAGAATTTTGTAATTAAGTTGTATCAATTTATGGTTTGTTTGCATTGCCAGTTAAATGCTGAACTTTTCTGTCTGACAACATGATACCAACTGGTGGGCTTGATTTCATTGGCCTTGTTGATAATGTTCATTAATGTGTGCTTTGTTTTTAGTAAGTCAAGAAGTGTTTTATTGAAGATCCGACCCACAGCCTTGTAAATCCCAACCCCTCTGTTGTAATTAAAAGGCAGACTTTTATCAGGCCTTAATGATAAAAGACCTCTCTAATGAAACATCTCACTTTGGGTTTCTCTCAAAAAGATTCTTCACTTTTTCCATTACTTTTCTTAAACAGAGGATTTTTTTTACTGCCTCGTTATAGTGACTGTTTCATACCTGTTTTTGAACCTCCATGTTCGGTTCTACAATTTTCACAGAATATGGTGTTTTTCCTTTGTCTATCATTTCCCAGGCCCCCCACCCTTCCCCCTAAACCACAGAAAATGCGGAAGCCTAGGCCACGCTCCATGTATAACCATAAGCTGTTTAACGGCAATATGGAGACCTTCATCAAGGTACCCTATGGTGGTGGTGTATGACTGAGCGGCCCTTGTGGAGCAGGAGAGGAAGGCAGCTAGAGCCTTCACTCTCATTCTCTTCCTCACTTTGGCCTTCTGTTCCTCCCTCTTCCAGCTGCCCTTGATCATGTAACGCCTCTGTTTAACCTCTATTCCTCCTCCTCCTCCCTTCCATGCCCATACAGACAGAGCGGCAGTCAGCTGTCTCTTTATTCCCCTCCAGAACAATTTACCATCTCTGGCTTTATTTCTAAATCCAGTTGCTTTTTAGACGACTGTGAGGCGGAAGACAGCAGTGGGTCTGCTTTGCCCCTCACTGCACCCAACCCATCACTGCATCTCTGTAGCTTTCCTATCGCCAGTCCCTGTGCTTAGCCTTCTTTAACCTCCAGAGGGGTCATTCGTCATCTGAGCTTTTCTAACTTTGTGCTTCTCTGCTTTCTTTTCCTCTGCTACTCTGTGCTTTGCTGCTTTCTGTCCCAGAGGAAGAAGGAATGCCCGTACCCGCATTCAGGTACCACTGTTGTTGGAGAGTATAGGTCAGGGCACAAGGGCAGTAAAGCACTAAAGCCCTTGAACAATAGTAGACATATACTGGCTCCTGCTCAGGCTACGCTTGCATGCTGCTGTATTCTGTGACATCAGGTTATTAACAGTTGCTTGTATTTTTTGTGTTTTTGTTTGCTTTACACTGCTCATGAGATTTGCTTAATTAAATGTTTATGAAGCATCAAGATGTTTATGAGGCATTAGATTTGGTTGTGGTGAAATGGAGCATTAGACTTCTCCTGTCTTGCATATCTTTAATTAATGTAAACTAGAACAGGGGATTTGTTATTTGTATGGATTCAAAGGAGAATAGTTTGTTTATTTAGATGGTGGCACTGCATAAAAGTTACACAAAATACTATATATAATTTATTCTTTTAGTCATATATTCTTTTTTGCAAATTATTTGTCTTCTCTTGTCTGTATTTATTTACATTTCTCATCATTTAATTTCAGGATTCAGGTCAACCAATCCCACTTGTTGTTGAAAGCTGTATCAGATACATCAATCTATACGGTAAGTCTGGCATGGCGTTGCTGTTACTACTCCTTCTGAGTGAAAGGGCAGAAAAAAAAGCAAACTCTGAAGTCCTTCGAAAACTCCTTCAGCCTCATAAGAAGTGACAGCAGCTATTGGACGAAACAATCTATTTCCCTGAATAGCTGCAGGTCCAGAGACTGACCTGCTCTGCTCTCCACCTCGGCCTCTGAGGTGCTCAGCTGCCTGCCAGTGATTTGACAAGCTCATAACAATAGATCACACACGTAGAGTTAGTAAGTCCCATTGGTCTTTGTTTAGTCAGTTCAGCCACCCCCCTCTTTTTATAGCTCCTCCCTGTCTACCTTCACATCTGTCTTGAGCTCATTGCTGTAGCTGCAGGCCTTTCCCCTGGATCTGGACCTAATGAAACTCCAGAAAACTGATTAGGAGCCCTCTAACTGAAACCATATGCTGCAGCCTCACTGAGGGGCCTTCTCATGGAAAAATAGGCATCTCCTTTTCATTACCAGATTACATTTCCTGCTCTGTGTTATGTGTTTCCAGTGAGCTTTTATGAAGCTGGTACTGGGGTTTGGAGATAGTAGTAGCTAGCATAACTCTGAATCTCCAAATTCTGGGTTGTATTTCTTTCAGGCTTGCAGCAGCAGGGCATATTTCGCGTGCCAGGATCACAGGTGGAAGTCAATGATATTAAAAACTCATTTGAGAGAGGTGAGTCAAAGACAGATGGCATTATATTCCCCCTTTTCATGTCACAAATGCTTAAACAGGATAAACCCCATCTTTCATCTCATCAAATGTCACCACTGAAAGCACATTTATTTTTCTCCATCAGGTGAAGATCCCTTGATTGATGACCAGAATGAGCATGATATCAACTCAGTGGCAGGGGTACTGAAGCTGTACTTCAGAGGACTCGAGAACCCTCTCTTTCCAAAGGAACGATTCCTGGACTTCATCTCCACCATCAGTGAGTCACGCACAGCAGAAAATATTCAAAGTCATTACCGTCGTGAGTGGACTCAGAAAAGAGAAAACACACCTTGCAGTTTCTTAAACGCAGCCTTACTGAAGAAGAGAAAGGCATGCAGTGCAGCACATGGAAGCAATCTTAACACCAGGACTGATATTTAGCAGAAAGCCAGTAGGAAGAGGAGAGTGTGGGCCATATCGGTCTGCCGTGTGCGAGTTCACCACAGAATCATTTCCCCGCTGTTTCGACAGTAATAGTTTGATCACTCAGCCTGCCTTAGGGGTCTGGTGAAAGGCAGGAAGGGGCATCTATTAAAGTGTCAAATAACAGCTTTCAGAGTCTTCTCTGGCTTTTGCTTTTGCACACTTTGATCAATTCTCCTGGCAAAGGTCTGGTTTATATTATATTTTAGTGGACAGTGTTGTTATAGGCTCAGTGCCTATATATATCTATATATATCTATATATATATAGATATAAATAAATATTAAAGTTTAAAAGCTATATTTGTGTCTTGTGTATTGCAGTGTAAACCACTGTTGTCACACCTCTCTGTTTCTGTCCTTTGTGTTTCAGAGCTGGAGTCTGGAGCTGAGAGAGCGCATCACATCCAGCAGATTGTTGTGACTCTTCCTCGCACCATCATAATCGTCATGAGATACCTGTTTGCTTTTCTCAACCAGTTAGTATATACATCAGCCACAGGTCCTGGTGCATACCGAAGAGCATGTAGAGATTAGTTCATTCTTTGCACAGACATTAGTGATGTATGTAATTTAATCTTAAATTGAATTCTAGTGGGGAAAATCCATATTGAACAAACATAGAATAGCTACAGTCAGGGTAAAAGACAAGATCCAAATATATATATTGGAAAAAAACATCCTGCTATTTATGCCCACATCTGTCTGCAGTATTTTAGAAGTTATTTATGGGCTCGGAAACTCATTCCTCACTGAAGTATGAAGTATACCTGTCCTCTTATAATGGATGTTATCAATACTCCTTTTACTGGCTTTGCCTGCAGAACAAAGAGTTAGATTTCATACCCCAAGTTTTACTCTCTGCTCTTCTGCCCTTTCATACCCTAACCCTGATTTAGACTTTCTCTTGCAGCCCTGAATGATTTGGTTACCAAGAGTTGGTTGTGGCATGTGCTTTTGAAGGGGTTGGCTGTTCATAGTGCTTTGCAATCAAGCATGTAATACTGCATGTCAAAACTGAGTTCAGTTGAAGCCATAGTTCTCAGGCATTATGGGATTGTTATTTCATAACTTAATGCCGTTATAATCAATATTTTCATATTAACAATGGACCACGTGACTAGTTGCATGTGAACAGGGTCACAAATATTGATGATAATTATCAACTGACTCAGTAATTCCCCTCAACTCTGGCTTTATGGCATATTTCAGCGTTTTGGTTTTCCAGCCTGCAAATTCACTATTCTGGTTTTAAAAAATGTGAACATAGTGAAACATTTAGCAGCTAAAGAGACAGATAGATATTTACCTCAATAGTTATCTCATATTTGCTCAACTTAAAAGGAGATAATATGTCAGTATTGAGTTCACCAAATGTTTCCACTGTTATTGCAGGTTTGACAATGTAACAATCAGTCGAATGATTTATTACATAATTTATTATCCAAATATAAATAAAAGCGTAGCCTAAGCACAAAAATACAAAACAGGATCATAGCCTTATCGCTCCCACTTTCATTGACAGTTCTGTCAATACACAGACTAACACTAGTCAACAACTCAGTCTATACATACAGTATTTTTATCTGATGTTGTTAAAGGTTGTATCAATAATATTTGTAGACACAGGAAAAAACACACAATGTTCTGTCCCTCAGTCTCTCCCAGTACAGTGACGAGAACATGATGGATTCATACAATTTGGCAATCTGCTTTGGTCCAACCCTGATGCCCATCCCAGACGGCCAGGATCCTGTAGCGTGCCAGGCACATGTTAATGAGGTCATTAAGACCATCATTATCCACAATGAAGTCATCTTTCCCAGTCAACGTGAGCTGGACGGCCCAGTGTACGAAAAGTGCATGACTGGGGGGGAGGAGTACTGGTGAGTATTTGCTATATGTGAACAAAGTAGAGTTATGTTGATACGACACTTCTGTCAACTCTTATCGGCTAATCACTTGCGTAAACACGCTTATTGTTCATAAATCAAATATTTGTCAAGCTCCAATGTCTACATATGTGACATTTTGCATTTGCAAACAGTGACAGCCCCCACAGTGAACCAGGAACTATTGATGAGGCTGACAATGGAACTGAACCGCACACCAGTGATGAAGGTCAGTACATCACAGTAGTCATTTTTCATGTGTTTTTTTTTATGAAGCGCCTTTGTTATTACCCAGGTATGTCTTCAGCCTGGTCACATGGCTCAAGGGATGACAGTGTTAGTCCTTTACTTTGGTCCAATATGTCAACAACGATTGGATTGCCATGCAATTTGGCACAGGCATTCATGGTCCCTTGTGGATGAATTACACTGACTTTGGTGATTCCCTGAGATTACCTCGAGCACCGATATTCATGTCCCCCTCAAGATAATTTGAGGATAACTTGATAACTTTGCTTTTAGTTCTAATTAGCCAATGTTAGCATCCTAACATGCTAAACTTAGATGGTGTACATGAAGCATTATACCTGCTAAACATCAGCATGTTAGCATACTCACCTTAGCATTTAGCTCAAAGCACAGCTGTGCCTAAATATAGCCTCAAGGAGCCGCAGCTAGGCTCTTGTTTCTTCACGGAGACCATTTCTCTTGATTTACTGCATCTAACGTTGGTAGTCTTGTGAACTGTGGGTCTTACCTGTGTGCACTATAGTCAATATCAGAGCTAGGGGAATATGTTACCATTATTTTCTCTTATACTATAATATACATTTAGACTTGTTATAACCATTTCAGCTGACTTTGCATTCAAAATATTGGCAGCACTTTTACAACATCTCAACTTAAACCCCACTGTAGTTTCTCTTACACACTTCACAGCCCGTTCTCATTCCCAGGTCATCTAATACAGATGCGAGCAGTGTTCAGTGAGTTGCTGTTTCACCGCTAGATGCCACTAAATCCTACACACTGGTCCTTTATGGAGAAGCAAATTCTACAGTTGTGTTCAGAGACAAATATAAAATAGCTTTTTTTAAGGTTTGACTAAGTTCACATTTTCACAAATAGTATTATGGATTTCACATGAGAATATATGTGATGTGATTTTACGTAGTCTTTGTGGATAGGAAAGCCTCACATATAGACTTATTAAGTGCTTTTGACTGAGAGGTGAGTGAGGTTTGCACTGCAACAGCTTATGATTGCAAAGGCTTATGTGATGTTTTGGAGCTGAAGGCAAGTTGAGTAAACAGTGTTGGCATGCAGCACTGCCTCTTTGATCTGTCTTTCTGTGTGTGTGTGTGTGTCTGTGTGTGTGTGTATGTGAGAGAGTCTCTCTCCTCTCTCCTTCCCCCTCTCCCTCCTCCTCTGCTCGCTCTTTGTTCAGTGTTAGTCAGCAATTCTCCTGGGACTTTCTCCTTTGTGCAGTATTTCCCCAATTCTCCTCTGAGCTTTGAATACATAACTGGGCCAGGAACAAAAGCCAAAACACATATAACACACAAAATAATACCTCCTGTCTGTCTGTGCCATCAATGAGGAGTCAGAGGATGGGTCTATGAAGTATGGAGCGTGATAGGTCAGACTGGGGTAACCCTATCTCGGAGCTTTATCTGCGCTGTTAGCTGTGTTTGTAATGAGTGCTGACTCTTTCTCTTTTTTCTTGCGCTCACTTGGAGAAGACAACAAAGGCTGACTGCCTGCTCTAGGGTCTGCTCATGTTGGCCTTAATACTCTTATGTGACGTTATGGGCTCTGGTTTTGCACTGTAGTTTCTGTATTCGGTTCAGTTGGTGTCCTCTGGCAGCAGTTCAACTTTGATGGAGGAAAAACAAGCTGGTGCTAAACTGAACTAAGCAACCATGTTGTGATGACTGTACCTTTTCTATTCTATTACTTTGTAATTGAAACCAAATTTGAACAAAACTGCTTTCCGTCTTCATTCACTCCAACTATAACTGTCTTTTCACCCTGCTGGTAGGTTTTTCAAAATAAAACCCATGATGTTAATCATACAGTTAACTCTGACTGACCCCTGCTGGCTGGTCTGTTGAAAGACACTGCAGAGACAACTAGGTGTTCTTTACAGTAGTGGCTGTTTCTCATGCAGTTACTAGTTCAATAATTGTTTAAGCTGCAATTAAATTAAAATTGTGTTTGGTATTTTAGGTTTTGAGTATAATATGACTACACACATTTGTTTTTGTTTTATTTGGTTTTATTTCAGCTTTGTATTTCTGTAGCATGTCTGAGGGATTTATAATGTAAACTGGGATGTACTGGGTTAATCTTTTGGAGATAACATCATAGCAATGATGTAAATGCAGTAAAAACTGTATTAGAAGGACGTATTCAAAGCTTGCTTGATTTTTTTTTTATTGTTTGTTTTAGTACTACATAATAAAAGCCAGATTGTGAATTATCTTGTTGATCAAGTCAGGGAAAAAACACCCTAGCCTTTCAAATCTATACCTACAATGTGATCATTGCCATGTTGAGGCTATTAACCAGTGTATTAAGCTTTTTGTTGATGTTTCTTTGCCTATTTATGTTTTCAGAGGTTGAACAGATTGAGGCCATCGCTAAGTTCGACTACGTGGGACGCACTCCCAGGGAGCTGTCCTTCAAGAAGGGAGCCTCTCTGCTTCTGTATCACAGAGCGTCTGAAGACTGGTGGGAGGGCCGCCACAATGGTGTGGACGGCCTCATCCCGCATCAGTACATAGTAGTACAAGACCTGTGAGTAACAGCAGAATCTTTTTTAGTAGCTGTTGTTTGTCTTGCGTCTAGTAATCCTCTCTATCTGTGAAGCTGTCCAACATTACTGTAATTACTGTAGGAATACATGTACTTCAGTGTGTGTACAATATGCTCACCACCAGTGCCTCTGTTCTTTCAGGGATGATGCTTTCTCAGATAACCTTAGCCAGAAAGCAGATAGTGAAGCAAGCAGTGGACCACTGCTGGATGATAAAGGTTCATCCAAAAATGATGCCCCATCACCATGTGAACAATCACCTGATTACAACTTTGGAGGAGTCATGGGGAGGTGGATATAATTAAGATAAACACCTTTTTTCGTTTTAGAGGTTCTGTTGAATACTATTTAGGAGTTTTTCCTGTTTGACTGTTGGTCTGATCTGATCCCTCCCCACAGGGTAAGGTTACGGTCTGATGGAGCTGCAATCCCACGACGTCGGAGTGGCACAGACACTCACAGCCCAACCAGAGTGGCTGACACTCCGCCACGGGCTGCAGCGTGTCCCAGCAGCCCCCACAAGGTGTCCATCAGCAAAGGTCGTATAGAGAGCCCAGAAAAGAGGCGCCTTGGCACCTTTGGCAGTGCGGGAAGCATCAACTACCCAGACAGGAAGGCCTATCCTGAGGGTCACCCTCTAAGACCAGTGCCGGGAGCCACTCGTCACAGCAGCCTCGGGGACCACAAATCATTGGAGACTGAAGCTCTGGCTGAGGTAAGGATGGCAAATATCAGGTAGAGGCAAACTTATGGAAAAAATTGCAAAAATTATACCAAGAAATAGAAGTAATCTCTTTTGGTTTATAATCTATTTTTGGTGGTTCTGTGGTGTCACTGCCAGACTTATATCAAGTGTGAAGTTATTACTGTATGTAAGCAGATTGGAAAGGTTTGGTAGAACAGAGCCAGGCCCCCTGATGTAGCTGTCAATCTGAGAGCAGCAGCTGGGACCTGGAGTAAATGTCAGGGCCAGACTGCAGCTGGGAGATAGACACACCTCAAGGACACAGAAGCCTGGAACTGAATAACAAGCTAAAATGGCACTGAAGGTTCGGCACCAAATTCTCCTCATCAGCTAATGGCCGCAGCATATTAGATCCAAACATAATCAAACCATGAAATGTTCAGTTCAGTTCTTTAACTTGACTAGAATTTATGTTTTCTGATCGGTCATTTCAAAATGGTATACAGGAAATTTAATAAAAAGCTGTAAAAAAGTAACATATAAGTAAAAAAAGTAATATTTTCCCCCTAATTTTTCATTTCATTTTCAAAATGGTTTAACTGATAAAGTAGAATAAATTCCAGGCCCACATTAGTAGAAATGTGGATGTATTTTGTTCATAATTACAGGCACGCATTGTTTTGCATTAATTTCTGTATTATATAATAAAACGGTATGAAAATGCTACAGTAATGTAACAGTGACAGACTGTATGGGTCTAATAAATGAATTGTAGATAAGAAGCTAAAAAACAAAATGCTAGATGTCTCACTGACCTGGCTGTTATTCTTGATTGTTCTGTTTTCCTCATCTTCATCTCTCCTCTTCCAGGATATAGAGAAGACTATGACTACAGCACTCCATGAGCTACGTGAGCTAGAGCGACAGAACACCGTTAAGCAGGCTCCAGACGTGGTCCTGGACACACTGGAGCCCATGAAGAACCCAGTCAGCTCCGAGCCCGGCAGTCCGCTGCATACCATTATGATCCGTGACCCGGATGCAGCCATGCGCCGCAGCAGCAGCTCCACCTCTGAGATGATGACCACCTTCAAACCGGCTCTGTCCGCCCGGCTGGCTGGAGCTCAGCTGCGCCCCCCGCCCATGAGGCCAGTGCGCCCTCCTACCACCCAGCACCGCTCGAGCAGCTCCAGCTCCTCAGGGGTCGGCAGCCCTGCTGTGACTCCCACTGAGAAGATGTTTCCAAGTAACAATACAGCTGCTGGTTCTAATATGAATACATCCGGTGATACCGGGGATAAGTCTGGTACCATGTAGCAAAGGTGGAATCTGCTAGGTGGGGTGTTTGTAAAGCTTTCTAAATGAGGGGAAAGCTTATGGAAATGGGTGCTGATGTGTGAAAAGCAGATATGGATGTTTTCCTCTCTGTTTTCTGCCTGACTTAATTCATATATTCAGGAAGGTCCTGAAGCGAGCCTTCAGTATGTTACCATGGTGATAAAGCAGTGGAAGAAGCTGTAGAGGTGTGATAGTGAAAAGCTCAGCTCTCTTTGAAACTTGATTTAACTAAGGAAAATGTGTATAAGAATACATGTATTTCAGTTTTACCTCAGTTTCAACAAAAATCTGTGGCCATGTAGAGTGAATGCAAGTAAAGCAATAGGCCTACTTGTGTAAATTTGGTATTAGTTTCCACCCAGCACACGTTGTGCAGGGGATGTTTCAGTCACTCCTGCTGACGTGTGTGAAACAGCTCATCTGGACGGGTGTAAACATCCACGCTCAATTACCATGTCTGTTTACCGTTTAGGTCACAGGCCTATGGCTGTACATACAAACTTACTTGAAGTTGCCATGCTTTCTGTTTGTACTATAATACAGTGGATGTTCAGCAAAGTAACAACTTAGTGACATTATACATGTCTGCATGCAGGGTTTGGAGAAAATAAGGAAACATTTAAGACTTCATTGAGAGATTTGTAATAAAGTGGGATTTTCCCATATGGTCATTGTAAAGATAAAACAGTTAGAACCTTAATTTCCAAAGTAACAAAGTAATACATTTGGATCTTACAGTATTATATTTCAAATCTGCCATGTGTATGGCTATTGGTACTCTAGATGTTGTACCTTAAGATAAAAGCATCCTGGCATGAATATGATCTCTGAAGTCTCATATTTTACTAATCTGAGCTTTACAAAGCAAGTCATTCTCCTCCATCATGTATGGTTGGACAGTGGGCAGACTTAACGGGTCTGTTTCCATGTTTTTTTTCTATGTCCTGTATCTGAAATGCAGAAAACTAATGCACCAACTAATGTAGGAATCCTGTGGTAAACTTGTATATAATATATAACTAGTACTTTTTTAAGTGTTAATCTTGTACAGGCTAATATGAAAAAGGCAAAGGGTTTGCTGTGAATGGCACTTGTTGAGATCATAATCCACCCTTTTTTTTTTAATCAAATTCAATAAACTACAAACATATTCTTTGGCTGTGTAAAATAGAGTTCAAAACATTTACTGTGTACTGTGTGCTTAGAGTGGTTTTGGTAATTGTACTGTAGGGAACTGATTGTTGAACAGACAACAAAGACTGAATAAATGTTTTCTCCATTATGTTTTTGACACACCATTTTCACTCTCAGTTCACAAAAGTTGAACTGTCGCCTCTTCAAATCTAATTCGGTGATTTTTATGATTGCATAAGTACCCTCTGACAGTTCCTCTTTCCAACTTAAAATATGATACTCATACAGAGGAACCTAAGAAGCAGATGTTGTGACATACTGATATCACAGCTGTTTCCTTCCTTCCTATCCTTTTCTTATCCTTGTTGATTGATACAGTTATGCTCTGACTGTAGAATACTCCTTTTTCTTTGGAAGAAAACTAAATAGAAAACATTTCAGTGTTTATATCTACTGTACTTCTTGTCATTCTGCCTGCTCTAGTCCACAGATCCGCATCCCAAAGATGCTCTGTTCTGCATGTTTTGCGCTGTAATGTCTGACTCTTATTCTGGGACAGTTAAACAATGGCTGTATGTGGTGCCTTGCCTTGGAAAAACGCACAAAAATGTATTCAATATTGGATGTTTTCTTTCCTTAACTAATGGGCCTTAACAATTATGGGGATTGGGAATGATGAAATAAACTGCTAAAATAGAAGTGAAAGAGATTAATGCTTGATTAAGCAAAATAAACTTAAACATTAGCATGTGAACAAGGGCCTGATTCCACTGTCAGCTCTGCAGTCAGTCTGTACATTCTGCAGTATTACTGAGATATGTATTACTGATATTACATGCTGTAAACTGAGCATAATTGCTTGTTGTCAATGTGTTGTTTGTAACAGATTTAAAATGTCCAGGGTGGGAGAACAGTGAGCTCCTAACAGCCAGAGAAAGGCAATACAGCATTTAACATCATAAAGTGCACTCACATCCTCTGCTGGCCCCTGCTAGTATTGCCTCTGTATACCATCAGCTTTTGCGGGCATTAAGAGTATGACCTGGAGCTGATATTACAATCACTAAGCTCATCCATATTTGTCTGTCCTGGTTACAGTTTTGCACCTGTTGAAATCTATGAAGATATTGTTTATTGAAATAAGAAGAAAGCACACACATTTCAAAAGGTGAAATTATCATCATTATATTTAACTAGACTGTTTTTTTTTAATTTATAGACACTTGTGTAAGTGGACCAGGAAATTTGAGTGCCTTTTGTGCACAACATCAATTTTTATTGGACTTTTATATTTACTTTTTTAAATGTAATATGTTGTCTATTAGTTGTCATGTTTATTATAAACTGATGTTGCTTTTTTATCTTTTACTTTCTATTGCTACTCAGTCTTCAAACCACCATAAGGAATGCATTGTGTAAAGATATTCCTCTCATGAATCACAGAAGAATCATCATGAATATCTGTGTTTGGGTGATCGTTGAAGAATAGGAGTTATAAAAACTACTGTATACACGATCTACTGGTGAAGTTCAGTAGAATCATCTCAGAATATTTCTTTCATCTTTTTGTTTTTATCTGTGTG
Organism: Morone saxatilis; assembly: GCF_004916995.1. Taxonomy (NCBI): domain Eukaryota; kingdom Metazoa; phylum Chordata; class Actinopteri; family Moronidae; genus Morone; species Morone saxatilis. Next base: position 14,274,185 of record NW_023339740.1, on the reverse strand, counting down.
AACTGTGCTGTGAGCCGTAACTTTCTCTCATTTTGCTCCTTCCCTTTTAAAGCAAAATCATTGCAGTATTGTTGGAAACAGTGCGACTGATATGGACCCTCTCCTTGCAGAGGTTATAAGGCACTTGGTGCACTCTCCTTTTCCCTACATGTGAGGTTACATGGACGTTTTCTTTCCTGGAATGTGTGCTTAAATTGGTAACACTGTTTTTGTCTGCTGAGAAGACTTAATATTCAAAAAGGACATCACAGTGAGAGCAGACTGAGCGCCTGGTCATGTTGTGGGGGACCGGAGTGTGAGTTACTGCCACGCTGTTTACCTTCTCTTTAATTGTTTGTCTAGTGATGCTGTTTGTTGATGAGTGTCTGGTTGGTTGAAACCCTGTGATGTAATGTACACCATACCACTGAAAACCCCTGCGTCCAAATAAAACCATTATTGCTCTGTGATCTAGTTGTCATGAGTCAATTATTTTTGATCAGGAATCAAGTTGTGAACGAAAGGTCATCATAAAGATCTAAAAAATAATAGATAAGATCATAGAAGCCTTTTTTCTGTAACATTAAATATTCATTGAACCCATTTTCTCAATACTATCATCAATGGATCAATGCAGAGTGACAATGTTTGAATTGTTTTTTTGTTTTTTTTAATTTGGTTTTAATAATAAAACTTATTATATATAACTATGGATGTTTTTTTTCCCCCAAGTCTTACTTTCATTGCTGCTTATGTAGGATTTATTGGCATCTAGCAGTGTAGTTGCAGGTAACAACCCCCTCGCCTCACCCTCCCATTTCAAGCATATACGAGAAACTATGGTGGCTCACTCACAAAACTCGCAAAAGGCCCAATCTAGAGCCAGTGTTCGGTTTGTCGATTCGTTACTGTTACATGGCGGCCTCCATGGTAACAGAAACACAACAATTCCTATATTCAGGTGATTATACACTAATGAAAACATATCATATTCCAGTATATTCCATTTC
>NW_023339740.1:14265936-14273096 GCF_004916995.1 Morone saxatilis | reverse complement strand
GTAACAGAAACACAACAATTCCTATATTCAGGTGATTATACACTAATGAAAACATACCCATGAATATTTTATTCCATTTGTGCCAATAGAGCCTCTTAAATGTTACACACTGTACCTTTAAATGCATGGCAGAATGTAAAGTGCTAATTTCTTAATTTAAATAGTTTTTTTTTGTTAATACATTTATGGCTGATACAGACACTTAAAACAAGGATGTTAAATATGAAATGGTATACGAGAAGAACAAAGATTTTTAAAAGTTATTGTAAAAAAAAAACACGGCTATTGAAACCAGATTAATTGACCCTTTATACAAAATTTAAAAAATAATAATTTAATGGCCAAAATGCACCAGAGTCTGTAGTTCATTCTGTGGCCACATGATGGAGAAACTGCAGCAGAGAAAGTGTTTGATGAACATGAGGTTTACATGTAGAGTGTATAGTCAGCACTATGTTGATTACTCTCTAAGGATTAGGAAGGAGCGTTGTGACGGCTACCGGAGAACAGAGTTTTGCATAAATTAGATGATTACATCTCCCTTTAAAATTGGCTTTCTAGTCCACTGGTCAGAGAGTGTTACACCAGCAGCTCACACTGCTGGTGCATAAACAAAATTTAATTTGTTCCACTCGAGAAACCTCTGCTCAACGAGAACATGTCAAACAAGCAACGGTGTTCACATTTTTCAGTAGTCTGGAAGGTATACTACTTAGTGACAGGAACAAGAAGATCTTTAAAAGAGCCGGACATTTTCTGTGTAGTGACACATTAACATTTGACACATTATGTTGTAAAATAAGTCTGGGATCTCTATGTGTTCAAGATGTGAGGTCATGTTGACTGCAATTTTATTTTCTCGGATAGGATTTTAAGTCATAATAATTAGATGAATATTGTCTTTACAAACAAAGATGATCTAAGAGGGAATGAATTACTATTAGAAATGTTATTAGGATGACAAAAGATGTGTGTTGAATTACACTAATTACAATAACAGACACTGATGTGTCTGTTCACAGGGTGACATGTATTCAGTATCAGTTACATAATTATCACAACTAAATACATTGTTGAATTCCCTTGATTGGTGATTATGTTGCATAATAAACATTCATTTTACAAATGATTTTGTTCCTTTTTATGCCCCAAAACAGTGAACATTGTGACACACATCCCTGCTGATGAAGGATGACAAAAATCAGCTTTTATGCTATGATAAGGTGTGTTTAATACATGTGTAAACTAGCATCCAAACTTATTATTTATTTAGAAGAAACAACAACAACAAACAATTTTACAGTTACTTCCACTGGCATGGTAATTATTTTATGCCTCTCTAGAATGAGGTATGCTTCATCAATGGAGACCAGATGTAACAGCTGGTTTGAAAAATAAGTTGCATAAGCACTCTCCAGTGGCCTAATTTGGCTTATCTTACATTATAATTAATACACAAATGAGAGAAAACTCTTCAATAACACATAATCTGTTTGTGAGACTCGCAGCAGAACAAAATTATCATAGCTTCTTGTTTCAACCTTCACCCTCTCTGCCTGCAGCTTAGCTACATCAAAATAATGAATGACAAAGCAGTTACACTCTTCAATTAAATCCCCTTGAGGACCAGTGATGAGCTCTAGATCATTCATTTTCATAATCAGAATAAAACAATGTAAACGAATGGAAGTCGTGTTTCATTTATTTCTATCAGCAGGCAGTATATCCATTATAAATGAGAATACAGTTTTTTACTTTTTACCTGAAGCTATATCATATCAATTTACATGATGTGTGATGAATACTTAGTGTATTACATCATCTGTTGACTTAACATTGTTGTAAGAGAGCAGTTTAATTAAATGAGTTAAAATTAAATTGAATGTTTGTTTTTTTTATCAGCAAGAAGATTAAGAAAATAACCAAAGCACAAGACAATGGTCTGCTAATCTCCTTAATTATCTGGGAATTAAAAAAAAACTGAGGCAATAGTTTGGCAGTTACCACAAATGATGAGATGTCTTTTATCATTTTTTCGTGTTTGATAAATTAACAAAGATACTCATTCTCACTATCCTGAGCTGAATATGGCATTTACCACATTGTCATCTACACTTTCTTTATGTCATGTGACTCTTTATCACAACATGGCCTCAATTAATAAGTTAAACGTACCCTGACAATGTAGAGTGAGTAAGTAGGGGTTTGGTGACCTCCTGAAACTTTGGTATGATACATAAAGGTTGGATCGATCAAACCAGGGACGTTACAGTTGAGCGACAGCCTAGTCCAGATCAAGCTGTTGCTGGCAGGAAGGAGACAAAGGACTTTTCTGTGAAAAGATGAGAGCATGAAGCGTGTTCATTTTTCATACTTTGCCTGTCTCAGTGTGTCAGAAAGACATCAGAGTGCTCCAGAAATTCCTCCGATACTTAATACTCCATGCCGCAGGGCAATCAATAATTTTACTTTGATACATTTTCATAACAATTTCTGACCTCATTCAGAAATCAGAACATCTTATCAGTTTCTGTACATGTATGAAACAAGTCTCATCGTGACTTGCTTCATCAAGCATGAACGGAACGGAAGTCGAATGATCATCAGCATTTCAAGGTTATAGCATATGGCAAGACGTCTGAATCCACTGACATTTCTAGCTTTGGCTGTATCTTTGATGTGCAGGGATGCAGCAGGGTAGTGCATATAGCGCATGCATAATAAATTAAGCCCAAAGACACAGAGCAAGTCGGCCTGGTTGTTTTCATTGTTCATGCACAATCTTACAAGAAGACACGACATACCACACATGCACAGACAAGATCAATTCACCTAACTCCTGATTATATGCTCTGACAACAAACACGTGCCCATGGATTGCTCATTAAAGCTCTGAGATCTTATCGTTGCTTGTTTATATTTATGATGTTTTTGCAGTGGCATGCCAAATGTGGCTTTGCAGTCATGACGGAACTTTGAAGTGAGGTTTTTGAAGAAAAGATATGAGGCCGAAGGCAGAGCTGACCCTGCATTACCAACGGCTCTTTCTTTGATAGCATATGTGTTCATTTGATGCAACTGGAAACAAGTGACTCAAATAATGTGATCAGTTGCAGTAAGCTTTTCATCTTACTGCTATTTGTGGGTGAGGGTTTCAGACTTACTTGATTCTCTAAGTTCATGCAAATGCACCTGGAAAGCAGACCATTAAAATGATCTCAACCCAGTTATGATTGAATCACGTTTTAGCTATACTGTGTCTTTATGTTGTAGGCTACCTGGTTTTGTAAAATGCATGCACTAATGTATAACTTTTTTGAAATTCAAATTCTGTGTCCTTGTGACTGTCTAGGACAAGGTACCATGAACTGACAACAAACATTATCGGCCTCACAGTGATTCCTCTTCCTCTTAACCTTTCGGTCTCTATTCACTGTATACTCTCCAAGAAGAGATTCCAAAAACCCATCACAAACAAATAAAAACTGATCTCATGAGGTTGTAAAGTAAATGCCATGTCTAGTCCACTTAACAGTCCAAGGTTAACACATTATAGCAGTTAATTCTAACAAAATAATTTCAATTTCAATTTCAATTAAGTGCCCCTGCACTTACAAAGGACATGGCTGCAGATAAGGACATCTTCCAGCTCAACAATCGAATGGACCTTTGTGTAGAATATTCGTGTAACCTGTATAATACATTATGCAAATATAGACTTTCTGATAAGGATATTAGCTTCTGTCAGTTAAAGTCATTTTGTCACAGGTGAATAATTCAAGTCCATTTCAATTGAACTGCAAATAGAATTCACATCACATGTAATGAATAATGTGAGTACTATTAATTACATAACAGGCTTTAGAATACAATAGAATTCGTCCAAATGCAGAATGTAAAACAGCCCCTTTACTATCTAAAACATAATGTAGTAAACACTGAAGGTATTACAAATAAAATGCATGAACAAACAAGAAAGGAATAGCCAAAATATTTCAGTCTTCATATTTATGTTGCTCAGGGTCTTTGCCCCCTGATAAATGAAACTGAAGGCTTAACAATTCAGAGACAAGGCACATATAACACATGAAAAATGAATCAAGAATTAATCACTAAAACAGTGCTCTGTCATCTGCATCTTCAAGGACAAGGCCGTCTGGCCTGTTTAAGTCCATTGTTTAACACCACACAGCTCTGGCTTCATATGTTTGCTTTCATTTCCCAGAGCTCCAGCCATTGTTAAGATCCCAGACAGGTCTGGCCCTGTGCACTGGGTAACACAGGGCTGGATGACTCACTTGCTAAGGGCCTCATTAGATAGAAATATACATGATGTGGAGAATATACGTATAACAGCATAACACTGATAAGGCAAAGCACAGTACAATCCTTTGACACAATGTATGTCATAGTGCAGATGTTTCAGACAACGTCCCATCTAGGCTCTCACAGCTGAGGTTTACATATGAACCTCAGATTTATTTAGCTTTGCAGTCTTATATTCCAGGATTTATGTTCACATGCAACTATTTTGCATTAACAAAAGCCTTTCAGGGGAAAACATAATGCTGCTTGGATTAAGTTTCGCATGAAGGCCCATATTTCCCTCAGCATTAAAAAGTTAATGAATATGCGAAAGTGATCTACGGTGTGTTTGTTGGAACTCGCTTTAGGCGCACATTTAAGTGAAAAGGGCATTACAGATTTTCTCACTGTGTATAGCTTCATGCTCTTATCATTTGAACCATATTTTTCAATAGCAGCAACAGGCCACGACAGAGCTGCATCAAACCATGAACCTTAAACCTCAGTTAAAGTTTCCTTCATGTATTTGTTATGTGTTATGCTTTTTTTTAATCCACATCAAAGAGCTACACAACATCACCGAAGAAAAGCTGTACGAGATTTACCAACAGATGTCTCCTTCGTGTGACATGGTGCTTCTCTGGTTCATGGTTCTGCATAACATCCATGAGTAGGGGTCTGCTGGATAGAGTTTGTCAACCAAAAATCAAACACATGACTTTGCTAAAAAAAAAAGCCTTAGCCTAGAATTTGCCTCTCATGTTCTGAAAGAAGCAAGATGTCCTCTTTGGAAATAATGATGGAAAGTCATCCCTGACCCGGCATTTGCTTGATATTTTCTGTCTCATGATAATGTTTTCTGCATGTGAGGAGAGAGCTGGAAAGAGGCCTTTGCAGGAATGAAAAAAGAGAGTTTCAGTCTAACAAAATATCAGAAAACATTTAATGTTCGGTGGATAATCCTTAAACACACAGAATCAGTAATATAACTCTGCAGTGAAAATAACATTTAGAAATTCCAGACTGAAATAGACCCTGTGTTAAACACCTGGTAATGGGTTTAATCTGTAACATAATTCTTGAAAACCTGAAAGAGGCATTCAGTACATCATGTCATCTTGCTAATATAAGCATATAATTACTGCTTGGCTGAGCATCTAGTGATTAAACATTCCCAGTTTCCAAACCCATCAGTATGTCTCAGCAGAGTGCTGGAAGAGGACAGTAATTGGTCAAACTCCAGCTGAAATCATTTGATACAAAGCAGACGGTTATATCACATGTAGCATCAGTATTTATTGTGCAGTTGTTCATATTATGTGGTGTTTTAAAACTGCTCAATGTAGTTTACTCATTCACTGCAGGTCTACAAAATTCAAAGCATGAGGGCCGTGCCTTTTGGGATTTAATAAGTAAGAATAAAAAAAGCAATTGAATGTTAAAAAGGTATTCACATACATGCACGGACACACACACACACACACACACACACTCAAACTCGCACAACTGAAGAAATTGTTCAATATAAGAACTTCAATCAGGAAAAGGCAAAGTAGAGCTGCATTACATTATTTTCAATTAATTAGACCTAACACAATAAATTGAAACCTGACTGGCCTCGACATTTACTCCTGAAACATTTAGACTTTCTTGCATCCGAACAGGTGTGACACTGTTGACAAGAGAAATAATGAATGTTGAAAAAAAAACATTTAATGATTTTCCTCAAAGAGATGATGCTAGACAGCCTATTACGAAGGCGTGTCATTTTCTGTGACACATCCTGTGATAAACCACTGTACAAATTAAAGTAGTCTCATCCGCCCCTGCAGGGAAAACCTTGTTACCAAATTGTTTGGTAATGCTATGGAGACCGTGTGGAAAGAGTCATTAATGCTTTGGCAACACTGTGACATTATTTAACTGGCCAAATGCTCTTGGGGTTTGTATCCTCCACACCACCAGGAAAAATCTAATTATATAAATGCCTCTGGATATTCATGCAACTGAATATTTTCATTCAAGTACACATGTGACATGGACCAACACAAATACATTTGAATGATTTCAGAGACTACTGGGACACTGTAGAATTTTATAATTTGTAAAATATCAGAGCAATACATTCATTTTACATACATGCATATACAGTCTTAGATTTATATCTGAATATCTGTGATGCAATACCTACGCTACTCCTGGAAGGCTGAATAATTAGTTCAATGCAATGTTTCAAAGCAGGGAAGCATACTTTGCTCTAAATTCATCGAGTATAAAACTGCCAAGATTTTAAAATAACAATAATAAATACAATCATAGTGCACACCAAATTCCTGTGCATTTTTTGTAATTGTTAGGAGTAAGTAATGCTGCATTATGCTCACTGTCTGTGGGGCCCCTCAAAAGCCTGCTAAGCATTTTCCAGTTCAATGACAAGATGTTATTGTTACTCAATTATGCTTTAAATATGGAGGGATAGTTTAGTTTAAGACTTTCCCATTAGTGACTAAGGACCGGAAAACAAAGTCAAAAGCCACACACAAAGGCAAAATAATAATTTTCCAATGCTAAGCTTGGAACTGATATTTTTCATACTTACACTTGTCATCCAGGATCACTTGTCCCCTTATCAAGTGAAATGAAGAGCAAGGCTGTCACAGTAGAGGCACCACAAGTAAGTCAGTTGTTATGGAATAACCATTTTCACTCTCAGATTTCCTTGGAGTCATGGTTAGATTTAATTTTGAGGGGCCAACTTGGTCACTCAAAGGAATGCAAGCATCTGGTAAAGTCTTGAGGCTGTCTTTCCATCATTCAACCTAGTTCCCATCAGTTAATATGAAGTCTTTACAAAG
>NW_023339740.1:14263799-14265918 GCF_004916995.1 Morone saxatilis | reverse complement strand
GAGGCAGAGACAGAATGGGCTATACCGAATAATCACTTAAACACTGACTCACTCTGAGTACTCACCATTAGAAATACATTAAAACAGTTAACATGTTCATCCTGTATAACTGAGTTTAACTACGCCACCACCTGTTATTAAAATGGCAAAACAATGCAATAACAAAAGTTGATTGACATTTGATCATAATGAACATAAAAACAGACATGTAGAAAAAACTAATGGAAAGCAGGCAGAGGCTACAAAGTAAATATTTACTTTTACTTTACAGTACAGTTTTTGTTTTAAATAAAATACTTAATTGTAGAAAGGCTTTAATTGTTTTCATTTTGTGGCAGTTCATCAAATAAATCCATGTGAATTACGTAAAGTCAAACCTCAATTACTTCTGTATTGTTTTCATATGTATTTAAATATAGAAAAGCATATTCCTACATAAAGTGAGGTTTCTGCTGCAGCCACCGGCCGCATTCAGGATCCAGGTCCAGGATCCCCACCCGCAGCACGAGGGAGGGACACCGAGCTGGAACTCCAACTCAGCGGAAGTCGTCAAATGACGTAGGAGGCGTGCAGCACCCCCTCGCGCGGGACTTTAGTTGCTGATTAATGAAACTAAAAGTTTTGTGACGAGCTCAAATCGCGTTTGCTACTTTTATTGACTAGAAATGGCTCTTCAGATTGAAGCAGATTTCCCACCCGCCCTTGCGTGTTTTAAAGTAAGTTGTATGTGTTTTAAATCGGAACTGTTTCGCTAACATGGCTACTAACGTTAGCTCTTAGTTAGCTTAATGAAAACATAACAACTAACATGAGCTGGTCCTATCCATGAAGTCCCCGCCGGCCTTTAGTAACGAGAAACCTTAAAGCAGTTTAACTTAGATACAAATAAAAAGGAAACATGTTAAGTTAAATAGTGTAAATCGTTTCTCTGCCACTGACTGATGTTAGCTACTAACGTTAACACCAACATCAGCTGACCTAACGATATAGCTGCGGGGCATCAACACATCTGTGGTTTGTCTAACCGACGTTACACTAATGTTTACTCTCGTTAACCAACGTTACATTGATCACATAGTAATAGTGGACCCGGTGTCCATTTAGGCTGTCTAACGTTATTTAACGTTTAAGGTACGTTAAACGAAACAACCTAAACGTACTGATGCTAGCGTGTCAAAAACAGTTATCTAAACATAACTAGGAGTCACTTCAGGTAATACTAACTCATTACAGGAGGTACCTGATGAATCATGACAGTGAACTGGGGGCCCTTCTGCAGGAATGTGTTTGAAACCCCATGCCAACTTCAGGGCTAAGTTTCCGAAAGGCAAATCAACATTTTAGTTCTGTGTAACTCTGTCAGCACACATTATGATAGTTTATAATTCTGATATGTATGTATACAATATAGGATTAAAACATGCAAATACTTTATTACACTAAGAAGGTTTTAAGATAGCTTAGTTTCACCATAAAAGTAATTATTCATCCTCTGTAACCACATCCTGCCATGTTGCCAGATGTTGAATGTATTATTACTTTTTTTGTTTTCTACAGTTTCTGTGTCATTTTTTGGTTGTTGCCAGGGAACGACACGTTGATTTGTTTGACGAGTATGTTTTTATCACTGTGTTTTCTTTCTCACCTGCAGAATGTTGATACCCTGCTTCGATGTCCAATTTGCTTTGACTTCCTCAATATTTCAATGATGACTAAATGCTCTCACAACTGTAAGTAACAAGTAGAGCAGCTTTTAAAGTAGCTACGGTGCTCATAACTGTAATGAGAAGTTTGCAAAAGCATTGAGCATAGAAAAGCAAAACCATTAGGAGACCTGTATCTACAAGTGAAATCCAGTCAAGATCTTTTTGAAGTTTTGAAATTGATTTCAAAGCAGTAAGAGTTGAACATTCGAATGATAATGAAGTGTGTTTGTATGTTTGCTACTTGTACAAATAGAGCGTATGTTAGTTGTGTTATCGTTCTCACCATGAGCGAGAGAACTGTAGTCATCATGACTGTCTGTCCCACTGGTATGGAAGCGAATCGTGACCAAAATTCAAATTAAAATGCATTTGCAGAAATGCTTTTTCATTTTAAGAATGTGGCTGCATTATTT
>NW_023339740.1:14249220-14263699 GCF_004916995.1 Morone saxatilis | reverse complement strand
TGGTCACGATTCGCTTCCATACACTGGATCCTGCTGGTTTCTCTGTGTTAATATCAAGTGAGTTCCTTGCTTAAGTTGAAGCAAGTTTATTTTAGGTTGCCTGCATCTGTTTGTGTCTATGGACTTTGCATGCTTTTGAATCCTTTTTGCTTCTGAATGTTGCTTTGTGTTTGAGCCACCATAGACCACCGTCCTCATGTGGATCGTATACAGTTGCGCACAAGAGAGAACACGTTGTATTGTTCGATCCAAATTGTCACTAAATAAAAACTTTGATGAAAGAAAGGAAATGACCTACCTGCTGGCTCACTGATAATTACCTTATCTTATTATATTACCTGTTTGCTTTTCATTTTACAGTTTGCTCCTTGTGCATCAGAAAATTTCTTTCTTATAAGTTGCAGTGTCCACTTTGCAATACAGTAAGTATGAACTTAACTCTAATGCATAGTTATGCTCCCAAGTTGCATTTGCATAATTAATAACCTCAATAAAGATGTCTCAGTTGCAGCATCATCAGCGTCATCATCTCTAATTAATTGTATTGATTTGATTAAGGTGGCAGATTTACTTCACAACTCCCCTCTTCTTTTCCTTTTAGCAAGCAACAGAACAAGATCTAAGAAACAACCGTTTACTGGATGACTTGGTCGTAAACTTTCAATCTGCAAGGTAATGTAACATTATAAATGGTTACAACTAAACTGTCTGAAAGTATCAGAACGTTCTCTGGTAAAGGACCAGAGTGCATCCTGTATCACAAGTAGAGGTGTTTTTCAAAACAGTATTATTAACAGGGTGAATGATAAATGTAAAATTGCATGAATCAACCTACATATTGAACAAAATGCTGTTTTCATATCTGTTTTGAATTCAGGGTACTGCTGTCAATACAAGCAGTGAACATTTTAAAACAAGACTGACCGTTTATATACCAGCGGTCTGCCCTAGTAAATCTATATGTCAAAGACTGAATAATAAAATAAATGCGTCAGCTGATTGGCTTTTCTGATCATCGTTTATAGAGATCGCTGATCAAACTAATTAGAGTGACTGATCGGAGCACCCTTTAAGTACTATTAAATCCAAGTATACGTTTGTCCTTATGCACTCCAGCACAAATGCAGAGCAAGGGTCTAAATAATTAAATCTATACCGTCGTCTGCAGCATACAATAGTTTTTAGTGTCATTATTTAGAATTATTTTGCCCCCAGAGATAGACCAACAGAATAATAAAAAGATCAGGAAATAAGACTTAAATCACAATCCCTGTAAAACCTATTCGTCATGAACACAGGTGTGTCACCTGAGCCTCTCTCCAGTTTGTATCATTATGGTTCTAAGTATTGAAGAGAGAAATAACTACCGTGGTGATTCATGGGATCCTGTTGTTGAGATTACAGAATGTCTACAAGGGAACCGGTTTACTTCAATTTCCCAGCATTAGAGAAACACTTGTAATTGTCTCCCAGTAATCTACTTCTGATTTAAGGATTTTCTGTAAATCAAATGGGGATATTGTTTTCATCAGCTGAGGTCATTCAAGGTTTTCCTTGTATTGCACTTCTGTGTGTTGTGTAGCTTTAGGGCTGATATTATTTTTTCATTACAACTGCATTGTAGGCGTAGGGGGCGGTGTCCCAGAGCAGTTCTAAAGGAAATGTTTTGGTAAATTTTTGTATTTTTTTTCTTTCTCCACCTCTATTAATCACAGTGTAGGAAGGTATTTCCTTTCGAGTTGAGTGTTCTGTTATTAGTAGCACTGGTCACATGGGTACAGCTAGCCGTGTGCTTGCACTCTTTTGTTGTCTTAGGCAGACTGATACATGTTGGGCGGTTTTTCTGCATTGTCACGTTAGGAGAAATAAAGTGAAATGTACAATATCAAGATTCAATAGGTCACCCTAGCCTCTGGGATTATTTATCCCTGTTGGTTTAGGGACATATTTCTTATAATATAATCCCCCACTCTGTGTCTTTGAGAGTCTTTTATCTGTGCTAATATAGAAATAATGACGCAAACAAACGAAAGAACACACATCTCCTTAGGAAGGGTAGGATATATATTTTGCTTTGCTCTTGCTGTTTTGGAAATGGAGGCTGGAGAGTTATCCGTGTTTTGTATCTATCCATATCTATCCATTTCCTGAGGCAAAATAGATGAAAATAAGCCTGCCTAACTCTGACTCATTTCCGATAATCAGTGGGCATTTTCCCTGGGAAAAAACAAACTCAAACTAAACTCATCAGAATTGTTTCTTCAATGTCTGGGCTCATGTTGATATAATGTCCGAGCACTGTTATCGGTCAATAAGCCATGATGTTTCTCCCTTTCATCAATCACCTCAATGTTATCAACGCTCTGAAAGGTCTCCCTTCTAACCGTAGACCTTCTGATTGTCATCACTGTTACGAATGAGTGGCTTTCGCAGCTGCTCTTTCCTACGTTTTTTAATTTCCTGTCGAGTGTCTGAAAAATGGGATTCCTTGATAGGTGACTCCGTCATAAAGTGTTGTTGTTATGTAACGATAGACTTGTCTCAAACAATTTAGTCTTGGATTAGTTCCTTTTGCTTTGAAATAAATAAACATTTGACAACTATTTCTGTTTATAGGTTTCGATGTTGGGCCTGTGTAAAATCGTGTCTGTACAGAGTCATACAGGAAAATATACTTGAGTCCCTCTTGCATCTGACCATGTGGTTGCTAAGTTTTCTGCTTTAGCAAGTGTTTGTGGATTGCTTCTGTCATTGGGTCACTCACATTTCTCCCTGTGAAATCACTGCACTGGGTAGCTGATGGCACTAATTTACTACCATTAAACCAGAGGCCTATTTCTCCAGCAAACCATTAGCTGTTATCACAGTGCCACACATTTATATTATCAGAGTAACAGCTACATTGTAGTCTCTCTTCTCACTCTGTAAACTAATTTATTCAGGTAGAAATGGAGCTTGTACACATTAAAACGTCAGACAAATAATTGATTCTGCTCTTTTTTGTTGTAGTGCACGTTGTTTCCTTCTCTCATAATGGTCCATCATCTGGCTTTCAGTCTATGGGTATTATTTGCTCTATTACTTTTTCAAAGGATACACCAATTATGAAATTCTGTGCAGAAAGCGATATTTCAAATAGCAATTTGGCCGATACAGATACCAATGTTTTTTGATAAGCATCTGTGCCTTATTGCAGTTCAGTCTATTTCTCTCTCTCCCAATAAACCGGTGAATAATTTTAATTATTAAAATGTTTTAATTTTTACATTTCATTTTTATGTGCTTTAAATACAGCCAAGAACATGTTTTGATATACATTTGTCATCGTCATTGAAGTACAGTATGTTTAAATGAAATTTTAGGGTTGAGTAATTGTTGAAAATATTGTACATTGTGAGAAGTGTGAGAACTTTGGTCAAAAAATTTTCATATTATAAAACTTGTACGTCTCAGAGGGTTTCCAAATGAGTGTGGGTCAGCATGTGTGTTTAAGGTCACTAGCATCCAGCTTTAAAGGTGCAATAGTAGATATCTTTGCCATTAACACTAATTTGTAATTACAAAAGGTTATTCTTCACATTGAAGAAGGAATCAATCTAAATGGACAATTTAAATTCAATTAGTCTGTGTAATTAAGTAGATGGTATTGATTTGCTTTTGGGTCTTTTGGTCACTATAGGTCTAGGAAGATCAATGAGTCTTCAATCAATGAGTGAATTGCCTTTTGAAGTTTATTTTTGAAGAGGAGTATTGGAATCTGTCGTCGTGCAAATGCTGGAATAAGGCAATAAAAATGGGAATAAGTACTCTGTTACTGTGTTCACTTACAATCCTAGAAATGGTTAAATGTTTCTATTGATATTTCCATTATCTCCCTGGTTGATAATGTTGAATATTTAAAGAGGTGTTTGTTTAGTGCTTCACAAAAGGCACTTTGAAGTCACTTGAAATTGAATTACTCTGGTGATCTGAAGAGTCCTTGTTTAGCTGATTGTTCGCACCATTTACATACTATAGAGGAAACAGGAATTCACACACATTAGAGGTAACAAAATTGTCATGCAGCTTTCTGAATCATGGTATTGAAATACTACCAGTCTGTCACGACGTAATTATGGTATAATGTGTGTTACCAGTTTTAAACACGGTGTACTAAATATGTACTAAATCTTCTAAAAATATAGTCTGAGTAGCTCCTCTGGCTAGTGTGTTACCAGTGGCAACAGCCAGTAAACTGCTGCGGTACAGTTGTATTTAAGACCATCTGACATAATAAAGTGATGGAAAAAAACCCTGTTTGCTCAAATGAGGCAGAAACAGTTACAACTAATGGCTATAATTTAAGGTGATATAATGTGGTACATTTGAATTATACAGGTTGTGTTGAGTAACAGTGCAGTTAAGTAACAGTGCATGTATCTTTAAAAGTATACAATAAGCTACAATTTTGGTAGGGTTAAATGTCCCTACTTGACCTGGAACCTTTCACTTTGTTGTTTGTGGAGGTTTTGGTACTTCATCATTTAAAGAAAAAAGTCCTTACCTTCTCTAAATATACTATTTAGCTTGATAATTTGTCGCATTAGAAAGTTGAGCGGTTAAAATGTTTTTGTCAGTTGTTTCCACATTTGTGCAAAGCGACTTCGGCAAGTGTGTGTGTGAATGTCTGTGAACCTGCTCTAATGGGGACAATAAGCACAAATAAGTTTTAGATATGGAAAGCAGAACATCACACACCTCATTGGTTCCATTTTATTGCCAAGTAATGGCCCAGCTGCAATTTGTTTGCTTTCCACATTTCCAAGACTGTAGCCAAAGTGTCTACTTTTCCTCGCTGAGTAGAAAAAGAGCAAGATAATTGAGCAGGTGCAGTTATTGTCAATGGGCTTACTTTACTGTCAACAGAATTTATTGGCACATACTTCTTCTCTTTTAATAGAGATGGTTTTTAAGGGGGTCTCTAATATACTTTAGTTGTGCTAATCAGTGTTTTTTAGGTAAATAATTAGTTGTTTTGTGAAAAAGGTAAAACATGCTACTTTGTGTATCAGAATGCTTTTTTTTTTTAAACTTTCGAAAAAGGAAATAGTTATCTGCATGTCTAAATCATATACTGCACACGTTTTCACTTTGCCTTTCTTCTTTTTCCAGGCAGGAGTTGTCAAAAGCAAATTTTGACTCTCCTCCAATATCGCCAAAGACCCCAGCTTCAGCTGTCAAATGCAAAACTCCCAGAGAGAAAGGCCAGAAGTGTAACATCTCTGTTTTGAGTCAGTTTTTCCAAAAGAGGCCTAAACCATCCCCGACTAAAGAAACCCAGCAAGAAAGTTCTGTCGCTCAATGTATTCAGCGGGGAAAAATACAGACTGCACGCACCCACAATGCAAATGACGCCGACCTACATTCAGCAACCACTCAACTTCCAGTAGTTGTGAAGGAAGAGCCGATGGATGTGGAGGAAGCATCTATCCAGGGTTTGATGTCAGTCAAACAGGAGGACAGAGGCTCACACAGTATCAGCACTTTGGTTGAGATGGCGCATTCCTCGTCACCATCACAAGACATAAAGCCTGTGCCCAAAGGTGAAACTTTTCTCCCTCTAGTTTAAAAAGGCTGTATCATCCCATCTAACTGGTCTATTAACTCACAATGAACAATTACGGTAACTGTGACCTGGAACCAATTTGCTGATTCTTTAATTTTGCTTGGTATGGGAAATCCATTACACTAAGCCACTTTTAGTTTTTGTCAAAAGTCATTTTTGTGTCATAGTGATGCAGTTGTGAGCAGGAGCTAGTTTGAAAACGTCCTGTTGGTATATTTAGGGTCGGTCGGATGCTACAAAGTTCTCATATGTAATAGGGATAAAAGACCCAGTATGTTCCTTAAAAGAAAGGTTAGCTTAAGGAGCAAAAAAGCAAAACTCAAAATGGCCCTTAAGTAAAGGATTTTTTTTATTTTATTTTTTTATTTAAGCTGTTAATAATATCATCTTGTGTATCTTTTTGCAGTGGACTGCCCTGTGTGTTCTGTCAGTGTGTCCCAGCAGTTTATCAACAAGCACTTGGACACGTGTCTTTCCAGAGGAGAGAAGAAGGAAAGCTTGCGGAGGTAAAATACCCACTTAACTGATTACTTAAATAAAAGCTCTTTACTATTGTTTGCTCAAGCTGTAATGCTCTATAGGGAGGTGGGATAAAAGTTAAAGACATTTAATAGATTTTCCAAAGATTAGAGGGATGAGAGAAGTGTAGCAATATGCACTGATCAAGGGTTCAAGCATTGTGTGTTTCTTTTTTTTTTTTTAAATAATGAAAAATGTAGGGATACGTAGAGGTTTTAAGAGCAGTTGTGTGCTGGGGCCATTTCTGGACCAACAACGGACAGACGGTTTACATATAGGGTTGCCAAATAAAGATTCATATCTATGAAACTGAAAACCTATTTAAGATTTGTCTACGGGGTTTGTTGACTGTTTGGGATGAATCCACTTACGTATGCAGTGGGTTTGGATTGCATGACAATGATGTAAGAAGAAGAAATATTTTTTTTTTTCAGGGTTGAGTTAGGCTAGTAATTTCTCTCCGTTTCCAGTATTAGCTAGGATGCACTTTTGCTGCCATCTGTTCTTTTCCACTGTCTAAGATTTTGTTTCCACTGAAAGTGCCTGTGTTTGTTTCTAGATGAGGTAGGAGAAGGATGACTATTTGCTTTATCTTTGCAACTTGAAGACATGCACACTAAATGCCCTGAGTGCTAACAAGCTTACTTTGTTTGTTTACAATGGCAGATTTACTGCAACTCTTACTAGATTGGTAGTATTACTAACAGCAATGCTGCCCTCCTGGGACCCAGCCCACACTGACTTGTGTCCTCTGTAGTGGACATTTTGTTCACATGAATAACCTTATACTCTTTGAGCTACTCTTATCAATCCCTGTTGTACTGCAAACACCCTGGCTTTCTTTATTTCTTTCTTTCTTTTCAAAATGGATGACATAGGAGCAAGCACATTTTATAGAAAGAGGAGAGATAAATCCAATATTGTTTATCTGTTGTTTTTTTTACTATGATAATTATATATGTTCTTGTTTATTAACATGTCAGGAATAATATGTTTAGTTCTCAAATCAGTTACTTTGTTTTGAAATAATAGCTATTATGAATGTCAACTGGACACCAGGACTATCTTTATGTACTTAATGGCTCCACATTGTTGTAGGAGACGCAACTGAAACAGAAAGGATTCTTTACAAGATTAGTGAGGGAGATTCAGATGTGGACCCGTCAGATGATGACAGAGATGAGGATGAGTTTGAAGCTGTGATAGAAGAAGACGGTGAGGAAGAGGAAGAAGATGCAGGAGGCTGAGATGAGCCGACAGATACAGACACATACACAGAGACATACAGGAACAAGCAGAAAATAGCATTGTCCTCTGTGGACCAGAAAGTAACAATGTTTGTGTTATTTAGTTCCAGTGATTAGCCACTACTGTTATTCATGGTAAAAAAATTCTACAAATTCTATTTTTACAGTAAATGGGGTAATTCCATGTAATGTTACACCCACAAAATGTTTTCAGACACATTGGTACCCAATATTGGATTTCCCAGGTGTTGTCATGAAATATATGCAAATTGCCTCAAGAATACAAAGTTTGTACTTATGAGTATGGCAGGAGAACGTATGAGATAGCAATTTCTTAGTAAGGTGATTCAAAACCTGCATCAGCCTGTTGTGGTTTTATTTTGGACCAATGACTTTAAAACGCTTAAATTTTTTATCTTCTAAGTTTGGATATTGTTTTACCCTAAAATGATCCTGTAGCACACTACAGTAGACATTCTACAAAATTTTTAATAAAAACAAATCTGAATAACTCCCTAAAACCCTAAAAAGGGTAGGAAATCACAAAAAAAGAGAAATTAGGTGACACTTATTTTCCTTGGTTCTTAGGAGGCTACATATCTTGCTGAAGACGTGGTCTGTGACATAACTTAGGAAAACTGAACCTTGTCAGTGGCCTTTGAAACTTAGTTTATCATTATGATTAATGACCCACGCAGCCGTTACGAAGTTCTGTTAATGATTGGTCATATTTGTGTAGCAGTGCAAAATCTTAATCTGGAGTAGACCTTGATGTCACAATGATGAATTGCAGAGGTTTTAATTCTGGCCTTATGTAGCCAGCCAGCACAAAGAGAATTGATCTTGCTACCAACCTTAATAACTAGACAAAGGCAAAAAAAAAAAAAAAAAGGAATAAAATGCCTATTTCACTGCCTTGTCTGATTATAACAACCATGGATGATCAGAGGTTTGTGCCTTCATCAGGCTGACAAATGGCAACTCCCATCAGTTAATGTCAATTTATGAGCCCAGCTGAAATGGCCACTGCTTCATCTATATGATAAAGTTGACATTTCCATAATAATAATTTTGTCAAGACTTTTATTTAGTACAGTCGTAGAAGTTTACATCTGCGCTCAAAAATATCTCCATCAGGCATTATCAAGTAATATCTGGTGATTACTCAAATAAACTAGTCGACATGTCTGTTTCAGCTCCTTTGGCAAGGGGAGGCGTCCAATGGGGAAGTTGGTGTACAACTTGCTTTCCCTGCAGGAGCTGAAGAGGAGGCTGAAGGAGTGCCATCTCTCAGTGCAAGGTTCTCGAGACCAGCTGATCAAAAGACACCGGGAGTTTGTCCACATCTACAATGCCGAGTGTGATTCCCTAAACCCAAGATCAGGTGAAGGCATTTAGTCTGTTATACCATGAGTGTGATACTGTACTTAATGTTTGCAGAAGATAGACTAATGTAACTTGCGCTACTGTTTTTGGTCTTAATGAAATGTATGCGTCGTCATTGATTTTCTTGGTTTTGATATCTGCATTATATATCAGCAATTGGCAGCCCAGCTTTTTAATGCGATTTTCGGCCATTGAAATCTCATATTGGTCGACCAGTACCCATTGAAAGCAAATATGCACATTAATTTAGAAGATGAACAAGAAAACCACCAAATTCATATTGAACCGATAAGTAAACATCCAGCTGGGACGGTTCATTTTTTACGCAGAAAATGTATGTACACATTTGATCTTACAGGTTATGTTTTTCTCTACTGGCTTCCCTAGGTAGGCCTCAGTTTTGAACAGGGTCCTCATGGGTCAAAACCTTTTTATGTGTTTGATAGCGCAATTCATATAACGGGCAATATTTGTGAATTACTACAAAAGTAATGAAGATTTTTCTTTCCTCTGTCAACAGCTGAGGATATTGCCAAAGAGTTGGAGGCCAATGAAAAGATGAGGAATCAAATGCAGGGGAAAGCCAAACCTGTACGTACTAATGGCTTGAACTGTTGTTTGTTTTGAGTAGAAACATGAAATGAAAAATCATCTAAAATCATTATTAAATAGGGCAGTTGTTTTCTCATTGATGCACATTAATGCTAATGTACATGTTTTTGTCAATACAAATCTCTTGTAGGTCATGGTGTTCTCAAAGAAACATTCTGAGAAGGAGATTGATGAGATGCATTCAAATTATAGTAAGTGATTTTTTTTTGCACTCACTATCAATTGGTCAACACCTTAGGGGTCTGACTCATCAAGCTGACGGATAAAAAACGGTGGCAACAAAAGTAACCTGATGAAACTGTTTTGCATAACCTTTACGAAGTCTGTTAAAAGGTGCATTGAATACAGACTTGGCTGATGGCCAATATGCATAAGCGGTCTACGCCGGCATGTGAGGAAATAACTAATCCAAATTATGCATTTGTAGTTTAAAAAAACTGCAACGAACAGCTTTGCAGAAAGAGAACCAAACTAGCCAGCCACTTTTGATCACTGTTAAAAGGTTTGAAAAAAAATAAATAAATAACAACAATATTGACAATATTTTTGCCATGTGTACAAAATAACAAAAAGTACCAGGGAAAGTCCTCCCAGAGGAGTAAAAAAATAAATAACTGTAATAGCTGTTACTGAAATTACAACCTCATGTCTCATTTCCCTCTTCCTATGCACAGCCAGGCTACAGACTCATTTCAAATAGTGCCTCAGGGTACGCTCGGTTTATATCTAGAACATTATTAGAAAAGGACACATTTTATGATAATCACCTCCTGTTGGATAAAAAAAAAGTTTTAATGTTGCTCATATACATTTACACCATTACTGAAAAATAAGATCTAGATCACACTTTAACCCTCTGTGCTTAGTAGCTGAATGGCCACAACTGTCACACAGTGTATGAGTTGAGTGAAAAATGTATGAATGCTGTTTTCTGTAGAAAAACATGACGAGCTGCAGAGAAACACACCTGAAATGCAAAATGATGTTATCTCAGAGAGATGGACCACTTCTCTCCAGAATATAAATTTGGTTATGAATTCTGGTTGAATTGACCAATTTTGTGTTCACTGAAATGGTTCATAATGTTGCTTTCAACAACATATATTTTAATAGCACTTATAGTAAACAATGCTTTGGTGTGATTTTCCATTCTGCTGGAGTGATACACACTACGGCTCCGTTTAGAAGGGCTCCTCTATCCAGTCCTCCTATTTGACTGAGTGTGCAGCTGTGAATCATATTGACTCTACTGCTTTTAAAGACAAGATTCCCCAATATAAGCAGGGAATGCAGCACATCTGTGCCTCAATTAGGGCAAGGCAGCATAGCTAGAAAATAACTTTTAAGCTTTTCACTTTTGTTATACATATATATCTGAATATTTAAGATATTCTCTATGAACTAGCTTCAAAGATGGTTGTTTCATACAGAACCAAAATTAAGACCAAATAGACTTTATTAACCTGATATAAACAGAATTTACAACTCCATCTGCCTAGTACAACTTTCCTGAAACAACACTATAACTTTAACTTATTGAATTCTATTTCATCTTCTTGTGTTTCATTTTCCCTTTCATTGCCTTTTTAATTTATTCTATGTATTATGTGTTCTCCGGGAACTGCCTTTTGTTTGAAAGGTGCTGTACAAATAAAGCTGGCTTTGCCCCCACACGCATACTCATGAGACAAGGACAGGGATTGAAGGCAGCACCTCAGATTTGAATACTTCCCCAGGAATTTTTTTAACAGAGGGGGAATACTGACTGTTATTTTTCTCTGAAGCTTTTTGTTTTATTACATAAAAGTGTATTCATTTCGTCTGACGTTAGCGGTGACGGCCTTCATTTCAGGTGTGACGGCCCACCTCTACTTTTTAATTCTTTACCTTTCTTTACCTAGAATACCTTAAACTGTAACATGGCCATTTTTTTTTTAGAAACCTCCCCTGAATTATTGCCCACAGAACAATGCAGGGCACAAGCTGTGGCCACAAAGGTTTTAGAAGCCTTGTCTCAGAAATAGGTGTCTCAAACGAGGTCTTAAGATTAGATACACTTTGGATATCCTAATGACAGCCTGTGATGACAGTTTTCCAAATCAGACCATAGGCTTTTAAACAGAACCTTATTTTTCCACTAGAGACCTGAATCTCGCTTGAGAGGTAATCTGTCACTGAAACTGCAAGACATTTTTGTCATAGTTGAGTAATTGTTGCAGTGGAGAAGTAGAAACTGTTCCTCTGGAAACTGAAGAGGCAATATTCATAATATTGCGTACTTTTGTGTCTTCTAAAACATCATTAAGATATTGCGTATTCAATGTGTCACCCAGCTGTAATCTCAATCTTATTTTATTCAGTGTAGCAGCCCTCCACCAGGAGCCAGGTTCATATACCTTCCAGCACATTACCGGCAACAGAAACAAGCAGAATTGCTGTCTCTTCAGTGAGTAATTTAGCAGCAAGGGGTGTAATGAAAATGTAAAACTAATGAGGTGACTTAGGTTTTTGCCATCCAGTGTTATTATGACTTGTAGGGTTACTTGGCTATTAAGTGCATGTCTAAGATTTTTTTCCATTTGCTAAGAGCTCATAGGAAATCACTCAAACATACAGATACACAGAAATCTACAGCAGGTCTGTGCTTTTATCCTCAGACCAGAGGTCAAGCAAGAACAGTGGCATCAGAGAACATTATCCAAAGTCATGTTGTCATGGTCAAACGAGATGAAAATCATGTTGGAAATAACTCTGTAGAGCTAACTTTAAAAGTGGTTGAAAAATGGATGTGACTCACAGGAGGTGGGTTCTATAAATAGCTGCACTGCTGTGATAACCTCTTGATTTATCAGAGGGGGATGTGGATGACTCACTCTGCCAGCATGAGGAATTGTGAATGAGCAGACAGGAAGGTGAAAGCATCACACGCGTCTACACACACAACGAATCCACCGGGGCGCTGGCAGCCTTTTCTTCAGTGTGACAATATGTTCTTTTAGTATTAATACAATCAGTAGCTGGTTGTGAGACAAACATTCTCATAACTCAGAATAACCGAAAGGAAAAACCTGGAAATCCTGCTTCATGAGAGGAGCCCCTGAGTCGTTTTAGCTGTATATGTGCTTCCCTGCATTCTTTGAAAACAAAAACAAAAAAAACAATGTCCACTGTTATACTTTATCCTGTAGTCTTTAGTCTGGATACATGACATTCAGTTTTACTTATATATGGCTTAGATGATCATTTTTTAACCTGGCTGATTCATGATACTGGATAGAGTGCATTTTAAAGCTATGTGTACTAGTTCTGCTGCATCCCTTGTGAAATGAACGTGCATGAGATGTCCCCGTGACTTGTAAGTCACAAAAGGCTTTCTCTACTCATTAATGCAATGGTAAAAAGTTAATTAGGTTTTCCATATGTGCATGCTAAAACAATGGGAGGGCTGGATTGCTATTTAAATATTCTTGCTCATAGTTACCAATAGCAGCTTTAATGGAAACATTTAAACACATATGGACCCCAGGAATATTAGGTGTTGCCAGGGTAACAACTCGTAAGGATCATAATAAAAAATAGCATTTTTTGCCTCCAAGTGAAATGAAACCTAATTGTTTACATATTAAATTCTGCCATTGTCAGTGGTGTCCCTAGAATTGTAACTTATAGCTCATGTTTGTGGCTTTTCCTTCAGTTTTATTTCTATCAACTTCAGATTTTATTATTTAGTACGTCCTCTTGAAACTGTGAATTTTGCAAAACGGCAATCCTGAACTTCTTTTCACGTAGCAGTGGTGATATTTAGATCACACTCATGTTAATTGCTGATCTCCTGTATTTGTTTTTGTGAACATCACAGATTTGCAGATGCTCTGAATTTCTGTTGAAAGTGATTAAATCCTTTTTTATTTATTTTTGGATCACTTCCAAAACTGTTCTTCTTTTGCCCACTTCCATTCATAGTTGGCTGTAATGTCTTTGCAATGACTGTTTGTTTGGCCTCCTTTATAATAGAAAAAAGGATGTTTTTCTTGCCACAGGGATATCATCTTGGAGCTGGCATCTGTGGTGTTGAATAAAACCTTGTATTTTCCTAAATCTATACAACCTTTCAAGGTTGGGTCTTGCCATTTCAAAGTCAAAATATTAATATGACTGGCTTGATGTGTTGCAGATATTGAAGAAAAATGAGTCTGTACTCCACATTCATTATAAATATTAATGTTTTCCAAAACATCATACTGTACAGAGTAGAGCATACCTCAGATACAGCAGGAAATTCCAAAATTGTGTCCTTTACCTATTCCATTACATATGCTATTTTGCCTGCAGGGAAGCAGCACAGCAGCGACTTTTCCCGCCTCATCGCCCAGGTTAGGGGTCGCCTAGAGACCACCAGACAGACTCGTATCAAACAGGAAGTCATTGTGGAAGGAGAAGATGCACCAGATACACACTCTGCAGGTACTGCAACACTTATTACCTTGAGGAATAAAATATACTCTAACCACAGGAGTCTTTTAAGCCTCTCTTCAGCACAAGTCACCTGATCCCAATGGTAACCTGTTGCAAATCCCCCTTGTGTCTTTGCAAAACAAAATTTCCTATTGTAATACAGTTACAAATGAATTGCTTTGTGATACATTTTGTTAGAATATGCTAAATGAGTCATGCAGTACAGCTTGATGGGGTTGTGACCCCCAGTGTGTGTGTGGGGGAGTTTTGTAGGGGGAAAAAGTGCACTAAATTCATTGTTCCATCCTTGTCAAATTCACAACATGACCATGTGCTCCATTGTTGTGCTCATCTGGCAAGAGTGGATAAAGATACAATATTCAATAACTGTAATCAGTGTTTGTGTGACTTGTTTTGGAAAACAACTGCAAATGCAGCAAACAATTGACCAAATGTTAAAGAGGAAGTGCGGAGAAGGAAAGAGGGATTGTAAGGTGGAAAGACTTTCAACACTAGCACAAGGAACTTAAAATATTGTAGATTATTTCAGCTTATTTCATGTGCTGGTAACAGTGCTTTTCAGTCTAAAAATCTGTATTTTCTTTTCTAATGTTTCTTTATTGATTTTACAACTTAAAGGGGAACTTGGCAGCTC
>NW_023339740.1:14235288-14249120 GCF_004916995.1 Morone saxatilis | reverse complement strand
GGTCCCCATTTTCACCGGAACAGGCCATTTAACCATCCAAATGATTTCTAAACGGGTTTATTAAGCTGAAAAAGTTGCCAAGTTCCCCTTTAATATGTACATATACACACATATTAGTATATGTATAAATCTCTACACAGACACGCAAAAATACAAGACACATGAACAAAATCTCAGTACAACGAACAAAATAGTCAAAACAAAAATGAATAAATAAAAGTGATGAAATGACGATTGTACTAGGGTAATACACTTTAGTTTAACTATGTCTTATATTAACGTACAAATGTTTATAATAAAAACACTGCATAGAGCTACTTGTATATCCGGAGGTGCTTCTATCATATGGGCAAAGTCTGTCATTTCTAGATAAAATACGAAGGCGCCTCAGATGTCTTGAATGGGGGATTGATTACCCCGTAATAGCATATATATAATATGCTATTAGACCGCATAGGAAATTCAGAAATCCATTTACCCATACTCAACCCCCCCCCCAAAAAAAACAGTCGATCATAGCTTTGAATATAATTACAAACAGCACGTATCACTTGCTGTCTCTAAATAAGCCTAGCAGCCAAAACTCTACATGTGGGAATAAGAAACCAGATATGCTCCTTCACTGGACCATTGAAACTTATAAATAGCCTCTTGTCTGTGCTGTCAACAGAGTGCTGCAGCAATCCGGCAACTGTTCCTTTTTAAAGTTAGTCAGGACAGAGGTTGTGACTTTAAGACCAAATCTCTGCACATCTTTCTGTCTTGTTTGTCCATATCACAGGTGGTGATTTGGCTGTGCTGTTGACACTTTATTTATGTATTCATGCAGCTTGTTTTGACTGGATATTACAGGATATAAAAGTGGCTCACTTTATTTACAATGCAGATGTAAACCGATAGTAGTGAATGTAAAAATGTAGAATCAAACCCTGCAGCATTGAGGTAGCCTGAGAGACTTTGTTTCTTGTTCTTATTTAAGCTTTAAGTCAAGGGAAATTAAGTTGTTGCACCACAGCTGTGCCCATCTTCTCAAGTATCGCCAGTTAATTCAGGAAGTAGTTGCCCTTTGGCAAATTGCAACTGTGGCAGTGAAACTGTCTTCCTTGTGGCAGCTGGATGGTACAAAAACAAATACAAGTTTAGAACTAAAACACTTGTTTCTAATGATGATTATCTTCAGCATCTTTCATACTTTTATATCAAGACCCCTTCATTTGTCACAGTGCTTGTGGACAGTGGCTTTTATTGAAGGAGTCAAAGTATTTTAACCTCCAAGGCCAGCTATGTAGAGCTGCATGTAATACATTTAGGCCCAACCCCCACTATATATTATATTTGAATAAAATAAGGACCAAATAAATAAGGACCAATCAAAGTTAAGTTTCAGTTTATAGCAGGGGGGTGTTAAAAACACCAGCTGATGCTGTGTTAGCTGCTGAGCCTCACTGAATAAATTATGATATTAATTGTTCTTTTTTCATCGGCACATTTCATTTCTTCCATGTTGGCATCTGGATGCTGGAACCACAAATGCAAGTTAGAACTAATTCTTTAAAAAAGATTTGAACTGCTGCTCTGGCTGGGTGGATGGTCTCAAAGTCGACTGCAATATAATCCAAACCCTATGCTTCCTTTTCTGATGACTGTTGGCTATTTCCCTCATAGGTAGTATATGTTATAACAATAAAGCCGAAAACAAGAACTGCAATTTTTGGAGGAGCTGCCGGCCTCTGCATCTGAATGTGCAGCCATTGCCATAGTCAAAATCTCCTGGTCCAGTCGATTTGAGCAATTTTGGCCTAGCCCTTTTTAAAATCATATCCAATCACATCATTCAATAATGTTTCAGCAATAAAGCCAAAAAAAATACAGATTAAAACAAAAATGTAGCAAGTTTCAATAAGCTACCAGCCGCAGCATCTATATGCGCAGCTGTTGCCATGGCAAAAGTATGGGAACATAATTTACAAAATGAACATCGAACTTGAAACTAGCAACTGAGACCAAAAAGTCATTAGGGAACTGTTTACTGAGTTTACTGAAGAAGGGTCATTTTCTATTACATTACATGAAACTGGGCTTCTCTTTGCTACTAATGGATCTGCACCCTGGTGGCTATTACAACTATACTGTTATGGTTTACTCTCACCTCCCATATAAATGTTTTTGGACACTGCAGAGAGCTGTTTTCTGCAACCAAAAAAAGTTCTAAAAACCCACGGTACGTTACCTACTCAGCAGCAAATAACAGACTGACAAAGTTAGCAGCTACTTGATTCACGTAGTGGAGCCTTTAGCAGCTAAAGAGAGAAATATTTCCCTCAGGAGTTGGAACATAAATGGAGCTGAAAGATAGTGAATATTGGACATTCATTATGTGGACAGAAACATGACTCCAAATTAATGATAATGTTACTCCATAACTGTTGAATGTGTAGACGAACAACTGTTTGCTAACAAGTTTGACTTATCAACTGAAAAGATGATTATATGTCAATGTTGTGTTCACAAATTCTTACCCCTAAGTGGCCAAAAAGTCAGTCATTGCAGATTTAAATGGAGTGGGATTTATACTTGCTAAATAAATGACTAAATGGTGCTGTATGTTTAATATTTTGTGCACATTATACAAATAAAAAGGCACAAAAGATTGCATGACCCCTCCCACTGTGTCAGAGACTAGGTATATGTGATTGTACCAACAGGACTGTTACGTTTGAGACTATGTAAAAAAAAATCAGGGGAGACATGATTGTCAGGGGCATTCATTTTATGCATACCCCTTTTGACAGGTCATTTCCCCACTGTGTGATTCCCCCAGGATACTTGACATGATGATATATATTTTTGCCTCCTTTAGATCAAGTTGCAGAATCAAAAAGCTGCTCAGTGATGAAGGTAGAAGATGAAGAAGCCAACGTGGAGTCATCTGCAAGAAGGATTGAATTGTCAGCCAGCCCCACTTACAGTGACGTGTCTATTAGCAGGTGAGCCCTAGATATGGGACACATCCTGATTCACTTACAGTAGGCGACACCCTCAAAGCATGTTGACAAGGTTTAGTCATTTTCATGGTACCGTAAGGTGAGATCCTTATTTTTGACTACTCTTCCACAATTTGAATACGACTAAATGTATTTTCTCAGTGACAATGCTGCAAGATGGGTGTGAACCTCTCTGATTTGTTTTGAAAAAGCTATGCATCCGCCTGTCACTCTTAGAGTTCATGAATGCTTGAGGACGTTACTGACTATCTTCATTTCAGAAATATGGTAGCATTTATTTTCACGCCCCTTATGTGGCCTTCACATGACAGCATTGTAATAATCTGTGATTAATTTAATATTTAATTAGAATTTATTGTGAACTAAATCATGGTATTGTCAATTATTGTGGTAACTCAATCTCAGTTAATTGCATTCAGACCTAAACAAATTGGGGTAAAATGGAGACAACCAGCTTTGCCTGGACAACAGTCTTCAAAAGCTTGTCTGTAGCCTGTGATTATTCAGAGAATAAATGAACCAACACGTAACATTTAAATACACTTCCTCTCATTAAATTTTTTACTAATGATATAGACTAAAAGTGAAAGTATTAATAAGCTGTTCTACATACATAAACTACAAAAATGTAATGTTGCGGTATAGTAAATGCACAATCACAACACATTCTAAATTTGCACATGGGTGAAATGTTGTATCAGGAGGTTCCTTCCAATTCCTGACCCTAAAAAAAAATGCACTTTATGCCTTTTATTTACTTCCCTCCAAGTATTTACTACGTATGAGTCTGGACGGAGGGGGGCGTTAATTCTAGCTTTCGCAATTTTACATTCAGAAAGCTCAGATTTACTGACAGGTTCTAAACTGCCAAGAAAAATATGCTTTTCTTTTCCCTTTTTTTCAAAGGTTTCTTTCCTCCCTAATCTAGTATGAAGGGCATACATGTGAAATCCTACAGGTGTACAGTCGAAGCTCAGTCATAGCTTGTGTAACTATAAACAGCAGAGATCCCTAGCTGTTTTTAAAAAGTAGAGCCTAGTAGCCAAAACTCTACATCTGGGTCTCTTGATAGCCTTTTGTCTGTACATATGGGACTAAGAAACCAGACATGCTCCTTCACTGGACCATTGAAACTCATAAATAGCCTCTTGTCTGTGCTGTCAACAGAGTGCTGTGTACAGATATTAGTGGATGGAAAAATATAGAATTAAGCCCTGCAGCATTGAGGTAGTTTGAGAGACTTTGTTTCTTGTCCCTATTTATTCAGTATCTTGCTTACTTTTATATCAAAGACCCCTAAATTTGTCACAGCGCTTGTGGACAGTGGCTTTTATTGAAGGACTCAAAGTATATTTTCAACGTGTAAGGCCAGCTTTGAGGAGCTGCATGCAATACATTTAGGCACCCTGACTAAAATAAATATGATATTGTGAAAACACAATCTCTTTTTTTTTTTTTTTACAGGATTATTATAGTTATTTTCTCCCATATTTATTCAAAATCAGCAGAAATATCCTACTGATACAGTTGTTGTTTTTTACAGCAGTTTTGGTGCAGCAAGAAATAAAAAAAATACAGCCTGTGGTCTCTTTCAAATAATTTTGGATGTCCTTTGATTAACTTGCCTACTGAATGTTGCATTTTGTTTGATAGATGGTGGAATGCTTTAACTGCACATCTTTTTGTTTCTCTGTTTTTTGGTCAGACCTTAATTTAGAGACTTTAACTTTATTGCTTGAGGGGAATAATGTTTTGTTATAATAATCTGAGGCTGAGACCTTTTTGTGTGGAGAGTCTGTTGTCCCCATGTTGGCATGGATTCTCTCCAGTTCTCCAGCCCACAGTCCAAAGACATGAGGGTAATGGGTTAATTGGTGACTCTACGTGTGAATGTGAGCATAAATGGTTGTCTGTCTCCGTATGAGCCTGTGATGAATTAGTGACCTGTCCAAGATGTACCCCGCCCAATGTCAGCCGAGATCAGCTCCAGCACCCCACAGCCCTGCAAAAGGATAAGTGGTTATAGATAATGGAATGGATGGACACATCTTTCTCTCTACTGCACTTCAATAACCATAGTACTGACACCAGGATGGTGTGGGCTTTACTTGATATGCAAATAAAATACACATCAGTGATTCAAACAACCTCAAAATGTGCAAAAACAAGAATGTTCTTTGCTCGGCAACAATAGCTTGTTAAGGTTGCTATATAGAGATGATAGTAACAGAAGAAGCCGTAAGATTCAAGATTCAAGATTCAAGAAGCTTTATTTATCCCGAGGGAAATTACTGTGCCATATGTTTGTGCCAGAGGAGAACCTGAGCAGTCCAGATGAGCTGGTGTAACAACTGCAGAACAGCCATGTCACATTTAAGTAACAACAGCATACGTACATTTACATACTTAAATTTCACTTATAATAGTATTGGAATTTCTGAGAATGTCCTTAATTAATTACTCCACAGACTTTAAACAATATGTCAAGTCCTAATTTGTCAAGACAAATTTAATGATATGCTATTGAACCCACTCCAGTGTTGTTTTGACAAAAAGATTAATCAACATCAAGGTTTTCAACAGGTCATAAAATAGTCTCAATTTAATACTGATGCCTCTATATGACCTACATAAACAAAGAAGACCATCAGCGAAAAGATTAGCTATTTCTTTATAGTTATCCTTAATGCCTGTCATTGGGTTGGGTTCAGTCTGGTTCTCCTTAAAATAGGGCTGGGAAATATGAGGGGAATAGTCGTATCTCAATTTTACAATTCAACCATTTTTCCCCCATTGTTTTAAAAATGTAAATTCAAATGTATCTATTTAATCTGTTTATTGCTGAGCTGTACCACGAACCAGGAAGCAGATTTCCCGATTTCATGTACAGGATATGCTATGGGGGCAGTTTAAAATCCTTAACTTCCAAATCTCACTGACATAATGAAGGTTAAAAAGACAATTCTTCTCTTTACACTGTATTATGGACTGTGACTTGTTATGAAGTGTTTTCCTGAGGCAGCCTCAACTATAGCCTTTTGTTAATGTGAAAAATCTAGATTTTACTCCTCTTTTGAAGTAACCTCCTGGGCCATAACATCTTTCATCTTGTCAGTGCCATGGCTTTTTCACTCACGGTTGATACAGTGTAATACAATAAAAACACCTCCTCAAATTAGTCTCAAACAATACGTGTCATTTATAAACTGCAGAGCATCAGGTAATTTACAAAGGGCTTGCTTTCAGGGGAGTTACTCAGGTACAAACCAGTGCACAGGGTTGGTTTATTGAATCAGTTAAACTTTTTTTTTTCTCTCTTTCTTTCTCTCCTCCCCCTTTTTTTCCCCATTACAGTTCTATTTCAGACATCTTTGGTCCAGAACCTGCCAGAAACCTTGAGTAAGTGGTTCTGCTGTCATAGTTACTGTCAAGAAAAGTAATGTAATTTTAGTTTTTTACTGACACCCATTATTGCTATGCTAGAAATGTCTGTTTTCCATTACAAGTAATTGCATGTTTGTGTTAATGCATAGATTAGATGTCAACACATTGTTGCTGTCCTTTCTGCAAGTTGATAAACAATATACGTATGAGACATACACTACCACACCACCTTACCACTTTTGTGCCACTTAATGCCACTTGAAACTCACGCCTTACACTTAAATTCTACATTTTGTTTTTCTACTTGTAATTCATAAAAAAAAAAACATTGGCTCATGGGTTATATGATGTGCTAAAGTGTAATTTAAAAGAAATGGTCATATTCTAATTGTATTATATAATTGTAGTGTTGCTCAAGCGCATAATCCTTTGTTTTCTGGGTATGGTCACATATCTGCCGAGAAGATGTTGTTGCTTTGGCCTGGTCGGTGTCAAGGAGCGCACTTACTGATGCCGTTTAAAATGAGTTAGCATTTTTCATGTTGCCATAATATCATTAATATCATTTCAACATTACCGAAATAAGGTTGATGGGTGTCAAATACAGTTTCCATCTAAACTGCTATTTCTTGAGTTGCTATAACTTTCTGGGAAAACATAATACTGCCACACAGAGGATGTAAATGACACCTTAAGCCGTATCATGATGCAAGCTGTGGTCTGACATGGACTATGCAGCTAGCTACTATCTAGATAAGTCTGAAAATTAAATGGATATTTGATACATTTTGGGATGTTACCAAAAGCTGGATCTCAGTATAATAATACCATGACATTCCTCGTCTGTCACTGTTTTTGACCAAGCCTACGATTATTTAGTTGAGAAGCACTTAATTGTAGCCTGCAAGCCACAATAAAACTAAAAGAGCAGATAATGTCTGCAGTACTGTATGTCCTTAAGCCTCCTTTTGTCAACGCTGCTCTTCACTCACAACTTAACATTTTCCTTGTGCCCGTTTGGGAAATACACTTGTTATCAGAAGCAGCAAGATAGCACTGCTCATCAAGTTTTTCTTTTAAATAGTTGACAGTTTTTCTTGTAGTTAGTGTCCCTGAGCTTGTGGTGATTGTTTAGACAACTTAACATCCCTGGAAAAATGATTTTATCGAATCAAACTGTTTTTCAGAAAGTTATGTCAGCAATGAATTTAATTGTGCAGGGATAGGGTGGTCATAATTCTAACCAATTACAGCTGTGATAAGTTGGCTGAATATTGCAACTTTATATATACTGTTTTTGTAAAACTGCTTTCTGTATTCTGTTCATCATCTTTTTTATCATTTTGTTACTGGGCTATTACTGCTGTCATCTCTGTCAAAGGTTTTGACAGTGCAATAAGCCAGCACCACACAGCTCTTCACCCTTGAGAACTCACATAAACAACTGCAGTGACCCGCTGCTCATTTACTTGCAAACTGTGCACTAAGATGGAGGATCATAGCTTTTAGTTACAGAAAGTGGTCCCACATTGCCTGTGCAACATTGCTTCTTCTCTTTGTCATGTTTTGCTGGTGGTGTAGCCTTGTGCTGCTAAATTAACCCTTGTCATTGGTAGGACAACTACAAATAACAGTCTAAAGTCAATGATTATAAATGCATTCTAGCCTTCCTAACACAATTAGATGGCAGCCTGTCCTTGTCTGGTTCATCAGTGTGCTCACAAATGCATATATTTTGTTGTGGGAAAAAAAAAAAGGAGATTAAAAAATTAAAGGGAGAATATTTTTCACACACAAAACCACAAAACCACATGCATCGGGAATGTGATTGTGCTTGTGGATAATCAAAAGCGTTTCATTTCTTTCTGAATCACCTTGAAGCAAAGTCCAGGCCTGCCAGTGTTTAATTCTAATGTCGTCCCTCCACACATTTCTCTGTATATAGTACACCCGTAGCGTTGGGACTTGGAATGCCTCCTCTGTTCAATGTGCAGAAGCCAAGTCTGTACGTGTAAGTAGTGTGAAAGGAAATTTTATTTCCATCAGGCAAGGCTTTATCTTTATCCTCCAGCCATTGTCAGACTTTGGCAGTGATGAGGAGTCAACTGTTGATTGTTTTAGTTCTGATCCACATTGCACAGAGGCCAACTGCCTGCTTACCAGTAATCCACTATACTTAGATGTCTCCCCATCCTTCTACTGCCCACATGCGGACTTCTGACCCAAATTCCAGTGCTGGAATTTTGTTTTTCTAGTCCGTACAATACATAAGATGAAAAAGGCTCTGGACCTTGTCATTGGCTGGAGGGTGATATACATCTGTAAGTATGATCAGCTGAAGACAGCCCTTCATGTGAAGCTGTAAGTGTTTCCACATGTGGTTTCAGGGCTCCCCTTTGGCTTCTAAGCCATGTTATCTGAACATTTGTTAAGGAAGAGATGTTGGTGTCCACCAGTTTATGTCAGAGGTGATTCAGTATTGCGGCTGTAACTCAACACTGCATGCTGAGCCCATGCTGAGTGGACCCCACTGAGGCTCCCATGGTAGCAAGAAATATTGATGTGGCAGTAAGTAATCCATAAGAGAAAACGGCTTATTTAGAGTCATTGAGCGCTCGTTCCAGATGTGTTACTCTGACAACAGGTTTCATTCACAATAAAAACAGACTAATTGTAATAGTGTATTTTCTTTTTATACCAACTGAATCAATGAACAGATTTTAAAAAATGCCTAAATTAGTCAAATAAAATCTTCCAACTGTAGAATTAATGTAAACAAGGTGCAAACTCCTGTTTACTGAAAGTAGGTTGTATTGAGTGTGTCAGTAGGGTGCATTGCATTTCCCTCTCATACATTTTAAGGAAAACAACCATATTTTGGCAATTCTATTCACTTTAGTGCGTAGTAGTTTAGGCAAGAGATAGAATTTTTGTTGTGATAATCTCAGTGTCCATATGTGACAGTATTCACCTAAATATTAAAAATTGCATTATAAAAATTTAACGTTCATCACTTTTATTCAAATTACCTTATGTTTTAGTGAACAGTAATTTGATATCTATCTATCTATGTCCTACGTCTATTCTAAAATTATTTATTATCTACTCTATATCTATCAGTATTATCTATGCTATTATATCTATTAGTCTAGTCTATTATCTACTCTATCTATTTTTATTATTAATCTTTTATCTATCTTCTATTTCATTAAATCATGAGCCTGTAGTTCTGTCAAAGTGGCCACATATATTAGAGATATAAGAAATCCTTTATTTCCAAATGGCAGTATGCTGCTGTTGACATATAGGGACCTCTCTGGCCGCTTCTACCGTGCACATGCAGAAAGCCAACTAAGGCGGGAGGAGCACCAAATCCCTGCCGCCTTTACACACCACAAGAACAGCTGCCCTTCCACGTGCATACATAGAACGCTTAAGGTGGAGAGAGTAGCAGCAAAGACCCCATAGGGTACAGAACAGAGCAGGCATCAATGACAAACAGAAATGACATTGATTAAATCAGATGCAGTATAACAGTAGAACCTGGGTTGTAGACAGGTTGCTAAGCAGCTTGCAGAGGAAGCAGCATGGGTAGACGGGCTAAAGCAACTTAAATAAGGCACCCAGTGTTATATTTGCCAGTTGGACGCTTGAAGGGAATCAGCTGTGCCATTAGCCGGTGGACATTGTATGGTTTAGGCCAGACTTTTGCCCCCAAATTGCAAGAAAGAAAACTGTACCTTTTCTCTTTGTCAACGTTCCTGAGGCGGTGATTGTCTTCTTTTGAATTAACTTTATACGATCAGGGGTTTCAATTCAGAATGAGTAGAGATGGGAATTGAGAATCAGTTCTAAATTGTCCGATCGATGCCATTGATACACAGTGTGAACATAGGAGTCATACAGTTTGGCTGTGTGCAGAAAGACAAATTCGATTCAGAAAAAGCATAGTGTCCACCCAGGTTAAGTTGACCTAATTTTTGTAAACAGTTTACTTTGCATGTCTGAGAAAGAGAATATCTTGTTCTGGTAAGAAATCTGTCTTTTCATCTGCCCAAAAATGGAAACGTTTTGCCTGTCACTTTTCTGGATGGACAGGCACTAATGTAAGAGCTTTGTTTTAGCATAAACATTGATTTCCCCTTTTTAATTGGAGACTTAAAGTTACACCTAAGTGATTTTTACTGGTGTGAGCAACCACTTAATCCATTGTAATGTATTTGCTGGATGGATGACGCACCCTGTAGCTCAGGATGGAGCCAAAATATTTTTTTCTATCACTTTAGCTGCCTGATAATCAAATATGAATGCACTCAGCCAATTCACCTCCCTCCATTTCCTGTTAGTTGATTGCAAGTCTGCAGAATTTATTGCATTTCCTCTGCAGTAGTTGGTCAAAGTAATTGGGCTTTGGGTGTTAATTGACTGTGTGAACTGCTGGTTACATAGAGGCAAGCAACTGCTGGCAAATAGGCATTCATTTTACCTTCTCATTTAACACATACAGTACATTATGGCTATTTTTTAAGCCTTGATAGACTTGATCCACATAACGGTAATGGTTAAAGTAATCATGTTTGCGGATGCCTGGCCGGAAAATAACTTAATCTCTGAAGTGATTAAATTGTAAGCTTGTTCCCACACTAT
Organism: Morone saxatilis; assembly: GCF_004916995.1. Lineage (NCBI taxonomy): Eukaryota > Metazoa > Chordata > Actinopteri > Moronidae > Morone > Morone saxatilis. The sequence continues at coordinate 14,238,084 of NW_023339740.1, read as the reverse complement.
GAAATGTGTGTTTTTTCAAGATATACACCCAGGTATGATCGTGGATGGCAGGAGAGAATAGGGCAGGTTTTCACCGTTACTGTAGATGGATTTAAATGATGCATGGTCTTTATGACTTTAAGACTGTCTTCTGGGGCCCATAGCTGATACATATTTCAGAAATGACAATCAGGGTTAGTGTAATCTACTGCTGTAAGCTTTTTTGGGACTCATAGATTGTGTGCAAGAGCCAAGCAGCTGGTGTATAGTAAATGTATATGATTAGTGCTCAGCCGTGTGCCAATATGAGACACATTGCACCTGTTTAGTGTTTTAAAAGCCTGCTACCTTGAGCACTACCTGCTTTTCTTTTCATATTTGTAGCTTTAACGAAATGTTATGGACATGAAAGTCTAGTAATGATACAACCTTTATCTTTGTCTTCAGTAATTTAGCATTTTTCCTATCTCCTGCATTCAGAAAAGACTAAAAGGTCATCTCTGAAAATGTTTGTTTCTTAGAGACACAGAGGGCACCTCAGTCCAAAAGCGGACGTCCAGCTCGAGAGGAGACGATGCAGATTCATCTCCCGTCCTTGGAAAACGACGACGTAAAACGTAAGGAGAGATGGAAAAACGGGAAGGAGGGAGAGCAAAAAATTTCCACTGGATCAAATCGATACCAATACATTTTTGAACTACTTTCAAGCATGTTAAGAAGTCACTTTGATGCACATTCCTGTCCGGCATTTCACAGTATTTTTTGAAGTTGCACTTTTCACTTACTGTGTCATGGTTCAAATAAATGTTTTGTTGTATTTTAACATATTCTGTAGTCTTGTGATCCATGATGAGCTGAATTTCATCAGGTTACTTTAGGAGTAAGACTGTGACATCACTATTTGAATCTATCCCAACACTGTTTTGCATGATACAAATTTAGTTTCTGTGTAGACCAGTAGTAGACCAGTTTTGTTTAACAGTAGGCAAAAGAAGGCATAAACATAAGTTTTTTTATATCCAACTTGCAGCCAGGCAATATCCCATTTTCTATGGCTGCTTGTAATTTTAATTTTAATTATGTTTTTCATGTTTTTATTTTCTTAGTGTTATTGTTTTCTTTGTTACATATTTTAATGTGGTATGCAGTTTAAACTGAAATAAAAGGCATTCGGTTGTTTTGCATGTCAACGGTTTTAAATAATTTACATAAAAGGTTACAGAATAGATTTATCTTCCGACATTAGCTTCCCATGTAGTCACAAATAGATGTTAAACTTTTTGTCCGCTGTCTGCCGAGCTAAACCTTTGGATTTAGTCGCTTTATAAATGATCCCCTAAAATTACAACCATACGACTGGATGTCTTTCTGTTGGCTAATCACCTCCATCGTCAAATCTACCCTTGTGTTTGGGTCACTTGTTTGCCAACTCAGATTAGGAGCTCAGTCGCATGGGATTTATCTGTCATTTGCAATTTGAAAGTGTGCAGCAAATCTGTAGCTTTCAGATTGCTTGTTTTCTTTGAAAGAAAAGTAACCGGGGTCAGTTTAATTCAATCTACCCGATGCCTGTGGAACCCCGAGGTCAAAGCAACGGGGAGTGTAAACACTTAACATGGGGAGGTGGTGTTTATGTATACGTGCATGGGAGAGTGAGCAGCGAACACATTTGGGAGCCGATCTTGATTGAAAACAGAGCTCGCCTGGAGTCAGAAACATGGTGCTTCTGACTCTGTTGTCTCCCACCTCAGACAAGGCAGGGAAACACTGATGGACATTGTTTGACTCGTATCGATGTGGCATGCTCATTATACCACACGCCTCTGACCCCATTGCATCTTTACCTCTTTCCTATACGATGGATGCTGTTTGTTTCTGGCTTCATTAGCAGGGATGTTGCTCTTGTTTGAAGCCGCAGGAGAGGACTGAGTGGCTCCTGATCCCTGCCTCGATTTGGGAAGCGGTGAAACAGGCAGTGAGATCACCGATTCCGTACACACACACTCTGCAGAGACTGTACCTCTCCAGTAGAGATCACAGTCACCTTATTTGTCTGTGTCTGGGTGGTGATGTTAAAGTAGGGTATTTGTCATCTGTCATACTCAAGGTGAAACAGATTTTAAATCTCATAAATCTGTCCTAATTATAGCTCATAACAGTGTTTATATCACACACACTCATGTCCTAGTCTACCTTTGCTCATACTCTGAATTCCTTGTACAACCGTGACAGCCTTTTGTAACCATCTGAACCTCCTAAGAAAGCATAACCAATGTGAATGTCATGGTGAGGGATCAGTTTGATTCTTTCAAGAAGGCAGAGTAGCAGACCTACAGGGGCACCTTCACCCCGAGGACCGAGTGTTATGCACAAACTTCTCTGCCCCGGACTACAGCTCTCATTAAGCTGAGCCTCGAGGACGAAATGGCAGCAGTGTTAACAGCCCTCTTGTGCTTTCCCCCCCCACTAAAACAGTTGAAATATTCTGCCAACGGAGTGCCTAATTTCTTTTGATCCAGGAATTACCCAGAGGCAAGCTTGAAGGGGTGCCCACACTAATAGGAAAATGTCCATATGTTAGTGTCAGATTTCTTTCAGGAGGAAGAGATTTCCATTCGACCAGACTTTTTCAAGATTTGTTTCAGGAAAATCAGCAATGCAATAACATGGAAAAAGACCAATTATTTTAGTCTGCTTCATTTTCTTGCATTTTGTAGGAATTATAGAAATAACAATGAAAAAGATTAAGATTTGTTTTTTTGCATAAATCAATAAAACAGAACAAAAATGAACCCTACACTGTAAGAAAAGATACAC
>NW_023339740.1:14235091-14235282 GCF_004916995.1 Morone saxatilis | reverse complement strand
CACCATATCTACTCAATAAAAATGAGGCAACAGATTACAAGCAATATTATTAATTAAGTTTGGTATTGAGTAAATATTAATTAAATGAGACCCTTAATAGTTATCCATTTAATATGAGTAGATTCGAATAGAAAACAGTACAGAATTAATTATAACCTAAACAAAAATATTGAGTTGATTTGAAAAAGATA
>NW_023339740.1:14220057-14235066 GCF_004916995.1 Morone saxatilis | reverse complement strand
TCTCCGTTCTCTCGTGAGAGAGGATTGACGCCATTCCACACTAAAATTAACAGATTTATGCCCATGGGCAAAATAAATAAAATTGCCGGCTCTAAAACGTAACACTGTTAACAGACCTGATTCACGTGGTTTTAGCCTATAAGTTACCTTCACATTTGCAGTTGGAACAAAACGCCCGAAATAACAGAGAGAAGTTACGTTACCTGCCAGGGAAGCAAGCTCTCTACATTAATTAAGCCTTGCCAACAGAAGCCAACTTTGTGTTGCTGCTGACTCTCTTTTTCTGTGATAGCTCTTTTATATCTTTATACCCACATGCGTTCTCTTACTAGGGCCAGTGATACAAAGAAGTTTTTCTACCTTAGTCACCAGTTTAATTGCGAGATGGAGCACATGTGGGAAGAAGACAACATTCAGCTGTCTTCTCTCTTCAAATGTTTTGGGGTGGCTAGGGATGATAGCCTGCTGCATTTGGAAAAAGGCGCACTTGACAGGAAGTGCTTTTTCAATTGCAAATTTGCCTGATTACATTAATTTGGGAATTCACTCATATTCCCTCTATTTGGATTAGATACATATAATGCTTATGTTTTATTAACTCAATGGGTAGATTTTTTCTAACATTTTTATTTTAAATTTAATTAAATATTTGGCCTCAAAATCAAAACACATCATTATAATATTACCTAATACATTAATTCAAATCTACATGACCACAGAATCATTTCTTACAGTGTAGGAGACTCCTGAAAATTTTTTAATAAACAAGCCATGGATAGCATATAAATGATATTAAGTTTTCTTTATTTTGGAGTCTATTTGGTCTTTTATTTATTTGCTTCCATAAACAAATTCTTTGGCATCAGCGTTTCCTTCTTTTTGTACTTTGTCACATCTGCATATAGAAACAGTTCAAAAACAACTTTGATAGATCGATGTGGCTGCCAAGTTTCTTGAAACGAGGCAAAAGGAAGCACACGATGCTGGTGTAATGAAAATGAAGTTTAACTCTGGTTAAAATAAATAATTGATTAGAAATTTGAACACGGAGGAGTAGAGTTTGTTGAAATAGGGCAAACCGTTGTAGGAGCTGGGAGAAGCATGATACTATTAGTCAAGTTTATAGCTCTCAATTATAGTCTCAGTAGGCCTCATGATTCCCATGTTATGAGATAGTTAATGAAAACCTCTCTACCCAAACAATGACCCTCAGAGGAAAAACTCCCATGAAAATGCCATAAAGAAAAACAAAATGCTAGAGCCTCTCTGGTTTACAGTACAGCACTGGAACAGGCAACGTTTAAGGATGCATAACTACATGGAACATGGTGCAAATTATAAATACAGCAATGTTGAGCTGGAAGGTTCATATTTGACTTTGGAAATAGTAGCTTGACTATAAAATACTTCCACGCAAGCTCCACCTACTTTGTGTTTCCAAAGATTGCACCTACATCTCATGGCTGTCCCCGGTGGACGAAGTGCTTCCAACCATAAACTAAACCATGTTCTCCATTACAACACACTCGTGTGCAGTTTCAGTAATTCTCTTGACATTTTCTTGCATGTTTCTTTATAAAGGACTCGAAGATCACCATAATTTGATGTTGTGGTATATAAAATAGACAGTTGGAGCTGCAAATAAACTGAACTGTAATAAATTACACTTTCACAGCACCTGTGAGTAAATACTTATTACCCCAGAAGATAAACTTGTTATACAGCCAGCAGTAACCACATAGCTATCAGTGAAAAGGTAAACTAACTGAACGGCATACAGTATAAAATCACATTAAGTTATTTAAAAGGCCAGTGACAACAGGAACAAATTAGTTTTTAAGGTCCTGCATCTTGGTAAAATGTACCTGCAGCCAGACAGAAGCAACTTGTACTACTTAGATGAGGCGGCTACAATCTGCCAGTGTTGACCTCATATGAAGAAGGTCATGTCTGCATTTTTGCTGCATACGGTGATGGTACCCTGAAATCTGTTTCTATTTTTGAGAGTAATTAACCAGTTCCAGCTGACTGTAGTCTAGTGTCATTTGTAAATTAAGTTTTGTTTAAGTCAGACCACATAATTCAGGGACTTAAAGTTGTCCTATTAACAATGTCCGTAAGCTGATCTGGTTAAAATATGTCTTATTGTCTTATTAAATTTATTTTTGCTGTAATGGACTCTATTTTCCCCAGACCACAGCAGTGATACCAGTGATTAAAATCATAACAGATAGGAATGATCCAGGGAATTTTCCATTTAGAGATGTATTTTCAGGTCGCTGATTACATCAGCACTTCAGTATTACTTTTAAACTTGTGACACATCCAAGCCCTCACTTACACACACACACACACACACACACACACACACACACATTAGAAAAATCTAATCTGATCAGGATGAGGGGCTGTGTGTTACTCTTTTCCTTCAAACGTATTAAACTTTGGTTACATAATAATCATTTACTTCAGGATGAAATTTAATTGAATTTGTGGGGTTCTAGTAAAGCAGTTCCCAACAACAGGGCTGTGATTGTTTTCTTCCTTGCAATCAAAAAGGACATGATTAAGACCCTATGCCTGATTAATGCAATTAACTACCTGGGCAGATGAAACACCAGCAGCTCCAGCAAGTTCATAGAATAGCCTCAAAGTTGCAGTAGGCGACAAAGATAGAGTTCATAAAGATGAACCAAACTATACCTAACTAAATCAGACAGTATGTCCATAATAAACACTAGCAGACAGTTATTTGAGAGAGCGAATTGATCTGTTTACATTCCTGTTTCTTCCTGTATTTTTTCTTTAACATCTCATTATTTTGGAAGGACCCACAGTTCCTTTAGTGTGCTGACTCTGGCCATTATTGAGCTATTTGATTCCTGGTGGAGTTCTCAAAGAGGTTGAAGGTTGGTTTCACCACTAAAATTACATTGATATGCAGAACACTTTCATGCTTAACTCAACCTGCTTTACTTTGTGCCATTGGTAACTTTAATAAATGTCCTTGATCAGTTGCAAAGGATGCAAAACAATGGAGCTCTTTAGAGTGCTTTGTCTTTTCTTATCTTTAAGTGTTAGCAGTTTGAAAGAGAGATGTAAATCATCTTCAGTCCCTCATTTTCTTGTCTGGAACAAGAACAGCAGGCTTAAGTTTAGGATTTGACACATTGCTGCTGAAAGGAGAAAAAAAGGATTGAATCACACTGACAGGCTTAATTACAGTAATTTACTGTATCAAATACTTTCTTTGGTACTTAGACTGGCAAGAATCTATTCTTATAAACTGTAGATACAGCACAGACTTAGTTGCGAGTACAGTTCTCATTTGCCACAAAAGCTGCAAAAGATAAAACATCAGATGTATTTTGTAACTTTGTGGAAAAAGTAGTTAAACAAGCTCAGTGAGAGTGTTTATCTATGCTGTATAGTGTTTCTTTTTAAATTTGTGCTTTTATTCAAGAATGCATATTTTGTAGCAGATTCTAAAAGTGATGGAACAAGAATTTACTGGTATCTTTTTTGTCAAAGCTCAATAGGCTACTCTCCTCTAAGTTTAGTTTTTGATTTGATTCCACTTAAAACTATAAGTTATGCCAAACTTTAAATGTAAGACATCAAAACAGTGCATTGCATTGTAAGATACTTGAACAAGTTATGGAGCTTGTGAACTTTAATCCACACAGCCTTGTAAGCTGTGGCTCTGGTCAAAATCAAACACTTCATTTAGATGAAAATAACAACAATCACCTTAAATTCTTTTGACATGGCCACCTCGCTAAAGGATCTAACCTTTTGAAAATTCAGAGGATTTTTGTCTTTACAGTTTGATATTAAAACACTAATTGCAGCACACAACTTAAATCTGTGCATTTCATTACCATACCAGATGGGAGTGTGGCAATTTAGCTGATTGTTCCCTAGGTAAGAGGAGACTGCCATGACTTGTGCTGCACACAAGCATGTTGAAATAATTTAATGTGGGCTGACAGATGCTGAATTCAAACAAAATGTTGAACAAACACACAATATGTCCAGAATATGGTAGAATTCAAGCTGTTGTTGCAGGTTCAAAAGGAAGGCACTCACACATTTCAGCACAGATGTGCATGTTTATCTAAAGTGCCTATTAGCATAAAATGCCATACTGTAACTATGCATGGCTAAAAACATATCATATGTAGGATACCTATACAGGTTAAACAGAGTGTTGCACAGAAACATTTAGCTCTATGTAATATTCAGGCTTCTTTGTGTGGATTTGAGCAGATCATCCAATTAGTTTCCTGTCTCAAAAGCAAGTGTCATGTTCAGAGATTTGTGGGGGTTTGCAATGAAACAACCATTGTACCCCCAAAAGTATTGAGTCTCTGAAAAAGAGATGTGTATAAATACACCAGGGGATCCTTCATACTGAAGTGTGGTTATGCATATAACAAAAGCTAAATCCGCCATAGATATTTAGAATGAACTGAAATGATCTGTGCCATTTGTGTTTATCTTAAACGATGATTGAAGTGACGTTCATTTAGCATTAGACATGATTATTTTCTGTATAATCTTTTTCACACACTTAAGTTCACTGAGATAAAGCAGGGATTCAGTAGCATTTGTCACTGAATGCCAAAACGGTGCTCACAGTGATCACCTAACTAATATTAATTTTGTTAAATAGAATTACGACTTTGGCATCATTTAAGTTTTTTCTTGGCAGTTCAAACCTATAGTTTTTCCAAGCCCTGCTCGTATATTTTTGTAATATTCTGTATCTGCTGCCTAGTTTTGTGATTTTTGCCCAATGGCTGCCCAGAATCTAATTACCCCTGCTACTTATGTTTGTTTTCCATGTGTTGTTATGTTTATTTATTTGTTGTTTGGAAGCAACTTTGGACTCTGTAATCAAAAAGGTGCTATATTTCTTAATTTAATTATAGTTTTACTTATTACTTATCTATCTCTAGTGTAAATTAAAATTTTGTCTGATATGATTAACGAAGCATAATTTTTTCTTTTCTTTGACTTTGAGAGAAGTGAATGGGTCACTCAGCAGCAGGTTGTGTAATGATTTGAGCGACCTCTTTTTTTTGGCTTGAAAGGTAAATGCAAACATCTTGCAGCACTCAAGTGTCATCAGGGAAGACACTAAATACCCATCTGCACCAGTTCTGTTTGGGCCTTGACCTCCCTGTGGAGAAAAGCAAGCAAAAGGAGACATTTAGAGATCAATAGACTACAAAAACAGATCACTTCCCTTTGGTATATTTATGCCTGGAGTGTTAAAGCAGTATAGCGTGACCCCGCATGTAAACCCAGTTTTTGTGGTTTTAACTCCCAATACAGTTTGAACAATTCTTCAACCACAGGAATATTTCTTACTTTTAATCATCTCCTCTGGGACAATTCCCCAGTTACTCTCTGTCAGTGCTTGTTACCACGTTTAATATCATGTTGAGAGACTTCCGCAAAAGAAGGCATAATGAGGCAGACAAGAGGTTAATTAGAGGTGAAATACATTTTCATTAAGGGTTTTTTTTAATCATTGGAGCATGATGAGTTTTTACCTCTTGTTATATTTTTTTTTTTAAATGAGCTCCTTTCAAGTGTTGGATTTAACCATACAGCACATGAAACCCTATCTGCTTTTGGACAAGTGGTGTAAAGTATATCAAGTTCACATCAAGTGCAATTAAAGCTGCTCATTAGTATAATTGACATCTCTTTCCTATCTGTCCTCCAGATATATTACCATTAGCTTGTTTTAGATTGTTTTATATTAAAGGGGAATTCCTTGCTTGATTAATAAAACTGTTTACAGGTCTTGGAGAGTACTACTGCTTATGTGGAAAAAACAATATAAAGCCTTTTGTGGCTCCAGAGAGAATAGACTAATAGGATGCATCAAGTGATGTCACTTGACTCAGCATCAGTTATGTCTGAAGACTACAAGTTTAAAAATTTAAAAATCTGACCGAACTGAAGTTACCAGACCTCTGTTGATGCTCCTCATCTCTGCTTGAGGCTAGCAGCTCGAAGCTACATTAGCCGTTACTGACATAACACACCCGCATCTCTGATCTCTGTTGGTAGCTATGTTGCATTACGAGTAATGTAGGCAATAGATATTGATGAAGAAGAATGTATGTAATAAAAAAGATGGTTCTGCTGCATGGATTTTGATCCGTTTTGTTTTAAACGGTCCCTCACAAGTCTGTTAGTTATTGGAGTGCAATGCTAAATCATCGAGTACTCTTTTAAGTTTGAGGACTTTCTCGACTAATAAAGGAAGACTTAGTCCTTCAGTTTATCCAACAAAATTTAAATAAACAAATTATGAGATTGATGGTTTTCACTGGACGAGACAAAATTATTTAATTTCTGCTGCCTACTTACATGTAAACACAATAAACATATTTGGTTATAATTGTATTCTGTTTGTTCCAATGACTAGTGCAAAACAGTTATGATAACTGCAGAACCACACCAAAGCAGTTATTTGGGTTAGTGATGAAATAGAGTATATTTGGTGTGGCACTGGCCATTACCATAGAAAATAAATTATAGCAATAAACTTAATACATGTAACAACTTAACTAAAATACCAGTGTGTAAGATTTAGTGGCAGTGAAGTTGCAGATTAAAACATGGTGGTGGAAAACAAAAACAATTATTTTATTTAGGTGATTATTATGATGATATAGATGAACTTACTTATGAATATCATATTCCATTTCTGCCAATAGATCCTCCTAAATGGTACATACTGGACCTTTAACTATGTTACAACCTGAACCTTTTGAAAAAAAGACACTTACAATCTAATACCACCCCCTAACACCACACACCACCAACAACACTGTGAAAATGACACAGACAAACGTAACGATCTCCACTGGAGAACATTTACAATTACAAACCCTAATCCATTTTTGTTCTTCAAGCAGCTGAACAGCACAAACTGTAATTTGTCACACTGTTGGTGTTCTCTATTATCTTCCTTTTCACTTTTGCCTGAATCATCTTTATTTTCAATGTGAGCTATCACAGCACTCCAAATCCACTTGTGCACTGTGATCTACAACATCTAATAAATAACAAAAAAAACAAACTTCTCATTGTGGGAACTATATGTACTTTCTACAGCCATGTGCATAAAGACTTTTACAGTATGGCAGTGTGTTATAAAACAGGCAATAATACAGATTTTGCAGTGTCGATAATAAAATAATCAGATAAAAATAAATAAATACAAGCTCAACATACAGTATTCCTCTGCTACAGAGAGTAAAATTATGCCCTGCTATACCACCACTTTTAAATATGCATTATGTGCCTGCAGCATTGACATCATGCTTCAAATGTGCAGACTTAAAGCTGCAGTTTTTGCCACTCTCTAGCTCATCAATTTATCAGCTCTTTAATTATTTAACAGAACCTTCATTCTGTCTTCATATTTGGAGTGAAATCCAATGATTTTCTTATTATCTTAGGTCACATCACATCCTGGTTATTTGAGCTGGTTATTTAGGTTAGTGAGATGATAACTTGGAACAGAGTGCACAGAGCCATACAAGGCAGTGAAGCGCGTCTGCAGTGTCTCTTGTGTTAAATTCTTGTAGTCTTATCTCATCAAGATGGAAAACATCCACAAAGAAGGTTAACTGGAGGGCAAACTGGTTTTCCAATTGATTTATTATTTGTGAGACTGTCAAAAATCTTGTTGAGTTTTCTGCTTTTTTCTACTTATTGAAGCATTTATTATTTTGCAGTGTTTATCCCCCTGAGCAAGTTAGAAGGTTAATCATACCTGTCATCATAGGCCCCATCAAACTGCCGATAATCTGTGATGCTACTGCAAACACCTTGATTGAATTGTTAACATAAAACAAAACGTGAATGTATTTGTGTTTTCAACCAAATTACTGTTCCATCCACGTGTGCCTGCAAGGGTGCTGTTGAGTGGCTTGATGTTTATCAGGTTTATCACTAATGTTCCCTATTCTTCCTATAGAACACGCCACATCATTACAAATCACATCAGACTGCTGGAACATCTTCCTGAAAACATCTCAGCCACTCCCAGATCCAGTTTGCGGCTCACAGTGACTGAACTGAGTTTCAAAAGACTCTGGAATTGGACAATTTCATTTCTATCTCTGCCTTCCAGGTCTCTATTTCAGAGACATCTTCTGGCATACATGCAACTGTTTCTCAGCAAACACACCTCTGCCAGTGCTTTGCCACTGTAGGTTTTTTTTTTATGTATTAAAGTTTCTCTTTTCCCTTTTCTCCCCTGCTATCACATCAACATGATTTGACTCTTTGGTGGCTGTCAGAACCTGTTCTTAATGCATTTGTCTGGTATTATGCAAAGGTTAAGTAGAAATAGAGGTTAAATCAAAATAAATATTGGGAAAGCCAGCAGGAAATTGAGAACACCAGAGCAATCATGCATGCCTTCCAGTGCACCCCTTCTGGGTGAATTTCATGGGATCATTTTTGTCCCTCAGTTTCACTTGCTGACTAAACCCTGTCCATGTTGTCGGTTGGTGGGTAGTTACACAGTGAGACAAAAAAACATCGTCTTGCATACATGTGTACGATTAGAATCAATTGCTCTTTATCAAGGTAATAGTAGTATTGCTATGGGAAATAATAAAAAAAAAACACACCTAAAATGACAGAATCCTTTAGATATTTGTATTGTTTATTATTGGTTATTCCTTTGCTGATAACCAGATACTATGGTATTTTTGTATTCCACTTCTCAAAGATCACTTCACAGTCACACAGTGTGAGGAGTCTTTGTTCTCAATACATTTTCTGAGGCTCCAGCCTCGACATTTATCGGGCATGGTGGATACTGCTGCTCATGATAACAGCTCAGTTATTTCTATTTATTCTAAACCAAGTGTTGTTGCAGCTGAGCATGTTGTACTTCCTGTGTGTGATTTTTCCTGGATTAGAATTAGTTACAGCTGTGTGTTTCAAACAGTAAATGTTACATTTTAGGAGCTAGGTTGAAACATTGGTATGTGTTACTGTATCAATCATCAAATGAGAGCAGCATAACAATGACATTCATATGAGAATGTCACAGGTTATTCCTCTTCTTCCACAAGTTATACTGCATATGAAGGGTGGAAACCACTGTGATAAAAGGAGATTTAACTGCTCAACAGGAGCGATATGGGTAATGTGTCATAGCTGGATTTCCACCCATGTTGTTGTTGTTAATTTGTCACTTTAAATTGAAGATATTTGATGGTGTTTCATTTAGAAACTCTGGTGACTCATCTTTAATGTTTTTTTTTTTTGCCATAATGTCAGTAATTAATAATGAACAAGCTTTGAATTTTAAAATGGAAACTTAAATCGGAAAATGTCTTTGAATTCATTCTTCTCATGTGCTTTGTCACAGTCTGTCTTGTTAAAGGTCAGAGAAACAATTTCTTTAAGAGAAGCGGTGGTCTCCGCTGGATGTTTTTTATGAGGTTCTCTCTTAGTACTTGTCCTCCCAGTACTTTTGTTTGTTTTTCTTACATACTCCAGCAGCGAAATCCCTGTCTGTCACATTATTGTAGGGATAAAGACCTGTGGTGAGGCATGCTATGCCTACCGATGTGGCCCCGCATTTACAAAACACCAGAAGGCAGCTTTGCCCTAGCAAGAAATGCAGTCCTTCCAGAGGGCAACATTTTATTTGCTTTCCTCTCATCTGCCGATATGCCACAAACAATTGGATTTTTTATTGTCGCCATTCGGTCGAGGCTCGGCAGGGTGCAGGAGTGATCCATCTTTTAGATGCTGTGGAAGGATGCAGTGACATTTATAAAAATAAATAAATAAAACTCCACAGAACATAACATTATGGGAGGATTTGAATATACAATCAAATTAATTTAAAAAACAAAATTAAGTGTGAATGCTTGTGAGGTTTTCCAACAGTAAAAAGAGTGAGAGCGGTTATGAGCTCACTCTAGGTTCGTCTTTGTAAACAATCTAACTTAATCACTGTGCAGTGTTTCCTAGGCTGCTGACATTTTGACTAAGTTGATTTTATTAACTCATGCGCTGCCTTTTTCATGAATCTTCTGCTTAATTTTGTAAGGATTACGGTCTAGCCCTACTCTATTTGAAAAGTATCTAGAGATAACTGTTGTTATGAATTGGAGCTATACAAATAAAATTCAACTGAATTGAATTGAATTGTGTTCCCCTGATGTGCCACCGATTGATTACTGTCAGAGCGTGAAATGGAGAAAGAATGAAATGTGTTTTAATAGAGCCGGATCACAGCACTTTCAGTTGTCAAATACGATTGGGTTGGGGTGGAGGAAAACACCAGCTCTGTCTTAATAGGTTCAGAACATTGTGCATGTAATCAATTCAACGGCTTGTAAATTAAACGGTTCCTTGGAGACAGCACACAGTGTTCATGTTGTCAAATCTATTATCTGACAGAGGCTTGTCACTGGGGGCTATCTACATAATCCTGTGTGCTATGACATTGCAACTGTCCACAGTTGCCTCACGTGTTGTTGACTGTACTCTCTGTGCTATCTGCTGTGCTTCATCATGCTGTAGGTCACATTTAAGCATGACATATTCTTTATTGCCTGTACTGACGGACGCTCCAGGGTGACAGATGTCATTTAGATCCATAAACCCTCACTCACCAGGCCTGCTGCATTAAACTGACTATATCATTCTTCATATGATGCTGCACATACATTTATTCACTTATTTAGTATGTCAGTGTCTTCCTTTCCATATGTGGAAAATAGAAGTGTGGAATTTCCGCTTAGATCATTACTCTGCTACATGAGCCACTTAATTGTTGCAGACAGTGCATACATAATGCATGCTTCTAAGTCCACAGTTGCATTGTCAGACATCAATTGGTTTGAAACTTCATACAATTTTATTAAACACATCCTCATTAATGTGAAGCCAAAATACAAATCTGGAACTAAGAAACTATTTTTATTCCTTTACTGTTCCTAAAACTTCAATAACCTACATCAAGTTTTAAAGTTTAAAAAGTTTAAAAAGCTCATACAGCAGAAACACTATAGTCTTACTAATAGCTGTTAAATGCTGTTTTACACATTTTGTGTTGGCATTACAGTGTGACAATAAAAAGACACCAACTATGGACATAAAATTGGAAAATGGCTATACAAAATTAAAACATTAAATCCTTTTTTTAAATGAACTTATTTTGCCTTCCATGTTGTTGCTGTAATCCCTACAAACAGGGCTAAAGCAGTCGCCCCAGAGTAGGTTGGCTGCAACATTTCAATTAAGGTGCAATGGTATGCCGTGCTTTGGGATTTCTGGATGGACTGAACCACAGGGGTAATTTATTGTCTGAATTCCTGCTCTATGATATTTCCCTCTCTTTTCCAAGGAGCCTCTGAACTGAGAGACACAGTGTGAATAGAAAAGAGCCTGCACGTACACAGTTTGCCATACAATGCAGGAAACACTTCAGTAACTAAACGTCCTGCCTGTCAGGCTGTGTATCAACCAGTGAATACTAACAGGACTAATTATAGGAGAGCAGTTGTTTGTTAAAGCTACTAAATCTGATCCCTAAGTAAGGAACAATCCTGAAAAATATTCCCCAAACCTCTACTATTTATTTGTGTTTGTCTCTCTGTTTGTGTTGTGCTTATTAAAAACACAGACCCCAGAGTCCATCTTGCCACTCATTCCTGTGACATGAAGATCTGCACCATATTTTTAAATTCACAGCAGTTACAATTCAATTTATCAATTTGTTGAGTTAAACAGAACAGAACAGAGCACCGAGTCCTCAAGGACTGTTTGACAGATGTTGTCAGTTCCCTTCAACTTGTTTGGTTTGTGTAATATTTTGAAAAATAGAGTAAGTTTCTGAAAATTGAATATGTTTTTAAGCAGTTTTTAAAAGAAATGTTAATAAATGCAGAATGTAAATAAATAAATAAAGTAATAAGGTTAAAATCCATTCGGAGCAGGACATTCAGAAAATAATGATTTTCTATCCCGCTATCCGCTTTCCACAGTTGATAGTATCTTAACCTCGGTGGAACCAATTAGGACCCCGCATTACATATGCCTGGAAGTATTTCTATTCCCAAGTGGCAACTCAAAATGTCTGCAAGTCAAACATATACACCAAACAGCCAAGACAGTCACACAATCTGACAGCGCAACTGGCACACTGAATTTTTAGGGGAATTCTTCTGTAACGGCAGCACTGTCATATTATTTGCGCTGTCTGCGGAGATGCAGTGCATATTAGGTGGCACAGATGGCTCGGTTTCTGTCTCACTTTAGATGTACACTTTCTTTTGGGATTCATGTCTGTGTGCAGAAGTATGTATGCTAGAATTCATTGTTTACATTCTCATGATGGATGATAGCAACCCTCCTTTGCTCAGTCTTACAGGCCCAGCACCACTGAGACACAGTAATAGCTTAGAAATTAGCCGTCCTCATCCATCACAGCAGGCTTAGGTGAAATGTCATGACCTTACTATCTTCAGTAAAATGAATGACCAGTTATGGCTTAAAGGTCCTTGTTATCCATATGAGGAAGTAATATATATATATTTTATTAATATTCTTGTCTTGTCTTCAATGTTTTATGGACAACTCACTGAAACCTCCTATGTCCCTCTGGCTTTTGTTGTTCTGTGTCACAATTTCACACGTAAAGCTTGATGTTGCATACTGGATGAAAAGAATCAATTACAGCCGTGGCACTAGGTTCAAGTTCTTTTCAAGTATTTTTTTCACACAATGTTGGAATTACAAACTTTTCTGCATTTCTGTCATTTTTTGTGTAATTTAAACTGCTTTGATCAGTTCTGTTAAAGTACGTTTTAATGGCATGTCAAAACATGTTTAAGTATTACTTCCCAGTTCGCAAACAGCGTCTTGAGGAAGAAATATTTTCCACATATTATGATGGCAGCTTGATGAGCAAGTTCTGAACCGTACAAAAGCTCTTTATGCAAAGATTTATGTGACTATTCTCATTTTATTCTCTATTGTTCTCTATCACCTAGCCTGATGACATGTCTCCATTTATATCCCTGATGATGTGTGTCATTTGTATGTTATATTTTGTCAGGATCATTAAATTGAAAACATATCTCAAGGTTGTGTTTCAGAGACATTATTACAGTTTTCCCGGAATTAATTATCACCCAATTTAATAATATGTAATCTCATTTAGGACATAGTTCACCGTGACACAGTGACTTAATTTACCTTTACAAGCCACAAATTGGATAAAAGATCAAGATGCTTTATGAAATCATTAGGAAGAAATCTACTTTGTGGCTTCCCACAGGGCTTCAGTAATATAGTTAGTTGAATAATATGAAGACCATCTGTTGATAGAGATCACACCTCTGCATTAAACTTTTAAATTAAAAGTTTAAGATGGGATAACAATGCTCCAATCAAACTCTGTAAAAATGTTCCTCATGTGACCATTTAATGCAGATAAATACAGGGGGTCACACTTTTATAAATGACATTTCTAATTGAAGTCTCTGTCATGGTCAATGTGTTTATTGCCATCTGTTATTTCCTCCTTTCAACTTTAATTAGTTGGACTCATATTATTGGCAATCATTTTAATCAGTCCAGTGATGCATGTTCATTGCAGCTGTGGCTGACATCAAACATTGTTTGTAATGATACTTAGCATGGATAAGACAGGAAATGGTCTAACAAATAAAATTAAATCCAGTTGCTGGTCTGGCAGAGGGATGAGACATTCATCAGTCAGCATGAGAAAACCAAGAAAACCAAGCAGAGCTGCTTTGGAGCTTGACATACTTTATTCAACAGACCTTGACAGAGTCACATACTGTACGTTTTTCTTTCCTCCTGTGTGTGTCTAGTGGTTGAGAGGCTTCATTTACATGAGGAAAATTGTGTGATAAAGCATATGTCACCCTTCAGTGGGAGTATTGGTAGCAAGTTTACTCAAAATGAATGTGAACAACATGTGGGCAATGGTGTGCTCTTGCCGAAAGGAGAGTGGTTGATACATTGCTGATCACCTTATGACCTGAACCTGTCCCATTTCTTTTAGTAACATCCAGGATCTCCAACTTCGACAACAATTGTTTGCCCTAATTATTATTATTAGTAATAATAGGGCAACTAGCATCATGCCCGATTGTCAACTTCTTGAGGGCCCACTAAAGTTAGCTAGCTAGCTTAAGATATGACTATATATACATATATATGTTGCCTTTACCTTTAAACCATCTTCAATTGTCTTTTTAACATAGACGAACCTAGCTGTGTGAATTTACACACAAGGCACAGCAGCGTATTCACAGATTATTTAAAACTCCCGACACACCAACAGGATTTAGAGTTAATAATTGTTCTGTGTTTTTCTGCACATCCAAAAGGTCACACACACAGTCCAGGTTCATACAGTTATTTTCTTTTGGAGTAAAACAGCCGTCCTGCTCCTGGTGAATCAGTTTCCTCTGTCCTGTCCACTTTATAACTACAGTTTTTACCTTTGCTGCTTCAATATTAACCATATTTGCTGCAGTGACTTTCCTGCATACATGGAAACCTTTAAGATAATTGAAAGTGAAAGCATCCTCTTCTTTAACAATACAACACAAGAAATCACCTGGAAAGCTAACGCTGCTCGACATAATTTTCAAGGCAATTATCCTGCAGAGATAGGTTGAGGTGGAGTGAAATGTCCCTCATATCTCGTGGGTGGCAGGGGCATGATTCAGCCATTTGGCCTATGTATGGTTAAGTTGACGTTAAGTTATATATTCAAACCAATATAAACTATGAAGCCTGTTAGGCTGTTTCTTGCAGGTGTTAAAGAAAGACTTATAGAATAAATATGAACCTTTATAAAACAATTTAACTTAACTTATTTGAGTCAATTTTTTTTATCAAGTAGTGGATATTTGATATTTTCACTGCCTTGTCTTTTTCTCTTCCTCATGCTGACACATAAGGGAT
>NW_023339740.1:14218783-14220046 GCF_004916995.1 Morone saxatilis | reverse complement strand
AAAAGGTTAAATGCTAATTTAACAGTAATAAATCCCACTGACAGTAACACAGGTCAATTATGCCAAGAGCTTTCACACTTTCTTTCATGCTTGACAAGTCTACAAGGCAAAGTAAACGTCAAGGTATAAAGCATAGAAGAGGATGTGAAGGACGATTGGCTTAAGTAGCTTTAAGAGTCCTGTATCTGCTCCCTATAGTTTCTCCTTTGTGTTACAGATTATAAAAGATTTGAACACAGGTTGCACATGATAACTCTGTGTGGAAAAATAATGAACTTAATTAATTGTGTCCTTGTAGTGGCATCAATCACTACTAAATGCAAGGTCCAAACTTGATGCAAATGTCTGCAAACTTTTCTGACAGTCATGTCCTTGAAACTGTACTTAGCACAGATAAAAACTGAGTTCAGCATAGTATGTTGCACTGAAACGCTCCACTGAGGAAAGTTTTGAGTGTTTAGATGCAGATACAACTAAAGCTGTGCTTGGTTACTAGATAGAAATCCCACAGAGTAGCTAGGACTTAAGTAAGACTGATGAAAGAAGCCCATCAAGTGAAACATTTTCTGTAACAATGATTGTCCAAACATAACTTAGCAACTGTGATTAGTTTGGTAGTGAATGTTTTGATATTTTAGTGTTTTCCAGATACTCAGGACAGCTATCTTAAAAATGAGAACAATCCCACAAACTGGTCAATGTTCTGTCGTAAGATAATAATAATAATAATAATAATAATAATAATAATACATTTTATTTAAAAGCGCTTTTCTAAATACTCAAAGACACTGTACATAACATACAGAAATCAATCCAGCAAAACAATATAAAAGTACATTCCATACGTTAAAAACACATTAGACCTCTGCTAGATTTTAAGATGGATGGGTTTCTTTATTTCCCCACTTCTCAAAACTAAAAAACAATGCGCAAAAATCTTTGTAATCTATGGATAAACAGCGTTTTTTCTCTGCTCCTATATGAGCTGCAAACGTTAGCATGTCTGGCTAACTTGAACAAAGTTTAGGCTAACGTTAGCTGCTCTGTCCTGCTTAGATTTAAAAATGTTTCACTCCAGCAAGTTCAATTTGTTATCTGGGACGATATGATGTTGTGTTGGCCAAATATATTGAGGTTGGATTGGTTAGTCTTACAGTCTTGTAATTGTCAGAATGTCAGCGACTGACATGAAAAAAAGGTTAATGCTTTTCATGATGGATGTCTCTGGAGAAGACAATGAGACAAATTACTACACAAATTGTC
>NW_023339740.1:14207730-14218773 GCF_004916995.1 Morone saxatilis | reverse complement strand
CTCAATGTGGTTTAGGAAATTAACATTGGCGGCTCCGGTGGCTGGGACACGTCCTCAAATTGGACAAGGGCCGCATACCTAAATGTAGCCTTGAGTACATTTAATGTCGAAAGTAATGTCAAAGTACGTAAGCTAAGGTGCTGCAGTGTTGAAACAAAATAGAAGCCTTACATTTTCCCTTATCATACTTACTGTGTAACACTAGCACTGACTAGCTCTAGACTGCATTACAAGATTATGTTGCTCCTGTCTTATAAACAGATCATCTGCTGGTGAGGATGATGACTTTTTGCCTGGGACATACATCTTTAGGCTCACTCTTTTAACACGATATCATGTAGCTGGCCCATACAAATGCTTTACAGGATTCTCATTTAAAAACAAGTCAGCTGGAAACATTTAAAATATATATATCTATATATATATATAGATAGATATATTTAAAAGGCCTGTACATCCCTGTACAGGGATAAATTAACAAATAGTTCAAACTATACAGAGCCTATTAAAAAAACTCAATTTCAAAATACATTCTGCAACTGCACCACCATCCTTCTCACTCAGAAAAATGTACATATAATCTAAGTATAATATTAAAGGGATTATGTTGGACCAACATGTCATGAGTGATAGTTTTTCATTCATCCTGACAGTGACAGTAAAATGGTTACTTTAGATCAGGGGTATCAAACTCAAATTGGTTTTGGGGCCAATGCTGTTATTGTCATCTCATAGGAGGGCCACTTTAATGTACTACAACAAAGCACAATATTCTGAAAATATTTCCATTACTACACATTACTTGAAAATGAAACGAGCAGTTTCTATACATTTTATATCACCATTTTATGTCATTTTTATGTCTGGCTCTGTGAGAGGGAGGAGAGACAAAGAGAAAGCTTCACAGAGTCAGTTATCATTTATAGTGTCTTAAGTTTCCCTCACCCTTATCAGAAGTATACATCCCAAAAAAGACTTTGAACAAAATAGTTTTCTTGTTCGTCTCTGCTGCTGTCTCAGTGTTTTGGAGTAGTGTTTGTCTGCAAGAGAGTCTAACTTGAAGGGGCGTAACTTGTAGCCTTGCAGGTTGCACACTTTTTCTTTAGCTTGAGAGAGTGTAAAACAGCTATAGTATGCCAAATATCCTGAGCAAAGGATATTTTGGTATACTCTCCTCCAAATTATGGTATGGCATCGAGACACCAACAACTTGAGACACATAGTGTTTCCCTATAGAAGGCCATGTTGTCAAGCATAGTATGCACATTATTATTCCAAACAACAACCAATCAGCCTTTTAAGCCTCGTGAGGTGATTCGCTATTCTACTAAAATTTGATTTGTAATTTGTTTGAGCCCATTTGTGCTTTGTATTTTCTCATATGCATTAGAACATAATGAAGGGGAAATTATGGGAAATTCAGCACAGGCACAGTGGACCCTTGGCTATTTGGACTAAATGGAAAACTTGACATTAATGCAGACTGAGCATAATCCTCAGTATCCTCCTTAATGCGGTGATAGAGGACTGACTAATAAGCTAAATTTCACTTGCTAAGAGGATTATGTTTTGTTTCAACTAAATGGGATTATTAATCACTGATTCCATACTCTTTGGTGTTGGGCAAGATCATGAGCAGAAGTTCACTTTCATGATTGTCACCCACTGTCTAACAGTAACTTCATTATACTCAGACTACTGTTGGAGCATGAAGTTGGAAACCTGTATGAATAGTTGGTGCAGTAACAAACTCTTTCTAGGACAGTTACATAACCATCAACATAAACCTAACAAGTGAAACTTTCTTATTTCCTGATTAGTCTCAATTTAATGGTCTGCTAGATTTGAGGAATTGAATACGCTTCACACTCTTTGAATACAGTATACAATACATATGTACTATAAACCTTCTGGTCTCTTATCTGGTGTATTTAAACAGTTTGGTAATTGTTCCTCTCCTACACACAAAGCCTGCTGTCCGATTTTATTTTTGAAAATGTATAATTAAAGGTGCACTAAAGCAATTTTCATATTAACAATGGTTTAAATTACTGTGTGTAAACTTAAAGGGGCCGTTTGTAGGGCTGCAGCTATTGATTAATTAAGTAATTAAGTTATTCAATTGATTAATTGAGTAACCTGATAAGAAATAGTTTTTCTTTATTAAATAAACTGTAGCAATATAGAAATAGTACATAGGCCTATACATTATAGAAAATAACACAGATCTTCTAAATTGGATTCACTGTTTCCTCTAGGATTTATTTCAGCAGGAGGGGGAAGGCTATACCCTTCACTCTACTTGTATTGGACTATTTTCAAAGAGTGGTTTTGGTACTTTTACTGATCCTTCCTCCAGCTCTAGTTAGCACACCCACTGCCTAACTGCGGTACTGATAATAAAATAAAGTAGATAATAAAAAGTCCCTGTTTATGTAACGCTAACGTAACGTTACTACGGTGTCTTCTTGTACTGTCCAGACTGTGGACATCTAATTAGCTAGTTAGCAGCTACAAATCAGGTTAAAGACAACTAAAACAGCCTAAACCAGAGGAAATACATTTTGGAGCTGGAATCCGCAAGCGATCAGATGATTGATCTCTTTATCTCTTGTGAATTTTTGCCTTTATTAAAAGAAAACAAGGTGCAGATTGACAGGAAAGGGGGATGATACTGTGTTGTTTCTGAGACTGCAGTGACAGTGAAACTTCAGTTTCAACTTCAGTGAAATGTCTTTTTTTGCAAAACAACAGCGCTATTTGTGTGTGGGTGTTTGAGTGGCTGAGAACTGACTCATTTCAGAATATTATTCTTGAAATGACTGATTTTTGATTCTCCTGCTGGAGGCTGTGTGTGCATACTACCTTCACAAGTGTAACTCTAATTTAGAGATGGCCCTGGAGCAAAATCACCTTTTTGTTTCATATTTGACCAGCCCGACCAGTCAGTTTCAATCTATTACTACCTGATGTGCACAAAATGCCTAAATAAATAACCTTGCGAGACAGCTAGATTCACAAAATCACAAGATCACGTGCATCCATCTTGCTAGGCTGGTAGTTACGGGGGTGGGCGCTAGGTGTGATGGAGCGAGAACATTGGTGCTATAGAGGTTAGCGTAGATGCTGCTAGCATCCGTTATGTCATTAATCGAGAGTATTTCTTCATTGAAAGAAGAGTGAAGAACAGCACTGGAGGCTTTTCTCAACAGATTTCTGACAGATTTCAGTAAGACTTATGTTATATGGCTCATTGATCTGATTGGTTGAACTTTGCCCATGATAGATGGTTTTAGACAGTCACCTGCCAAGTATTTTTTTTAAGGTGCATGCCCTTTTCCTAAAGTTTCCAATGACGGCCTCCCAGATGGTTCTATTCAACAAATCTTCTGCAGCAGTCAGGTTCCAAAATGTAAGAATCATTAGAGATCAGGTTACACTTTAGATTACAGTCCGCCACATATAATGCAATAATTTCCAATTGACTAACGATGCCCAAGAACAGAGCATACCAATACATTGGAGTTAGGAAGTATGGAAGTAACCATCTGGAAACCTGAAGAGACTTTAGAGAAGTATTCTTAACTAAGGGGTATTTATTCAAATATTTTTTTATAACACAAAAAATTACACTGTAAATTGAGAAGAATTACACTGTAGAGGAATTGCAAGCATATAAAGGTGAACTACTAGCTGTAGTGCTATAGAGCACCAGACTCTCAGACCAAAACAAATGGATGCCTTAGCCTATATTGATGTTAAACATATTATATATATAACCTTTAAACATCGGAAAAACATTATTATAACTCAAAAAGATCGTACTGATAGGGGCTAATACAGACCACAAACCTCAGCTGACCCTGTCAAGTTATAACAAGTTAAAGATTTCCCACAGGGCAATGTGGTTTTATGGTATAACTAACTATTTGCATTTATAGGATATTGATTTGCCTGCTTTGCTGCTTTGATATACGTTCACCACTGTATTTCTACATTGATTTTGTTGTTCAAACTGTAATAAAAATGTTTTTTTGTAAGAGCAGGAGGGTGAAAACTTCACTTAAAAGACTTTAAAATGCACAGGCACATTCTCCAGACATGAGCACACCAGGTTTACTGATGGCAGCTTTCTAAGTGGTTTTTGAAATCACTGTGACTTAGTGGCTGGTGGCAGAATTAATCTGGCATGAATTACATTTGAAACGAGAGCCACAGGCGTACTGCTGGACAGATATTAGAGCTATGAAGGCAGTTTTTCAGGTGTATGTAATGGCGCCATAGATTAAACAATCCCAGAGCTAACCTCACACAGCAACGCAAGCACACACAAACACACGCACCACGCACGCACGCACACACGTAAGCAGGATGACAAACAGTCCAATGGCCAGCAGCTAACTGGTATATTTGGAGGTAATGATCCGAGAAAGGGGAGCTACCAGTATTTCAAAGAGCTCTGATTATCCTCCCTCACGCACAGCTCTGTGCCAAGTCTGCTTGTCTTGCTCAAATTTAAAGTCCATTACGCAAGTATCCCTTATCATTCTGTGTCTGAGGTATTATGATAACTTTAAAAGCAACACTTACTTCAATCCAAGCTCACACAAGCCACACCTTGTTCAGTTTTCAAACACATCACAGCAGTCAATTTCTAAGGCTTTTCAATGGAGCAAGCACAGATAATATCAAACCTGTTTATTTCAGTCCTGCACACACAAAAAAAGTACCTAGCGTTTGAATCATATATTCACATCCTTATCATAGAACCAAAGTCATTACTTTAGCCATTATCAATATACCGCAGGGGTATTTTTGTGAATTTAAATCCCTCTCTTGGTTGCACACAAATATTGCAAAGACCTTATTTTTAAAAGATTCACCAGAAATTTAGTATAAACAGAACCTGTGTTAGACCCGTGGAGCAAAATAAGCTTCTTTTTTTTCTGACCCACTCTTATTTTGTATAGTGAATAATCAATGTTTCTGCCCCAGACAAAACTTTCAAAATTCAAGATTTAGTGTTACCTCTTCCCTTTGTGGAATGTGTTCCAGTTGTGCAAAATAAATCTTCTTCTCCTCTTTATCCACCTTTTCCTTATAAATCACTTGACAAACCATGTAACACTATGACGCAAAATGAAATATTTTTTTAATGTGCTTAGATGAACTAGGTTCCTTAAAGCCAATGATTTCTCCTCCATTATATCTACTACAATGTGTCTCATGATTACAGCAACAGTTTCATGATAGCATAGTTAGAGGGGAGGACATTGTGCTTTATTCTAATTAAATATTTTTTCTATGTATCTGTTTCAACTTAATCTTATGCAATAAGATCTATCAGGAGCAGTTTCACATCTGTGTCCAGTATTTATTTTGTTTGCTTAGTGCATGCTTGCTGCTTTCAGCACACGGTATACGTGCAGTGAAAGCTGTTTTTGCTTTATCTCAAAAGCACCACGGTACACTGAGTTATGAGCAGGGACATGATTTGTGAAGCATACATGTGTTCTGGTGGCATGACAGGTGCATATACCAGGTCAGAATGTTTGAGAAGCATGACTCATACTCTGCTCCATATACCCATTAGAGGCTCTAAACAATGTCACATTGAGGCTCTAATATATTGTCGATGAGTCCACCGCTCTAACAGTGATGTCCTTGGCTGGGGGCTTATACACTTTCAAGTATACAAACAAACCACTGCCTATTAGCCAATATCAAATATCCTTTTTTCTCTGTTCTCCTTGAATTTCCTTTTGTTTCAAAGTCACAAAGGAAATGGTTGTGTTCTATTAATTGTGATTGTCTTTCATGATCCTTATTTGCAGTACTGGATTGGTATTGGACCTATTCTTACCAACTACTTAGGAGGAAAAGTATAAAATGTACGATAACGTTGATATAAACACTCTAAGGGTGGGGTAAATTATCACGTAATTTGAATATCCAATGCAATTTAATGCTTTATCAAATTATGCAAAAACAGAGGCAGAATATTCGAACAACTTTACAGTAGTAGAAACAGTAGTATCTCTGGTGAATATAAATTCATATAATCTGGACAATGGAATAGGATTCTTAAAGTCGTCCAGAATTACTAAGACAGTGCAACATACTTTTTAAATATTTTTGTCTCACTGCATACAACACATTTTTGAGTCCTACATTTAGGTGTATGTACACTAGCCATAGTGGATCTTTGTTAAGGACATGTTAATGTAGAGTGTTAGCATGTTAAGTTTCAGTTAGTGAAGCTAAAGCTGATGGGAGTGCCATTAGTTTTGCAAGTATTTATTCTAATTAACTGACTAATTAAAATGTTATCCTGATGATGGCTCTATATGAAAAATCAGAGTATCTCCAAAGTGATAACCCATCCAATAGTTGTCAAAACATTACACTAAATGGCAAAAGCTGGTGGTGCTAAAGAAATTGTCAGGGGATCACAAAGGTCAGTAGGAAACATTGTTTGGAAATGTTTTTTACAAAATTGTGTCCCAATCCATCCAGTTGTAGTTGAGATATTTCAATCTGGACCAAAGTGATGGACCAACAGACAGACAGACAGGACCTACATTGCCATCCCTAGAGCCATGCTGCTAACTTTGCCAAAAATAGCCAGGTTGCTTTAGACTTTAGACAACTCATCTCAGTGGTATTTACATCTCTACAATTATTTGATTTATCAAGTTACTCATTAATATACATTTTTTCAATATACTTTTGTTGCTCCCCCAGAGTGACAGCACAGCATGATGTGTTGATATGATGAAAAGGAGAGTATAATGAACTAAGTGTTCTTCATAATGAGGATAGCCTTGATTTATCAATAATAATAAAGGCCACAAAAGGAGGAATACAATTCATTGGTCATTAAGTACAATGTCCCTGCTTTTTTAAGGCATTGTGAATGTGGAAAACTCAATGATGTTAGCTTATAATGAAAAGTGATTCACAGTAACACATTTCTAATCGCTGTGTTCTACCAAGTATCCAATCCCGTTGTGGCATGAGTCATCTGTAGCCACCCATTTATTAAATTATCTTTTTTTTTCTTTTGAGAAAACAGACCAAATTATATTTATGGGTTGCACCACCTCAAACAGCATGTGTTCTGTCCCACAAACATAAAACGGGCATTAGGTAAGGGGTATTGTTGAGTTGTTTGCTTTGCGTCCATTCAAGATCCACTGCCACTTCCTGTAAATGCCCTTCAGAGTGGCCAAACCCAAATATAAGCAATTTTTCCAGACGCACGACAGGAGGCCTTATCCTGTTATTGTTTTGGAAGCAGATGTCTTAGATCCTGACTTTAAAGAAAGCCTAAGGCAGAAACTCAGGAAGCTCCTGTAATGAAGTAGGGCATTCTCTCAGAAGTGGGGCCCACCTGAAAGACCAGGCATGCAATATTGTCTAGCACATTTGCAAATTACAACTCTTGCAACTCCAAGCTTGAGTGAGATATGTATCGAGCTGGTGTGATGTATGACTTAACTTCACTTGTTTACACTCAATCTTACACACCTCTGAAACATGTGGCTATAATCTCAGAAATAACTAACACCTTCTCCTCTCTGGAGCTAATGGATCACCGTAGGGCTCTAAGTGATATTAGCATGCAGAAGATATCATGCACCCACTGAGCCAAGAGTGACAGCATCCCTCTGCACCCTACTGTGTGCTGGTCTTTCTTTTTTTTCTTCTTTTTTTTTGTACACGCACCTCATGTCACGCATTCACCCAGAGGAAAATGGTAGGCTTAGAACCTCATGTACTGAGTGATTACATAAGCAGCAGGAGCCAGAAGTATTAGAGTGTATTATCCTTTGTATTTTACTTCATCAGTGGCTTGGGCCTGAACCTTGTCTCTAATTAGATCTGTCAACTCAAAGCCCAATATCTGTGGGAATGGCACAGAGAACTGCTGAGCAACTGGGATCAACCCAGTGGAGGATGGGATAGAGTTGCTGCACAGGTTTCCATGGCTGCAGAAGTAAGGGAAAATATTTATTTCAGTAATACTGGATGTGATCACCAGCAAAGCAAGCAAAGAGATCAGTGTTTAAAACTAATTTGCCAGTTGTTACTACATGTTTAATATCCACAGCCATTAGTTAATTTAACCCTTAATATAGTTTTTACAGATGCTGTCCCAGTGCCATATCAGCTGTATGACTGGACAAACAGCAAACATCTGTCAACACACAATAACTTAAACAAAAAAAAAACTTGCGGTGTAGATATTAGCTGCCAGTCTTGTTGCCAGTCATGTCTTTTGTATTTTAAGATAAGATAAGGCTTTATTTATCCCTGAGGGGAAATTCTCATGTAACAGCATCACAGAGATTGACTGAGAGGTTAAAAAACAGATAAAGAACTATTTGAATGAAATAAATAAAAAATAAAAAGAAATTAAGAAATTAGAAAGATTAAAAAGCATTACAATACCATCATAAGTGAATTATGCAAATGTTTGTGCAAAAGGAGTCAAGTAGTGCAACTCCAGCTGCAATGATGTGTGAATTCTATATATAGCTAGAGTACATATGTATGAATAATCAGTACAGTACATAATAATACACACAATATGCACACACACACACACACACACACACTATACTATACAGTAATAATACAATACTATGAAGTACATACATGTATAATAGAAATTAAAGATACTCTGATATAGAGTATAATATAATATTAAAATATAAAAGCACAGAAATAGCAACATAGTATGAATATCTTTTTATAGTGACATATGTCCCTATATTGTCTTTTTCATGTTCACTGGAGTCTGTCTGAATTATTACACTACATGTTATAAAAAGTTCGGTCTAGACCTGCTCTNNTATACAAATAAAATTAAATTGAACTGAATTGAATGTGTGCAGATTCAATTAACCATCTTTTCCTTCATCACTCTGAACTGGGCCTGACATTATATGAATCCCTTTCAATACGTTTTTAAGATTTTCTCCGGCAGTGTCATTAATATCAGGAAATCCTGGAGCATAATTTTTTCCATCTGCAATCTGTCTTACTTTCACTCTATTTCCATGATAGTTTATGCTCACCACAAGGAAACATGGACATCTCTCAGCCATGTCATCTTAATTTGCTCTCTTCATGGCAAGAAGAAGCTCTCCTTTATGCTACTCTTATGTCTTATGCTGCTTCAGCATTCCAGTCTTCTTGGCTTCAACTGTCACAGCTTTCTATCCTTTAAATCCATCAGCAGAAATATCAAGCCAGACCTCACGCTGTTTACCTGTTCACCTGAATTCACAATGCCTCACATGCAGTTACATCCATCTGCAACACTATAAAACTTTTTTGCTGACTCCGTTATTAAATCTATAAACCACACCCTAATCTGACTCTATACCTGTGTCTAGTTTCAGAAGCTGGATCTTTAGAAGGATACGGTCCTGACAGAGGCTAAAGTTATCCTCAAAACTGGGCGTTCAGGCATTCCTCATCAACTCCTGAAATCAGACATTTAAACAGATTAGGATGACTTTTACAGTACAAATGATGCCGTTCAACTTAAACACATGATGGATAATTGATAAATTGTCCACCACATTAATCATAAATACCCATATATTTTTCTGTAAGGACCCTGATTTACAACAAACCCAGGCTGTCAACAATAGCTAATGTCTGGCGTCCATTACTCACATCTTGGAGTGGCTTTTTTACAGTGCAGTTTGTTATAGTGTGTATTTACCGGTGACTGACCACCTGAGCTTGAATACCTGGCAAATATGACGTGGTCAGCTGATATTTCTGGACTTCATGAGTTGATGAACAACACCTGAATGCTCCATTAAACAATTTAGCAGCACACTGTGGATTGTGGGATACCTGCGGTAGGGCTGAGTAGCAAACATAGGTTGTGTGCTCCAAATTCAGACTTCAGGCTGTGCTTGGAGGAATCTTTCAAATGGGACAGACCTTGCCAACTTGTTATGACACAGTCTAGAAAAGCAGGCAGCCCCTGAAATGGAACACACAGATTGTTTTTTATTTTCCCCAACCCTATAACCTAAGTCTGCTTGCTCCTGGCAATGCTAACCGTACCAAACTTTCCAATTTTCAGCGCTGACTTTGTTACATTGGGGCAATTACACTTGTTATTTTGTTGTTGTTTTCAGACTTTATCCAGTTTCATTACTCACATGCTGGCTCATTTCAAGTGGCTCACCAAATTTATGTAGTGAGGTTATTAAATATTTTCATTCCAAACTCACAAGTCACATCATTAGATTTAATGTACCATCATTCTTCTTTTTCTTTGTCGTTTCAATTTCCAGTCCGTGCTAAATCATCTTCAGTCTTTAAGTTACTGCTTTGAAATTCCTGTAGATGTGCCATTTTCCAAAACCCATAACCACAAAAAGAGGGAACATCTCTCTGGCATAGATAGAACCAGAGGCTCGGAAATTTAAAGAGCTACACAGTGGCATACAAATCCCGCTTTTCAGTACTTCTATCTCTGTTAGCTTTGGTGTAAGTGTGTTTCATAAATCATGTAATCCATCATTTTCCTACATTTTAAAAAAACGTGTTAGTGTTAACTTACTAGTGGTCAACTACAGTGTTTGGCTTCACAACATTTGTGGTTTATATTATTTCTGTACTACGAGGTACTAAAACAGAATTTAGGTGGAGATTAATACAAATGTGCCTGTTACAAGCTTGCTCATCCATCCAGTTTTATTAATTCAAGACATTTCTACATTGTGCTTTTTCATAGATCTTGATTTTTATGATAAAATTCTTGAGTGATGTACTGTTATCAATTAAGTAATAATTGTGTTTGTGTTAGAGGGGAACAGGTAATCATTGTCACTTGTTGTCTTTTATAATAAATTAAAAACCATTAAAACAAAACCAACTCTAAAATAAATTATGTTATTCCTGTCATCTTGCTTGGATCATCACTACATCAATGCTGGTCAAGGCAGATGACCACCCACCTAGAGCCAAAGGGTCTGTCCTAGGTTTCTGCCTGTTAAAAGGCAGTTTTTC
>NW_023339740.1:14204299-14207630 GCF_004916995.1 Morone saxatilis | reverse complement strand
TTACAAAATCAACCATGTGATTAAAGTGTCTTTCACAAGCATTTTAACAAAAATTTTTGCTTCTAACCTTTAATTGATTTTAATAGAAAACTATCCCTGCAATACACAATTCAAATACAGTCCCTGTCGTCTCACCACCGAAACCTGAAACATGTTATTAGAACATGCTGTCATTTCCACTCTGAATGACAGGTCTTAAACTAGATAACTAGTTAATCTGATGTTTTTCTGATGCTGATGCTTTCTCATCACAGGCTTCACTGCGCAGCCATCATCAACACCAGTATGGACAGCTTTGTAGTTCCACATCAAGTCACACAGTATCTGACAACAAAAACCTTCTTGGTTAAAATAAAATGAGACCCTGAGTCAGAGATCTTCATTCCCCCGAACAGCTCCACAGCTGCAGAGCAGGACAGGGAGGGTACTGATGAATGACTCACATCGCCACCTTGTGGTAGTGATGGGTACGACTGTTTACTGGTTTTACTGAACCGGTGACAGATATAACAAGGGCTTATATGCTGTAGTGCTGGTCATTCCGACTCTTGCCAGAGATGATGATGGAGCTTTCCATTCCTGCAGCATTTTTTTCTAGTAATATTTTAATTTACTGATTTAAATTTTAATTTCTAAAGTTCATATATATTTATATATGTATATATTTGCTATATTTCCATAAGGCATTTCTTTGGATTTACTCAGTATGATTTTGGAGAATTACCTATGAGGAGTGAGGTGTACTGATCACGTATTTTAGACCCTACTTTTGCTGTCCACATTGTAATTTCTGCACCTTTAGATGACCTTTCTCTTGGTGTCCACAATTTGACACGTTTCATATTATTTAGATAAGTGGAAAGATTTTCTCCTCTCAAGCGGTTTGAGTTTTTTTTCTTTTTTTTTTCCAGAAAGTATGGGTGATTGAGGTTAAACCAATCCTTGTTGATCACTTCAGAAATATGTTTTGAGCCTCACGCTTCGTCTTGTCACCTGTGAGGACGCAAGGAAGACTTTGCCACTTAAAACCCCTTCAGGTGACTCCTTCAGCCATTGCATGACTGCACAACCCTGACGCATCTGCAGAGGACAAGACTGCGGCAATGGAAAGTATTTCAAATGAAAGTGACTTTTGGCAATTTAACGAATCCTGGCGAAACTCAAGTCTCGTTAACGGGACCGGTTTGTTGAATCAGACGAACCCTCTGAAGCGGAATGAAGAAGTGGCGAAGGTGGAGGTGACTGTGCTCGCCCTGGTGCTGTTTCTGGCGCTGGCGGGGAACCTGTGCGTCCTGCTGGCCATCCACACCACCAAGCACAGCCAGTCTCGCATGTATTACTTCATGAAGCACCTGAGCATCGCTGATCTAGTTGTGGCGGTATTTCAAGTTCTCCCTCAACTTATCTGGGACATTACATTTCGGTTCTATGGACCGGACATTTTGTGCAGGTTGGTGAAATACCTACAGGTCGTTGGGATGTTCGCCTCCACTTACATGTTAGTTTTGATGTCTGTCGACAGGTGTTTGGCAATCTGTCAGCCTCTTCGTTCTTTGCACAGGAGAAAAGACCGTTTTTATGTCATATTTTCCTGGGTCCTGAGCCTGCTCTTCAGTGTCCCGCAGATGTTCATTTTTTCCCTGAGAGAGGTTGGCTCGGCCGGATCAGGAGTGTATGACTGCTGGGGCGACTTCGTGAAGCCTTGGGGTGCCAAAGCTTACATCACATGGATCAGCCTCACTATATATATCATCCCGGTGGCAATTCTGAGCATCTGCTATGGGCTCATAAGCTTCAAAATATGGCAAAACTTTAAACTGAAAACCAGGCGGGAGCAGTGTATAAGCCTGACGCCCAAAACCTCCAAAGGCAACACGCTGGCCCGAGTGAGCAGCGTCAAGCTCATCTCCAAGGCAAAGATAACCACAGTGAAAATGACTTTTGTGATCGTCGTAGCTTATATCGTCTGCTGGACCCCCTTTTTCTCTGTTCAGATGTGGTCTGCGTGGGATCCAGCAGCGCCCCGTGAAGGTAGGTTGAATTTTAAAGTTTAATATTATACAGAGTGCGCGCCAGTTCTGCGTAATTGTAACTGTAAACTGTTTACTCAAAATGTCATTACGCCTCTGAAGCATTTTGAAACACTTAACAGACTACCCATCTTTTGCCTCCTTTCACATATTCTCCGGAGAATATTGACCAGAGGAAATGGATGGAGAGTCCTTCTTGCGCATCAGTGCTCTTTACGCACGAGGATGCCGGCGCTTGCTTTCCCAAAGGGAACAAAAACACAATTTTGAGATGTGTTTATTCTGTTTTTCCCTTTAAAGTGGGTTGGGCACTGGAGTTTTATGGCTTACTCATGGGTTCTGCTGTTTAGTATCCAGTAAGGGTGCGGTGCGGAGTAAACAAAGTGCAGGTTTGACACTAGAATGGAACATAAACAAAAATGTAGATTTTTATTTTACTACTTCAAGTGTCTGCTGAAAGCACAAATGCCTGGACTTGCATACACACCCAAATATGTGACATTTGGGTGTTGCAATTTTAACAGAAAACTATCCCTATAGTAAACTGTTCAAATACAGTTTGCATTATTAGTGTGAAACACATTATTAGAACATGCTGTCATTTTCCCACTGAATGACAGGTGTTACACTAGATAACTAGCTAATCTGGTCTTTCTCATGTTTGTTTACATTAGGAAAGACAGACCTATATTTTGTTTTCTTATATATTCTTAGAATATATACAATAATGCACCTGTCCCGTGGTAAGAAAAATTGTGATAAAGCCTTCAAAGTGAAAAAACTACATACAAAATTTTCCAAGTTTCCTCTGACCCAACTCAGAGACCGACTGACGGCTAATCATTAATCAAATTAGTGTGCGCCACCACGAGCCAAGCAGCTTGTATTTGTGCCTGTGGGGCACGTTGAAGTGCGTCGTTGACATTTAACCACAATAGGCCAATAAGCAGCCATCTACTGTATGTGGTCCCTATATTTATCGATCCGTTAGGCCATGGCCACACCCATATAACAACAGACTGAAAAAGATTAGAAAGATTTAATAAGCCAATTAAACTTCACAATGTAGCCTATTTGCACAGAGGCTCCTTTCATTGTTTCATTACAGTTATGTAGAGCTAAATAAAGAATTTAATTAATAGCTTTTGTGAAAAGTAAAGATTTAACAGTAATTTGTTTATTTGGTTAGGGACATTTGTTGTATTGAAAAAAGTGAAGGGTAAAGGGAGATAGAAGGGTAGAAGACTTTGCACAATAATATGTCCTTATCCAATATGTGAATGAAAAGGAACAATTACCCC
>NW_023339740.1:14169633-14204239 GCF_004916995.1 Morone saxatilis | reverse complement strand
ATCAGAACAGAGAGTTTCAGGCCTCTGCTCTTTTTTTGTTTTGTTTTGCTCTTGTGTGTTTGTGTAAAAGGTTCCAGCTTGTATATCGCTGTCATCCTCCTCAAGTTGCATTGTTCACGCCGGCTATCTTCACGTTGGAGCTTAACTGTTGCACAATACACCTAGCTGTCATCCAGTTCTTCAACACAGAGGAAGCATATTGCACCGATGACAGGGCAGTATTGTCTGACGCTACTGTACATCTTATGAAGATAAAGTTACAGTAGCCAGAACAGAGCAGCAAATGTGCTCCTGCCTTTGGAAATGGAAAAGAAAGAAATTCATTCATTTTCTGTTGCAGAGCTTGGATCAGTGCAGGGAGGAGGCTGATGTCTGCTAGCTTTCCTCCACGTGAACAGCACTCAGAAAGGCTAGAATTGGCAGTGACACGTGCCAATGTTTGTGTACAAAAGATAGGCCGGAGTGTCACCTGTGTGTTTGTATAGATAAAGTGTCCATTAGAGTCATACTTACAGCAAAGTATGGCTAGAAACAGAACAGAGAGCCCTCCATATAACCACCTTTATTATTTTAACATGGAATTTCTCCAGAACAGGCATGAAAATTGATTATTTTCACTGGTGGACATTTTTCTGCGGGGCAATAAATGATTAACACAGTTTCCTCTGAGCTTCACCTGATAAAGACATCTATTTGTTCCATTTTCACCATCAATTAAACTGACTCTTCAACATAAATGGAGTTTTACTACTTACAGGTTGCTGTCTGTCTTTAAAAGGCCACTCTTAGCAGAAACAAGATTTACAAGCAGCAGTTTCTTTGTCTGAATCTATATGCAGACTCCCACACTTTCTACACCCTGGCCCATTGTTAAAGTAATCATCTCTTCGGCTGATGATTCAGAAATCCCATGAGAGAATAAACAACCAGATGCACAATTTGTCCAAGTTCATAGTTTGACATTTTGGGAAAATATGCTTATTCACTAGCTTGTCAAGAGTTAGATAAGAAGCTAGCTGCCTGACTAAGAAACAGTCTAGCACAAAGCCCCCACATAAAATGGCAAATTATCATTGTTACACAAACAGTTTTGTACAGATTAAAGAAACGGAATATGCCAAGCTAAGCTAACAGATGGGGGGCCTCTGTGGCTCAGAGGCAGAGCGGGGTCATCCCCCCCATTCGGAAGGTTGTTGGGTTCGATCCCGGCCTCCTCCTGCCACATGTCGAAGTATCCTTGAGCAAGATACTGAACCCCAAATTCGCTCCCGATGCATAGCATCAGTGTGTGAATATGTATGAAAGGGTGAATGGCTTTGAGTGGTCGGAAGTATACAAGTACAGGTCCATCCAGATGGCTGGCTGAAGCGTCATATTTGTTCTACAGATGTGCTTTCAATCTCATTAACAAATTCTCATCAAGAAAGCGAATAAGCATATTTCCCAAAATGATGAACTATTCATTTAGTTAAATTTGGACCAGTGGTGTAGCACACAGATACGTTCAAGCCAACCAGTGTAATTTTTTAGATGCATGAAAAAAGGGCCAAATTGCATCATCCCTCAAAGTTCCACCAAAACGACTGAGATATTAGATTAAATACAATTTCCAAGTTGGATTTACTGTGAAGGAGCCAGGACCTTTCGCAGATAGGAAGTTTACCAGTTTTATCACCCCATTACGCTTATCAATACAGTTTTTGGAAATGTCAGGAGACGGTCAAATGCCCCATTCCTTTAAGCTTTGTGAGAGTGACATCACTGTGATTTCACATTTAACAGCTAGACAGATTTCATTATGTGGAGACAAAAACACCTTAAGGTGAAACCCTGACTCAGACACTCACACAAGCTCCCAAAAAATCTGTAAGCACAAACATCTCCCCCTGCTGAGTCTGGTGCCCTCGGACGCTGACTCACACTCTGTGTGCCATCGATTTGCATTAAGTGCTTGATGGACACAAAGCCCAGTGTTCCCTCGCCAAGTGTTCATTTTTTTTTTTATAAAGGTCAGTTCCTATATAGTCACTTTAAAAGCAGTGAGAAAAGCAAAGTGATGTCATAAAAGAACACTCAGAGCAATTTAACTTAAATATCACTTAATGTAAAAAGTTAAAAGTAGATTACTGCTAATGCTTGTTTCCTTTAGGGAACCAGAATCAGTATTAAAGAGTTCTCATTAATGGATCACAGAAGAGTCTTTTGGGCTGCCCAGTGTGAGCTCTGACAATGAGACAGATGTGCCACCCAGGGGATGATTGTTCTTCCTTTTCATTCACTGTGTGATTTATCATTCTCTTGTGAGAGACACCGTGAGCTAATTCACTAAAGACTCTTTCATAGTTCGCCCTATTATTCAAATTAGATCCAGGCTCTGTTCTTATCCACCCTGATAAGAATGCTTGATAACCACCAGTTGGTATTTCTGCATTGTCTCCAGTGTATTCCTTCATCCACGTCAGCAGCATTATAGTCTATATTAGAAGAAGCTGACACAGGGATTGTAAAGTTTGTTGTATAGTTGTGTCGTATCAGCTGATGAATTAACACTTTCTTGCATTTTTGTATTGCAGTTTCATTATTTACTACAATCTTCTGTCATTTTCATTTGTGCATCAGAAAGATTACAATGCAGCACTTAATCAAAAGTAGATTATAAAACCTTTGACACAGAAGGGTAATTAAATGATCTACACTCAGTTAAACTCGTGTTTTAGTCTCATAAATCAAACCCTTAATGGCTGATGATCAATTCTTATTAATCTTGTGTGTGACTTTCGTGCCCTTCCAGAGATCATTTGCGCTGAACAATTTTCGTTTGAGCTCAGGGACTGTCATTAGAGACAACATGAGAATAGCGGGAGCACAGGCAGGCTGAGAGAAAGATTAGCAATCAGTAAGAAGAGGTTAAATACGGGATACGAGCCAATTACATGAATCCGAAACTCATTTGCCAAATGTCAGTTGGATGGTGGAGTTGACATAGCGTAAATGTCATCCAGCGTGCCACTGCAGGTTACTTGTCGTGATGTATCTCACCGCAACGTTGTGTGAGGAACATTTCTGCCTCGCTGTCCATGGTGTTTTTTCAGGAATTTACTTTGTGTTATTTGTGCTTGTTTTAACGGGTCACCATTTAAATTATTTTGTGTTATTTCTCACTTTTGAGCTGCAAGTATTATAAAACTCTTTCCTTCCTCTGATTTAACGTACTGAAAATCTCTCCGGCTATATATTCAATTATACAGTTGTAACTGTACGGTTAAAACTTCTAATTGAACTTGAGCTTTGGCAGAAAATAACAAATGTGTGAAAGGAAAAAAAACGATATGAGTGTACAGCAATGCTAGCTGCTCTGTGAGGTTGTACTAACTGCTAGCATGCTGAGCTAACGTTATCACGCTAACATGCTTGCAACGCAGCTAACTTTAGTGTGTTGGAATTCTTACATTTGATAATTAGCTCTAAATACAAAGTATTTAATAATAATAATAATAAACTAAAGTATTGGACAATTTAAATATTTTACTTGATAATTCTGATTGATTAAATGTAGAGAATTACTAAAGTTCATCCCAATGGTGGATATGAATTTCTCTACCACATTTCAAGGCAGTCTATTTAGTATTTATCAAGAAAATTAATTAAAAACCACAAAACGCTGGATGAAAAGTCAGATTATTGCCAAATGTATTAAGATTCATCCTCTGGGGATATGTGTGCCAAAATTCATGGCTATTCAGACTATTAGATAATTTGAGATATCGCAGTCTGACCAAAGTGATGGACCGACTGATCATCCAACATCACCAAGTGTACAACCAAATAAACTTTCAGCCTGCCACTATCACCTTAACTTTCACAGAGAAAAAAAAGCTGCTGTTTAATTTTTTGTTGTCACAGCACACTAACTCTCTGTCTCATCTCCTGCAGCCATGCCCTTCATCATCTCCATGCTGCTGGCCAGCCTCAACAGCTGCTGTAACCCCTGGATCTACATGTGCTTCGCCGGGCATCTGTTCCAGGATCTTAGGCAGAACTTTCTGTGCTGTTCTACTCGCTACCTCAAGTCATCCCAGTGCCGCTGTGAGCGTGACTTTGACTCTAGTCACAAGAGCAACTCCTCAACCTTTGCCATTAAGAGCACTAGCAGTCAGAGGAGCATCACACAGACTTCCACCACATAAGCACCCGCCCTCCCTCCCCTTTCTCAAGCTGCCCACCATGCCTTTCATCACACGCTGTCGGCCATAAAATATCAGTTCACCTCCTTCTGATTCCTCTCGCCCTGAGGCTTGCTGTTCAAGCCTATAAGGGACAAACAACGAAAGTCTTAATCTTTTATTTTCAGTACTTCACCGTGTAAAATGTAAATGGAATTGTGAAACAGAAAAAATTTACAGAATATTATTTTGTTCATAAAACCTTACTAGATAATCATGGACCAAGCTAAGCTATCACCTGAATCCTTTTGTTTTAGATGTACAGAATATATATTTACATATTTGCAGTGCAGACAAAGTAAATGAAGAAGAAGAGAATATTTGAATCAGTGATTTTTGTAAGCCACCTATAGATTCAGTTGTTGTCACCAGCAAAGCTTATGGATCTTGTTTGTCTGTGTTATGATGAAATTGCTCACCTGTTATATATATTGTGTATGATGTTGTTCACTTTGTTACATTTGCAGTGGGTTGCATACATGTAAACTGTTACTTGAGATATTGTTAGATGTGAGATGTCATGGCTGTCACTGGTAAAGGTTTTTAAAGTTTAAAAAAGAAATAAAGAAAGAAAGCAGCGAATATGCACTGACTTTATTATTTACACCTAGCTAATACTCATTAGAGCTCCCTTTGTGTCCTGAAATGAAAAATCCTTGGCTTGGTTGATGGAAATATTCTAGAGGGATGTTTGTCCGTGCTGAATCAATAACGACCTTGAGTTCCTTCAATTTTTTGGCTGCACATCGAAACTTTTAACATCCTGTTTACCTCAGTCCCAAAATGCATTATTGTGTTGAGATGTGGGGACTGTGCTGACCACTGGAGTGAACTAAAGTGACTCATGTTTGTGGAGGTGTCTTGAGGCAACAATTGCTGAGTGACATGGTGCATTATTCTGCAGGAAGAGACGACAAAGGTACACTCGCATTTATTGTTGCAAAGCTAAGTCTAAGGCTGTTGTTTAGTCAGTTGTATTTATATTCTATGTAAATGTGTCAAGTATTTAAGCCCTCTAGGATGTGTTATTTTAATTATAGCACATCAATTATCATTGCCAAAAATGAGGAGTGGCCTTAATATAAAAAAAGCTGCACAATGAAACAATGCAACCCAATATCTCTACAATGAATACTAACCATGTGAAGTCTATAATGTTCAGTTTTAGTTGAGACACTATAAGACAGGTATTGATTCAGCTTTCAACTCTATTATTCAGCTCATTTTGACATCTCTCTCCCACCTTGAACTGTACTGACAATATAACGTAACAAAGCACAACATCAAAAACTAAAGATTATTACAGATCACTCTCAATACAAGCTTTATACAGATTAGTTATTGCAGGAATATTCAACTGCATGATACAACTGCTTTGATTTTACTATTGTTGGATAACAGGATTCATTAATGAAGTGCCAAATTATACTTTTTCAGTAATATAATTGCACTGCCACTGTATACTGCATTGTTTTATTTTTCTGTTATATTTAGGAGGAGTATACTTCTCCTGTAGCCTTAATAATGTGAACAATGCAATTAAGACTTAACAGAACGCATCAAACCCCTTTGAAATGAATTTCATGATGAAAGATTGTAAGTAATTGTTCCATCCTCAAAGATGCCAATAAGTTTGGAGGGCAGTTTATGTGAACAGTATGTCTGTAATTATATAAGTTCAATTAATCATTTGCAGAAGGCAAATATATAAATAAATGCATAAATAAAATCATGAGATCTGTATTTGTGGAGAATTTTTTGTATTTTGGTTACACCAAACATATTTATGTAATCTACATACTTAATGTCTCTCTACAGTTTTGTCTAATACATTACTCTTGCTCATTAATTACACTGGTTTATACAATCCATTAATCAGGATAATGCTTTATCACAGTGTGTTGTTTATGCTCATATAAAATGTGTGCGTTGTCTAGCACAATACAGGACTGCAAAGAATCGACAAGTAGAAACACACTGAGGTTATGAACAAAGAAACATCAATAATGAATCTCAGACACAGAAGAGAAGCATATTAACAGAAACATGTAGTGATAGAAGTTATCAAAAATATCACTAATACATGGTTAGGATGTTTGGTGAATCTTAAAAATGTATTTCTTTAAGCCTCTCAGAATGATTCGAAACAATACACATACTATACTTTCAATCAAACATTGAACCGGTGATGCAATATACTTCTATTATAAGGACACGATCATTAATTGTACATTTTCAGCCTGTTTGCACAATAGCAGCAAAGCAAATTATACTTTTATACATATATCTTCTTTTCTAATCAAAATAATGCTATGGAACATTACAGGTTTTTACTTTACTGCATCAGTAGTTATGTCCATACTTGTTTACACATACTTGACTAAAATACGCAAATAAGCAAGTTTAATATTCCACTCATCATGCTTCGATAAAAGAGAGTAGATTTTCTGCATGGTTGGTTCCAAACATATTTCATACATCTGCAAGTCTCCAAACAGTTTGTTAGTCACTGTAGAGTCATCACAAATTAAGACGGGAAAGATATCAGAATACCTTTTTACAAACTATAAAGAAATCGGACAAAATAATTATGTAGAGAAAACATTTTCAATTCCTATCTTTTGGTTAGAGTTTTTATAATAATGTTACATATATTTCTCTAATTCAATTCAGTCAGTGTAAAATTAAACAATGGCAGGCACAGCAACATACAGCATCAATATAACTTTTAAGAATGGCCAAATGTAATGCATACATGCAGCACTTTCCGCAGGTGCAGCAGTGGTGGGGAGTTTGTTTCATTTGTTGTGAATGAGTAGCTTCTGTCTTTGCTTAATAAATTCTCATGGCAAGCGGCCCTCTTCTCCCCCAGTGAGGAGCACTGAGCCCTCCAGGAGTGCCAGAGCTGTCACAGAACCACACTGCCTGCTGCAGCTGTCACAGAGCTTCTGGTGGCAAAAGGCACAGCGGGTATGTCAGGACTCAGAGCAGGGAACTTGAGGGTGGGGAGCAGCATGTGAGGGAGGGAGGGAGGGAGGAGGAGTATCAGGGAGTAAGCGAGATGCCAGGACAGATCTTCTGGTGTATAAAAAGGTACCGCACTTCTTCCGATCATATTATAAACACTATTGTGTGAGTACTTAGACTTCTTTGCGCAGTGCAACGCGCACACTGCTGAAGATCTTGCCAAGGGCTTCAAAGAAGGGATCGCAGAAGGTCTGAATGCAGAGAGAGTAGATGCGGCTGATGCACTGTGACTCAATCAGACAGCTCTTGATGCAGGGAACCACAGCCCAGATGTGGCAGAAGGAGATGCATGCAAACAGGAAGCCCCAAAGGAGAGCTACAGGGATTCCGAAGACAGCAGACAAGATGCGGTAGCACCAGTACTTGGACACCGTGAAGGTGGTGTAGCTGAGCTTCCACACACCATCCAGGCTGTGTGTACCGTCAGGCTCTGCAATGACATCCTCAAACTCCACCTAATAAGAAATATAAAAGAGGCTTTCATTAATACACATCCCTGAGCCTGCTTTGCTTTTATCCATCTCCCTTCACCAGACCTCTGTGGGTTCAAAGTAATATGCACATGTTGAGTGTAAAGATTATAATTATGAAAGCTGTAGAGTGTTTGGGTCAAAATTATGCAGAGAAACCAATTTTTGCACTTCATAGAAAACCTTCAATGTAGTGGCAGACAGGAAAAGTTATGGAGTGGCTTTTAATGCTCAAACCAAATCCGTCTAAAAGCTCTATTCCAACACATTTTTTTGTAACTGAAGTTCCCCTCATGTAAAATGCATGAGAGCAACTGTACAATGGTCGAATTTGTTTTCAGTATGTGCCACCTGGTCTTTTGGCCGTGTCTTATTCTGAGATGAAACTCAGCTATAAAATGTTAATTAACTTGTCTGTAATCGTGGCAGGCAAACGCACCGCACACAGCTAAAACCTTTTCTTCCAGACCACTAGAAAGGATCAGTATGGGAAGTAACAAGTCCGCTGTCCACTTCCCACAGAGATAGCAGCCTGAGATCATCCACTGAATGAATGGCTGGACATGCTCTGTTTTATATTTTCTCTGCAAGGCCTCTTTTAGGGATTGCTAGAGTCAAATTCAGCAAAGGAACAACGAATGTCCTTTAGAAACAATAGCTGACAGTGTGTTCCAAAGTTGATGAATCTGATTACACAGAAGATAAGATTCCCTGACTAATTAGAGACACTCTTTCAATAGATTTTATTGATCCACTTTAAATTAGGGACCAGACATTTTATGGATTAGAAATATAAGTGCTTATTCATCACTTACTGTAGGTTCTTGACCAGACTATTGCAAGTAAGGTTAACAAACTGTTCAGTTTAAAGATGCATCATCTTTATCAACTTTTTGTTGTCTGAACAGACATGAGCAGACATGTAAATCATTGCAAACTGAGCCATGCAGGCACTAAACATATGCTCTACTCATAACTCGTGATTTATTATCTTCATTGACCATGTTTACACAAATACCTTCCAGTAAAACAAAATATAATCTCAAAGTATATCTGGCCCGGTCCTTACAAAAAATATTTTGTGGTAATAACATGGCAACAATCACAGGATAAACAGCAGTCAACTCCAGTGTATCAGTTTCACGCTCTTCTACCCAATTCCCAAAATAAACTTCATGTTCTGCGCAGGCAACAGGAATAGCTCTTGGTCTATTTAGGGATTTTCCAGACAGTATAATAACCTGTTCTCCCGTCATTGTTACTGTAAGCCACTTTATTCTTTTTTTTTCTCTCCACATGCTTCCACACATGCCAAGACAGGGGTACCATTCCCAATCCTTTCTGTGACAGGGTGCTGTTTCCATGCTGCACAAACCTTCACCACGTCCTCATTGATCTGCTTGGGGTCTCTGTTAATTAGATCGATCTCCTTGGTGTGGCTGTCCTTTACAATCTTCTCCTCGTTGGTGTTGTACTGGTACTGATCCGCCATGGTGGGGCTGCAGGTCCTCGACAGGCCGGAGACGGTTAGAGTAAACCTTCCTTGATCAAACGCCTCAGTTCTCTTCTGAACCCCTGTATCACCACTGTGACACTCCCTCTGGCATGTCAGTGGACAGCTGCTGCAGACGTCCTGGTAAAAATGGAGGCCTGACCCCCACCCATAAGCACCCACTAACACACACACACACAAACAGAAAGTGTTCACACACACAATGTAATGCACACAGACAGAAAAGG
Organism: Morone saxatilis; assembly: GCF_004916995.1. Classification (NCBI taxonomy): domain Eukaryota; kingdom Metazoa; phylum Chordata; class Actinopteri; family Moronidae; genus Morone; species Morone saxatilis. Next base: position 14,194,779 of record NW_023339740.1, on the reverse strand, counting down.
CATGCCTTAAAGGAGAACCCAGGGTTGTGTCACATTTCACATAGGGTTGTGGGGCTAACTGGGCAGGGTTTGCACAGTGGCACGAATTTCCACCACAGAGTGAGGCAGCAGGCACAAACACACCCTCCTGCTCTGCTCTGTGTCCTAATACTGAACTTCATTTGAAAAGAAATTGAGTTGTATGTTTATTTTCAAAATAGACTTAGTGTCACCATGAGCACAAAGATTACACTGTATTACTATAAGTTATCATTCAGAAAGAAGAATATGATACACATTCAAATACGGTGGTGAGGTGAGGTGGCCATAATAAAGTCCAACTAAGTTAGTAGAGGTCATTTTATTTGTTGTTACGCCTGTTTGAAAAAACTACTGTGGCCATTCTGTCACTGTAACCTTACCTTTGAGAGTAGTAGTCATACTGTGGTTCTGCACTATATGATATATTATCAGTGTTTTGATTCTGTGGTATTTTGTTGTTGTGACTTGGACGACTTGTGTATGTGTAAATGAGCAGAGTGGACATAAAATAAAATGTATTTCGACCATTGGGACTCAATGAGAGAAGGTGAGAAATTAAAATACATTATTTGCTATCATATTCTAATCAACATGTTTGCTTTCACACAATCACAATCATAACGGCATTTAAATTCTTTCACATTCTCAGTGGTGCAGAATAGACTTCATGCAAGGTAGGTCCTGAGTTTCTTATTCCAGATATGTCTGATTGTAGCAAGGCCCAATACATAAAATTCAATAGTCCCCCGAAATAAAACTCTGATTCAGTCTTCCTTAAGCTGTGCAGTTGTTGCTATCAGTCATGGCTTTCTATATCAGCATGTTGCATAAACAAACTCCATAAAGAGGGGGAAGAGGAGGAGGCGCCTATGAAAACTGGTACAAGGACTCATAGCACCCCCAGCTCTCTGTTGCTATTTATCTCAGTCAGTGGGGTGTAAGAACAGTACAGGAAGTATGAATTCGGCATATGGATTGGCATTCCCTGCCCGGTTCCCTGGTGGTAGAGACAGAGACGAGGAGGGAGGGTAGGAATGGGATCAGAGCGCATGTGATCGGGAGCCAACCCAATTAGAGGAGTATTCTTGGCGTGGCAATGGAGAGAGAAGAGGCCAGTTAGGCATGGAGGCAGGGGGACAGAAATAGCTCAGCAGAGAGTCATGGTGGGCATACCTTTGCCTCTATGGGTGTCAATGCAATCAGCTGAGACTGCACCGGCTCCTGTCTTCCATTTAATGTAGACAGACATGCCAGGCTCTCAGACCTATATTTAGAGTCATATTGTATGTAATGGTAAGGGTGGGTATCAGTAACCCTGGTTACTTTACAAACATTGGAGGTGCTCCCGTTGAAATGAACAGAGCTGTGTGTGTTACTTATGACTACTTTGTATTAAATACACATAAATAATATTCTCAATATCCTTAGTGGTACCCTGGTCTAACCTATAAAACTCAGCAAATTAAATAAATTGTTGCACATTTTGGGCAGCAGCCAGTTAGCTTAGCTTAGCATAAAGACTGGAAAGATGGAGGAAAGCTAACCTGGTTCTGTCCGAATGGTAACAAAATCTTCCTACCACCACAACTGACTTCCTGGACTCTCCACAACCTCCCTGCTAAGAAATAGTGCCAAACATAAACCACCAATAAAACATGTTTCCCTTTATTTCCAGTCTTTATGCTAAGCTGAGCTAACTGGCTGCTGGTGGTATATAGCATCATATTGAGCTGACATGAGAGTGGTATCAATTTATCTATCGGTAAGAAAGTGAAGTTGTCAAACTATTCCATTAAGTGACTCACCTGTGCATCATCAGAGAGACCAAATATTGATTAGCTTGTCTTTCTTTACTCTTTCTAAAATTAAAGTAATGTGAAAACCTCACTAAATAAAAAGCACTGTTTTATTGTCTTTTAACACTTTCTTGTCATGACTACTTGATTTACTGTAATTTTTCTCTATAAAGCACTTTGTAACAGTCTTTTAAAACTACATAATGTAAATAAAGATACCGCCTAACCTAACTTGATGACTAGATTCCAGTGACGTGAGTGTTGCACAGTGGCAGCATTTCACTTTTCTCTTATTGAAATTCAACTTTTGATGCTGTTTGCATTGAGGTCACACATATATGTAAGGTAATTAGGTTTTATTTAAGACAGAAAAATGTTTTATCTGCATAAATGTGCCACATCCATGTGCTTACTGGTTTGATATGAACTGAATCTGATTTGAATTTGTGGGCCCTTTTACATCTTTTTTAGTACCGTTATTTGGTCTGTGGCTCCTGATTAACTTGGTCAGATGACATCTGACGCACCCCTAATGCAAAATAATGTTGCAGCAGTCCTCAATAATATGGGAAATGTTTTAATCAAATTTAACCAAACAATTTTCATTATGTCAACTCATCTCCAAACAGGACAGAAAAGGACAATATAAGAAAGACTAAACATTTATAAGAATTCATAAATGCAATTTCATTCAACGTATTTACAATTTCAACGTCAGTAATGTAGTAATGTAATAATTTAGCCTTTCTCAAAGATACACACTTCCAGAGACAATTTAATAGCTCTCAACAGTCATCATCTCTAAATGCTTTTTGGTCTCTTTTGCTTTACAGGCCAATATATCTGGGTTTAGATCATTTTGTAATTTAATTGCATTACACATTTTTTGCTATTTTCTGTAATTGTGCATTTCATTGTTTTAGTACCATTTACCCTACATTCAATCAACACATGCCTGTTTAGGTCTGGAGTTACAAAAGGGACAACTTGACATGTATGTCAGCATGCCAAATGTCATGACAGGTGAGCAAAAACACAAAATAATCAATTATGATGCTGATTATAATTTTGCTGTAAGGAATTAGTATGCAATCTTTTTTCCATATACTCTGTTCATAACCACACATTTATACACTGTGTTTTTCTATCTCTCTTCATCTTTTGCCAGGTAGATGGTGATTCGACTGCAGCACTTTGCAATACTGGTGAAGAAGGGGCTGATGAGAATGTTCAGTATGCTGCCCCACACAGTCTGGACCCAGTGCATGTTGATAAGAAGGAGCTGCACACAAGGCATGATCAACCTGGAGAGATACAGGGAAGTGGACAAAACATGAGCTCATCTCATCGATAAAAATAGAAATCCTTCCATACCCCTAAAAAAGGACAGTAAATAGTCATACCAGATGTGAAGGCAACTGAGCACAGCAAAGAGGAGCCCTGCTACCAGTGAGACCGGCACAGCCAGGAGAAGGGATATGAAGCGGTAGCACCATAGTCTGGACAACTCAAACAGGGCGTGACTCCACAGCCACACTTTATCAAAGCTCCGCACCGAGGGAGGCTCTGCAATCACATCCTCAAACGTGACCTCAAGACACACACAGAGACACTGTAAGTGATTTCTAAGGACAGTTTCACCAAGAATGTGAAATATAATACTGAGAACTGGGGTCTTGGATATGTTGTAGGCCTGGAAGCAAAATCTTGACGTGCATAATGAGGATGATACACACAAATGTACTGCACTGAGCTGTTTTTAATTGCAAACAATGTCAGCTTTAATTATTTATACGTTGCAGTTTATCTTATAGGCAGAAAATAGAATTGTGTTTATGATCATGTCCACATGAGGTCAGTATTATGCAGCTTATTGATATTGAACACATTTAAATGGTAGTCTTATATTACCTGATAACAAGTAATTGGCCTATAAACAAAAAATAAATCTATGTCAGACTAAAACCATATGTATATTTCTGCTTTACTTCAGCTATGCATGATCAGTGTTACATCTGGTTCAGTAATGACAGGAGGAGAGGTACAGTATGCAGTGTACAGCGGGTTTGTTTATTCTACTGACCTGTCAAGTTCTAGACAGTTTCCCTAGACAGAAATGACATGCCTCAGTTTGAGGCCTGTGCTGTGTGTCCTCTGTAAATGTTTATATGTGTTTTGTGTTGATTAAATCTCTGTGACAGCGCACATTACTTACCTTAAGACTCTTGTTGATTCTTTTGGGATCCCTGTCGTGAATCAGAGGCCTTGTGTCTCTGTGGGTGGAATTCAGATCTTCAGATTGCACATCCACTTTGACTTCCATCAGTTCCTCTGCTTGTCTCTTTTCTTTTGATCTCTCGTCCTCCATTTCCACTGAGTTGAGCTGTGTCTCAGCTTGGTCGACTGCTGTGGTCATGTAATTGAAAATATGGAGGATGAGTGGGGCGTAGCAGGAGGATGCCTTACCACTCTAACCTCTGCAGGCTTGTCACTGACACCCAGGTGGAACATAGTGGACTGCTGACTGCCTTGCTTCTTGTTGAGGAATGCCTTTATTGGCTTTTAAAGGCCTGTCTTAAGCGACATTTTCCATGTGACATACTACATGGAAAGTCTCATTTAGATGTGCATGAGAAATATCCAGTGGCCATCGCTAATAACACAAAATCAGCCATCACTTCCTCCTTAAATATTGATGGAGTTATTATGATAAGTGGTCAGTATTGTTGGCACTGTCGTGGCTATAAATCGTCCTCCTTACATCATGAAAGCAGAGTTGGCAGTCTTGGTCCAGTCCATTAAGATCAGACTTCTCTACACTTCAACAGCTTCTTGGCAAGAGCTGTCCTTCTAATCATCCATCCAAGCAGGAACTTTGCTCTTCCACTGTCACTGACCCTCAGAAACCCACTGCCCCTCATGGACCACACACAGTAATGCTTGTGTGTGGTCCGTGAGCACTCATCATTATCTGGTGCAGTTTGTATAACTTGCTGTTGGTAGGCTGAAGACAGTTTGTAGCAAAACCCAACCCCCTCTAGACTCTTCACACTTCCCTTAGGAACTAAATACTAAATAGAGTATGAAACTACAGAATTTAACACATATAATTGAAACAAACAACTCAATATACTGTAAATACCTCTCAGAATATTGGTGTGGTACTTGTAGCTGATGATACATGCCCACATTCACCTCTAGTGTTAAGTATAAATGTCATGGCATTTTTACTCGAATGCAGGTTAATACAGCCATGTACTTATGGATGTATTAACCTGCTAAGGTACCCGGGGGCAAAAATAAGTTGTGACCTATTGTTGACCTGCCTGCTCTCACTCTTTGTGTAAATATCCTGTGGCCTTCAAGTGCCCATCAGATACAGAGCACCCAGCAGAGAAAATGCTGAAGTACTACTTGGAAGCAGGTAATTAAAGTGAATTTATTATATTATTATTATTATTATTATTATTATTATTATTATAGCAATATGAATAGGATCAACAGCATGATCACCAACATCCTAAATAAAGACAACATCAACCAATCTGATAGAGATCTTAAGTTCCATTAAATAATTTCCCTCCCTCTGGGATACAGCATTTAATTGCTTATTTACACATCCAGCAGATACAAAGAAATATGAGCATTCATTTGGACTTGTGTTTCAAGCAACCTGATGAATATAAGTCTATTATTCACTCCCCTTTTGGCTCTGTTTTCTCTACTACCTACTAAATAAAATATCTGACTCTTTAGCTACTAAATACTGTTTTCACCAGCTTGTTGCTAACTTTGTCTGTGTGCTTTTGGGTACTGAGCAGGTGGGTTTTTAACCCAAAAACAGCTGCTTGCTGTAGCCAAAAGCACTGCTATGAGAACAGTGAGAGTGAACCAAATCAGTAAAGTTGCCATCAAAACAATGGGCTGAAAAACGTTAAAATGCTAAGGAGAATTGCAGAATCGAGTGATGATTCTATTAATAAAAATGTTATTAAGCTGATATTTTGCCTTAGACAGCCTTGTACCTATGTTTTTGTACATGTAGTCCATTTTCTGTTACACCTCCAGCACTGCATTTATTAAAGACTCAAATTTTCTACTGTATGATCAAGATGAATTAGTGTATGTTACACTGCAATACCTTCCTACTTGCTGTCTTCTGTCATTCATACTGTGTATAAACCATACTCAGGTCCTAGACATCTGGAATTAAATTTCCAGACTGAGACATTTTTAACATCAGCAAAACATGAAAAAAGATACAAAACAAAAAAACAACAACAAATTTTCTTGATTAGATTTCAGGTTTTATATTCTCCTCACTTCTGTAATCAGTGTACTGTTGGTTACTTTTTAGTGCACCTAGTTATATCATCAAATTGCTTCAGATATTCTGTGACACCAGGAGTGTTTCTTTCTGTCCCTCAGCAGCCACGCAATCATACAGGAAACAGTCTATTCTAACCTATGAATATGACTATCTGCCCCCTTACCAAGTCATCATATGAAACTTCTAATTTTTCTGCATAATTGAAAAATGTATCTGACCATCCACACTGCATATTTCAAATGCCTCTAGTTTATAAATTGTGCCTGTTAATACACTGTTTATTGACACTGATCATGGACATTCCACAGAAAGACAGCAATCTGTCTACAATATCTTATGTACATTGAGACGTCCTTCACATTTAGAAAAAAGCTTGAGCAGACTGTTGGCAGACACGTATCTCACTGTTTGTTGAAAATTCCTAGAAGCCTTCTTGGCAGAGATGTCCAAACAAAGAGGAAGGAGGGGAATTCACTGGTATATAGCGCACTCTGTCGGCCATGGTTTGTCATTGTAGTGTTTTAAAAATAGATCCTCATTATCTATCACTGATGATAAAATCAGCTGCATTTTCCACTCACACATGCTCAAATAGCTCATTTTGTCTCAGTGTTTGCAATAATACCAAAATACTTGTTTTCCTAAGCGCAGCAGCACTGCAGTGGTAGTGGAGGCAGGCAGGGATTGATTAGCAGTTGATTAATGGTGTGTGTGTGGAAACCATGGTGATGAAGAGCCCTCAATATTGTGTTGTGATTGTGTCTGAGGTCTGTAGATGCTCTGCTTAACATATGCTAATTTAGATACATCTGGTACATCTCTGGGTTGGTGTATAAAATATTCATTTTAATGGTTGTCAATAAGATTGTCCTTTGCTGTTACCTGACTAACAACATAAATCTCCTTTGCTCTTCCAAGTAATGTTCCTTAATCCACATGTCTCACACAAACCTTCATGACTTTTTATTTTCTTTCTGCAGGAGACATCAAAGTGTGTATGCTGTCATGTCTAAATCTGTATTGTCTTTCATTAGTTCAGCCTAGATTAAGCCCTTTGACTTTGGAGTGAATGCTCTCCTTTGCGGTTATTCAGCCTGATGAGATTACAGTACTTGTGTAACACCACTCTACAGAAAACCATCAGCAATACCTGGCTCAGTAGGTGATCTTTGCTCTTGCTGTCTTCTGTCATTCATACTGTGTATAAACCATACTCAGGTCCTAGACATCTGGAATTAAATTTCCAGACTGAGACATTTTTAACATCAGCAAAACATGAAAAAAGATGCAAAACAAAAAAACAACAACAAATTTTCTTGATTAGATTTGAGAAGAGAGATCAAAATGCAGAGCTCCAGTAGTCACACCTGGTCTTCCAGATGTTTCTGGAACAACATGTCATTCTAATCTGTTTTAATTAAAAATCATGTCTAAATACAGAGACCTGAGTGTGATGTGATGGATAGTGATTCAGAAGTTGTTCAGACAGGTCATAATAAGACATCCAGACGAATTTGTATTTGTTGATATTGGTTTCCAGATCCAGATGATGTTTTGTTTCTACTCTATTTTTATCATTGTGTGCACACAAGGATTCATGAAATTCAAATCTCTGCATGCACATTTTTTCCATATGTTGTCAGCAGCTGTCATTGTGTTTGGCTAAATAATGTAAAATGTGCACTGCTGGTCTCATTACTGAATGGCTAGACACTTGTGAGCAGAAAATGAACTGAGAGGAGACAAAGAAAAGAAACAGACAGACATATATATATATCAATAATCCAGGATGTTATCCATAAAAGTCTCCCAGCATGTTTCTGTGATGTGTGTGTTCATGCAGCAGCCATATCCACCTGGTGAGAGAGCTAATGCAGTGTGCGCCTAAAAGTATTAAATACACAACCACAGTTATGTAAGAGTGTGTATACTCCAGTTAGTGATGCTATACAGCAAAATGGTGTTTGCCATTATTTGCTTTGACCACACTGTTCTTCTTTATCCGTCGTTTCTGCTGTTTGTGAAAGACTAATACAAACAGCAAAGGCCATAAAATAGCACTTTGTTACCACCCTTAGAGCATTATCAATGGCCAGTAATGATTTCCATTGTAAATTCACTATCTCTACCTCACTGTACCGATGTCACTACTATAGCAGTCCATATTCGCAGGGAGTTGTGCCTTACCCTCAGGCTCTATCCACATGTTAACGAGCCTCCATCTGAACTTATAGGCTGTGTGTGTGTGTGTGTGTGTGTGTCAGTCTGCATGAACCAGAATTAGTGGACTCCAATCAGGATCTAAAGCTAAAGCATACATCCAGCCGAAAGGTCCTCGTTGCTATGTGAGTCACAGGCTCACTCAATTTCCATGACGACAGATGACATTCACCGACGATCAGCATATCTGTTGCACACAGGAACTCCAAGGTATTGTCCCTCAGATTCATTAGAGCTCCTCACATCGCGGAGGCCACTGTGTTTGTGCTCTGAAAGGATTATTTGGTGATATGTGGGACTCACTCTATGCTGCTGTTTATCAAGTTATTCCTTACATTTACATCATCAAACACTTTACAAAGTTCAAAAGAGTCAGTCACTGATATAGATATTGTTATTGACATGAAAAAATTATACAGTGGAACCAACTCATATTCATATGGAATATAAATGGTTCCTAATTAAATACAATATGACATTTAAACATCCATTCAATCATGTCCTTGTTATTGTAATTACACTCCAGACTTTTTACATTTATAAACATAATGAAACATTTCTACAAACATCATTAAAAGCAGGTCAACTGTAATATGAATGGAAAGTGTGCACATTTATCACTATTTCTGTATTTCATGTTACAGTACAGCCCCTTGACCTAAAATGAAAAGGCCTACCTGAATTAGACAATAAAAGGCACTGGGTATTGAATATGTACTTAAAAGATAGGCTCACATTTTTCAAGCTCACCCTAAAACAATACAAACATGTCCATAAGTAAATTAGAAGGATTATTGGTTGCTGTAATTGTTCCTCTTGTCATACTGGCCACAAATAGATCCCTTTGTGTCAGGGGACAAGATCTAGTTATTTTTTCTTGCAAAGAAAAAAAATCCTTAAATTCAGCTGAAGATAATAAAAGGCTATGTTATCCAAATCAAGTGGGGATTTTTGCATTAAACAATGACTGTAGAATTTGTACCCCATCACTGACATTGAATTTTCTTTAAATAATTTTTCTTTGTTGCCTGAACAGAAGGAATAACTACAGCAGCCAATGATTGTTTCTGTGTATATATGGACAGTCAGTATTGTTTTACGGTATACAGTAAAATGTGAGTGTATCCCTTAAAAAAAATGGTTCACAAACTGTCACGGCCCATATATTAGCACTGTATTCCAAAACTCATGTTGGTCAATGTCTAAGCATGCTCCTCGGGTATTTGTCCAGGGATCTTTATCCCCTGGTCCGTAGTGTTTCTGGGATGGGAGTTAGCACATCCGGATAAGGTTTCAGCTGTGCTACTGGTTCTCTGGATGAACTGGAGGAAGTTCTCCTGGAGGGAACCCTCATGGCTGGATGCCCCAAACTCCGCCGGCTGGGTTAAGCAGCAGCGTCTAAACTTTACTAACTCTTCTCTGATTTGCCTGTTCAACAGGCCATAGAAGAACGGGTTAACTGCAAAGGAGGAGTAGGCCAGCCAGGTAACTGCCTCCTCTAAGTCCCCAGGGCTCTGCATGGAGCCAGTCAGCGACATTTGCAGGTGAAAGATGAAGAAGGGCAACCAGCAAACCAAGAACTGACCCACAATGAACACCAAAGTAAGGGCAGCCTTGCCTCCACTGAAGGCCCTCTCTGGAGAAAGTCTCTGGGGCAGAGTACGGGTGGTGGTGATCATGGTGGTCTGGCTGTTGATGGAGTCCGAGCGATCTTTAGCAGGGCTCGCATTTGCCCACGTTGGCACAGCAGGGACCTGCTGCAGGGCTGCAGAACGAGCGACCTTATACACGGCACAGTAAACAGCAAAGATAACCACCGCAGGAACCAGGAAACAGACCACACTGAAGAGCACAGCAAACACACTTCTTAGACGACTGTGGCTCGCGTGGAGAGAGCAGTGAGCTGCAGCTATAGAGCTCTGATGTCCATAAGCTGGCCATCCAAACAGCGTGACCAAAGCTAACAGGACTGACTTTACCCAAATTAGGACCATGACACCAATAGCAAGGTTGATGGTCATCTTGACCTCATAACGCATGGGGTGTACAATATAGAAGTAACGCTCCACACTGATGGCTGTGATGGTTAGAATAGACAGACAGATGAGGAAAACATTGAGAAAGATGTAAACCTGACACTCCAGAACAGTAAACACCACAGTGCCAAAGAACGGTGAGCTGGATATGACACCCAAAGGCATGAGGAGGATGGCACACAGTAGGTCCACTGCACAAAGGTGACACACAAAAGCAAACCTCTTCAGGTGAGGAGCACGGGCAATGGCCACCATCACACCAGTGTTGGCCAACAAAGCAATGAGGTTAAGGGTCACCATGCAGAACAACCCAAAAAGGTCTTTGATCTGTGACTGGGAGCTTGTGACGACGCCCACAGCGGCAGGAACCGTAGGATTGGGCTCCCATAGGGCAGTGGTGAGATTGGTCACTGGGTGATTTGGAACAGAAGCTATCATGGGACCAGTCTTATCGGCCATTATTCATTCACAACTTCCTCCATTTGTATTTTCAGGTGTCTTCATATGTGGATGTCCTGTGCTGAGAAGACATAAAAAACTGTTATTTCCAAATATAAATAACACCCATATAAAGCATGTTCAGACCATGGAGCATCCATCCTTCTGTATATATGTTTTCCCCTCTATCTATATAACATGTAGGAATAACAATAGGAATACTGATTCGGGATAAAGTTTGATTATTTAACATCATGTTAACATTTTTGCTGAGTATTCATCTCTAATTTTGAAACATGAAAACACTTGCTTACATGTTTCAAGTGTAAACAGATACAATTTAAATGCGAAATTATTAAATACAGAAATGGCAGCCTACTTTATGCAAAATCAGTATTAGCTCCGTTGAGGGAAATTCCACACAGCTTTTAAAGATAAGAGTTATGAGGACAATAAGCAGAGAGCTGTTTGCAGTGATCTCAGTTAAGGTTTTTCAGAATGCCTTTGTTTTAGGTCCAACTGGAGTCTATTATATATTTATATATATATTTATTCGTTTAACATTACATTTGTTGATCCTCTTTCACTCTCAAATGCCTTTGACTCTTTACTTTTATCTCAGAAATGAGAATCTGTGAAAATGGATTAACAAACTCTCGTGATATACTAGACTGTATCATATACAACCAAAGGAGAGCGTTCATGAGTAAACAAAAGCTAATGTACATGTGAGGTTTTGTTGGATGTACGGACAATTATGATATTATAAATCCATTAATATAGGAGGATGTAAGTCTGTCCTTTCTGTCCAACAATTGCTAACAAGGAAAAAGGCAATCAAAGCTTTTGCATGTTCTGTCTTTAAAAGCAATGAACATGCTGTGTATGCAGTTCTAATACAAAGACTTTTACTACTTTGCTTTGGAATACACTGAATATGTGAATTGGTATAGTTAAATCAATTTATATTAAGTTTTTGTCTATTTAGGCACGTGATTTGGGAAAGTATAAGTACCTCACATTTTTTCTATCTGCAGTATGCACATGTGTGCTGATAGTAAATCTATGAAAAATCTGTTTAAATACCAATATGTCATTGTGTGGTAAAACATTTTGATTTCTTCAAAGTGAATTTCCATCTAGATTTTTATCACCAAAAATAAAAACACATATAGCACTTACTTACCCATGATCCACTCTCCGTTTGTGTGGTTCAGTCAGTTCAGACCAAACAGGTGTTTGGTTCTTCTGTCCAGAGGTCCAGACTTATCGCACATGTATATATCCAATTAAAGAAGTGCTGATCAACAATTCCATGATGCCATAAGATGGTGAATTATGCTTCCTCTCTCTCCTTTAGTAACACTCTCATTCCTGTCCTGTTCTGTGTATGGCAGTGACTGTCACACATTGTATTGTGTAGTGTTTTTTTTTTTTTCTTTCAAATAGACACACACTCCACTGTCCCACTTCCAGAGGCCAGACTTCCCTGGGTCCTAATTTCCACCAGTTTAAGGGAGAAAGTCATGTTTTTTATTTAAATCAGAGGCTACTGTAACATTACTAGAGAATGTAAATGCTCCACTGATATTAAATAAGGGATTTACTTCTGAAGTGACAGAAATGAAATGCACTACAACAACATGCATACATCTCTCTATAGAGGTGGTTTTCTTTACACCCCAATCACCTGTATTCCATAGTAGTGGTTCAGTAAAATTTCTATTTTGAGCCCAAAAAGTACTGTACCTGAATATTTTTCATTATTAAATTTGTCTCAGAGTGGAGGTATAATACAAGGCAACAGTACACATTTCATCCATCCCAAAAAGTTTAATTTGTTCTCGATGTATTACCAATGTACAAACAACCTGTATTGCCTTTTATCAAATGAAGTCCAGCATACTGAAAATGTCTTGCATCAAAAACATTATTAGTTATCAATGACAAACATATCAGCTCTAAGACTGGAAAACACCTAAAATAGCAAGTATGCAAGTAAGTCTTAAAGCTCAAATTCCAAAAAGGAAAAACATTGCAACACATTTGAGGAGAACTTCAGTTTATTAACTAATCACTGATTCAAGTGATGTCTTAGTGCAAAAATGTTAAGGCAATTGCATAACAAAGAGAGTTGCTCATTACTGACACCATGTGGTGACATATGTAATGATGCTAGAAGACCTATTAGAAGACCTACTAGGCTATTCATGACATACATGTTACATTACTTTGCATTGCAGATGCACATTCAGAGTCTCTCTTAACAGCTGAATTAGATTTGTACCAGTGCTTGAACATTAGCCACAAATTGCACTTTATCCTTCTGCCTGTAAACCTATCTCTGCATACAGTATATTTTTTCACTTCTGGTCTACCATACAACATGATTAAAAATTACTATATAACTGCAAAAGCATGCGGCAAATTACTCCTACATATCAGCAACATTTTCTTTCTGACGACGGTTTAGCATTGCCACAGCGATTAAAAAAAAAAGCTAAGCTACTCAAACCACAACTGAGATACCAAATAGAAAACAAGGGGCAGCATGTGACTTGAAAAGAAAACTGTGCAAATAGCTTGAGGCCTGTTAGATATTTAAAAATTACAATCTAGTAAGAAGTGAAAAAGAGATTTTTTTTCATTGTAGTGGGAAAAGTAAATACAGTATTTGTTATAACGGATAAGCCTGGTCTATCACATCAAGCCACTTTTACAGTGTGCAAAATATAAGGCACAAGGAAGTATGAATTCTTTATGCATCATGGTAGGAATATCTGCACAATAACTGTAGTAATAAAGACAATAACCATATGGTTATGAGAGAAGAACATAGCCAAGCTTATTAGGAAGCACCTTATACAGTATTAAGGGAATGAGGAACCTTTAAAAGACCTGCTTCTTTCTTTGAATTGAATTAGTGCACCGTGTTCACATGTTCAGCTCCAGCAGGTAGCGAAGGCGACACTGGTTCTCTCTGTAGATGAGATATTCACTGTTGCCGAAGTGGCTATCTGAGAACTGGGGCTGTTTTATGGCCTTACCCTGAGGCACAGCCACCGTCTTGCCCTCCAGGGTGATGAAGACATCCTTGGATGGATCTGAAAACACAAGTTAACAGCTTTACTAAGCAAAAAATGTTACATGATATCATAGTAGTTCTCAAAAGCTTTCATTTTCAGCAATATTGTGAAAACGAGTAACAAAATGAGTACAGTAGGATTTTTATTGAATATGATCTCGAACATAAACAGTGTTTCTTGTTTCTTCTCGAGTTGCTGTTTAAGAAATGCAACTCTAACTTTGTGTTTTTAGACACAAAAAGCATTTTGCTCTCTCAATATAATGGTTTATTTTACCATATAAATAAAACTGAGGAAGTACTGTACCTGGTTCGACGCTTCCTCGTGCCACCACACTATCATATCCTGCAGGAGCCTTTTTCAAAGAACAGTCATCTTCGGTGATGGTCTTTTCGTTGCCGAGGGCTACCTCACTCAGAAACATCACTCCAGTGTTTTTAGAGGTACGCACTACAAGTACATGGCAGAAAAATGTGATTTTCAAACACCATGTTATTATTATCTCATTCAACCCGTCTTTTCATACAGCCTCACCGTAAGCTGCCGATTTGCAGTTCTCAGATGCAAAATAGATACCGCGACCAACGCGGCCTCCTGAATGGGGCATTATCCTCAGACCACTCTTCAGGATAGCTGCCACCACCGCTATGTTTGTACCATGCCAAAGCAGACGCCGGTTATCCAGATTGTCGTTCTCACTAAACCGCTCTCCCTGCAATGTGCATCGTATGTGTTAGGTCACCGGACTTCAGCCTTCTGTATCACATGAAACAAGACTGACTGTAGTTCCTACCTCTTTCTCTCGATCAACTTCCCAAACATTGACAATTTTCGGCTTATGATAGCTACATGAAGTCACTGTCAGGTATTTTTCTATGATCTTTAAAAGCAAAAAAAAAAAAAAGTGTTAATATTGGTGGACGGGAGGACAACATGAATGAAAGATGATTTGTTGAAGTGCTACTGAACGTTATTATCGCTTATGACACAGTACCTTGAATATTTCTGAACCCTTGTCCATTAGAGCGAGCCTGCACTTAAGAGAATTGTAGTCCTGGTCTAGAGGATGAGGAACTGTCTCTATCATCTCTTCCTGAGCCTTCTCAGTCTCTGACTTCAGAGTCTGGGCAAGCTCAATGTCAGCCAGCACCTTTACAGAGCATGTGAAAGGAGAAAGACTTTAGGACTGAGAAAACATACAAAGACAGCTCATTCCAACATATGAGCTAAAAACAAATCCCACCATAAGCATCTCTTTCTTCTGCTCCACAATCTCTTTGGTATTGATGGTTGGCGGTCTGTTCCGGCCAAAGTTGTGTGGGACTGTGGTGAAGAACTTTGACGAAAGTTCTTCCAGAGACTTGCCTGCTTTTTTTTTTTGGTTCATGGCTGCCTCAATCTCCTCCAGCACTTCAAAGCCCTTTGCAATCTGCATCTTACTGAGTTTGCCCAAAGGCATCTTCTTGATGTCTGTAAAACATTAACACACACAAACACATACATACACAGATAAAAAAAACACACCCAACCCAACGGTTTTTGCTAAGAAGAGGCACATTGTATTTTGCACATTTTATAGTGCAAATTGTTACTTCAATTACTTCCAAAAGTTAGAAACAAACAAGAAAAAACAATGATCTTGTTAGCAAAGCCCAAGACACTTATCAGACACGGTATGTTCAAAATGAGATAAAGTGCTGTATAAATGCAGACTTCACCCTTTGGTTAATCATTTACATGTCAAATTCTGCACTCTTTGATGTCGTAAGGTTCCTACATTTGTATGGAAATTGGCCTTCCATTTAGAGCAACAGGCACTATTCCAACAGGTATGTGACAGAGCAGGTACTTATATACACTGAACTTCTGTAAGCTCTCCCTGTTTGTATTAAAGGGTTGGTAAACTGAGACACACCCACCTAAGTTCATGCATTCCATCGCCTCCTTGAACATGTCATTGCTGAAGATGAGCTTGATGAGGCTCTCTGTAGCCTCATCGAGGGTGCAGGGTAGGACATTTTTAGACATTCTGACAGTTTTTCCATCAACACTGTCCACCTGTAAGTACAGCCAGTGAGATTTCATGTAGGCTTATACGGAATTGTAAAGATTTTAAATATTTGGAACACCTCCGACAAGTTCATTAATGAAGTCTGCTTCTAGGTTTCATACCTTGACCTCTGCATCCTGTTCTCCATCCACTTCGATCAGGGTATACTTCCCAGGGTGAGACACAAAATTAGACCGATCGCACCAGTTGTTCTTTGTCTTGTCCTTGAACTTTTTCTCAAAGTCCTTGACAGCTTTCTCAGGCTTATCAAACTCGTTAAGTTTGCACTGTCCCGTTTCCCCCTGAATTTAGATCAGAGATGAGGCAATCAGAGGCAATATGCTTTATATAATAAAATGAACCACACTAACATGCGCTGCACCAGCTGTCAATAGTCCCGATTATTACCACAGTGTATTAAACATCAACAGTTATACTAATGATACATTGATTCAAATAATGAATATATTCATTAGCAAATACTATTACAGTCAACACACTTCTCTTCAAATAACGTGCAGTAATAATTTGATCTAATAAAGGATCTGCTGAAGACATTAGTTTCAATAGGCCCTTCGGAGCACAGAAAGAGCACATATACAATAAAACATCAGGAAAATGTGACTCCAATAGATGTTTCCAAGTGCAGTAGTGGTTAATATTTAGAGAAATGTATGAGATTTATGAGCAAAGCGGAAAAAAGTACAGTTAGTACGACTGTGTTGCAGGACAAACTTACCACTCTGCCCCATCTGTTCCATGTGTAGTAATCGTTGCCTGATGCAATAACTTGAATGACATAAAACTTATTGTTGTTATGTCCAATGTTTGTTTGATTGAGCATGCAGTCATAGTCTTCATATATCTGGTGGAGACAACACAGAACATTTTTAACAATGTATTTAAAGAAGTGCATAAAATTCAGGCATTTGCATTGTTGCTCTCTCTTACCTCTCCACTGTCGGACAGTTCGCACTGCTCATCCACCTTCCTCTTGCCTTTCACCTGTGGCCCTGCAGCCAGAAGGGCCTCTTTTGCAGAGGTGAAGGCATCCTTGATCTTTGGTGTCTCCTGTTTTGCTTTCTTGCCACCTGCCTTGGCAGCAGAAGCAGCTCTTCTCTTTGGTGGCATGATCCTGGCTGAAAAACCCTGCACGGAAACTTGCAACATTCGTGATCTGACCTGGGCAAGCTGCCTGGACAAGCTCAGACATGCCTACACTAACCAGCTAACCCTCTGTATGCACCAAAACAAACCAATGAAGCCCCAATGCATACTTACTGAGTAATAACCCGTCAGATACTATATAGATACAGATGTATGCAACCATAACTAACAGCAATTCACTACTACACAACAGTAGTTTTGATGTGTTCTGATCGAGGCCGTCGGAGAGCCTCAGTGCTTTTATTTTTATTCCGAAGATGACCTGATTCTTCCTCAGCTGGGAACTCACCTTTTAACTTTAAACGGTGTCAGTCGGGCTGGGCGACAGGAGAGCAGACGGACGGACAGACAGAGGGTCGGTGCGCTGTGTAACAGTGATTTACGGGAAGTTTACATTCACTTTAATACAGTCATAGAGGAAGAGGTGGAGCTCCACTGTATTTTCCCTGCTTGCTGCTGTCGGGGTGGAGACCGGGGACCGGCAGAGCTAACGTTAGCTGACGGCGGTACCGCCACCCAGCGTATCCCGGCGTGTTACTGCCCCTTCATACAGCTGCTGTGTGACTAATGTTCACCGGATAATAGACGGGAAATACCATCTTGTTCAAGGTTAACGTCCACTGTTATCTTCTGTTAACATATGGAGACACTATAGCTTCACTGTTGTTAAGCATAGTTGTTACACACGTAGTTTAATAATATTATTGTGTTAAATTCACACATATTACTAAAGTAAATTAACATGTTAGAGATGAGTTCACAGTTCAGTATTTATACTTTGATTTAATAAGTGGTTCTTCTCAACCTGGGGTGTTTTAATTTCATTATAATTTCATTGACTAGAAGTTACCTATGGAAGCCCATTCCTGCCAATGTGATAGGAAAAAAGATTTGGTAAGTCATTATAATGAGAAACTCTATCAAAATATTGATATTAGTATCTTAATATTTTGACTTAGTATCTTAATAATTTGTCTTAGTACCACAATATTTTGTCTTAGTATCTCAAAAATAATGAGAAACTTTCATTTTCTCTTTTCCTTTCGATTTTCACATTCACTGTTAATTTAGGTATAAAATGAGTTCCCTTTAGTAGTAGTAAAGTACATCTTCTCTAATAATTAATGTGCAGCTTTTGTCTGCTAAATTCACACCTCAGATATATGATGTATAATATTGCACAGCTGGTGTGTGTGTGTGTTTAGACATTAAATTAATTTTATAATAAGGTTGACTTGAAGAATCAACTTGATAATGATTATTACAATTTGTACACATTTTAGTAAATGTTATTATGGATGGTGTTGTTGGCAACAATGCTGATTGCAGTCTGCTGTGTTTAATCATGACATTGTACTCTCCCTTTTAGGAAATGATAATTACATAACATTTACACTGTGGATTTGTCTGATGAAGATGACTCTCAACAAATAAGTTCATCATGACTGCTGTTATCAACTCTCTTATACAATCAGGTAATACTGTAAAATAATAAATTATTTCCTAATTGTGCATCTAAATATTTAGCTTAACAGGGCTTTTTCTTTGAACATTACACACAGGTTTAGTTTACATTCTTGTTCTTACAGCAAGGAGTTGTTGCAGTACATGCTGTACCTGGTTTATATATCCACAGTAATTTGATGATGGCCACTAAGCAGATCTAATAAAGCAAGACAGCACTCTGATTATCTGTCCACTTCCTCCATATGCAAATACTCTGTTTACTGCAAGCCCGAGGGCTGCCTGCATGTTGCAGTGTGCGAGATTAGATCAAACAACGTGGACACAAGATGGCAGTGTTAAATCACAGATACTGTATGGGTCTATTTTCCAAAGGATCTGCCTTGTGTACACAGAGGTACTGACTGCTGTGTTTATTCGTACGACAGCTTTGGTGGATTTTATCCCATATCAGCAGATGATGATGTTTGTGCTGGTAATTTTCATGTAGAGACTGTTTGGTCTTGGCTATTGAAGCTGATAAATAGACAGCTCAGATTTCAAATCCAGACTGCGCTCAAATTTCCAATGTACTAACATCTTCATATATTTTAAATAGTCAAGATCTTGGATATGAATTGCAGTTCTTCAACAAGTTTATACATGGATTTCTTTTAGGTCTGTGGCTCAGGAGGTAGAGGACGATAAACATTCGTCACACGGTTGATGGTTTGATCCCCAACTCCTCCACAAGTGTCGTTGAGCAAGACTCTGAGCCCATGTATGGCAGCTCTATCAACATCAAGACATATAAAGTTATTTGTCCAAGACGGTTGAAAAACATTTTATATGTGCAGTTCATTTAGCATATTATATATATTTATCTTTTAAGGCACAGATGTAAATTACATGTAACAATGTGGAACGACAGCAGGCAGCATGCAAAGAAATAGACTATAAGTCACCTTGGTATTAATAAAAAACACATTTTATTTACATAAATTACAAGAAAGCACAAACTGGTTCACCAAAATCTACATTAAAAACGTCTTGTATATATTACATTTAACAGATTTACTATAATTTACTCCATTGTTGCAAGTAGAATCTTCAATAAAAACAAGGGCTATATGCGACTTTATCGGCATCTCATTTAAAATCGCTACGAGTCAAAGAACAAAATAAAATTATTGGGACATTGTACTCACAGCACTTTGAGGACAACAAAGTCAGGACGATCTTCTGTGTTACCTCTTTAATATCTGAGACACCTGATTCAGGACTAGTGATTATATAACTGTTTACAATGCTTGGCAAAGGAACTGAGCTAATCTTCACAAGGAGGACGTTGTGGAGTCCACCACCTCTCGTCCGTTACAGACTGTTGGAACAACATTGGAGGCTGATGCTGCAAAACATAAAAACAATAACTCTAAGTTCTTTTGTATTACACAAACAATACAGATAGAGTGTGTAACGTATACCACTGCCCCCCGCCGCCATTCCTTTTTCACTGAGCTACAGTGCTGTAAACAGCCAGGATGTTCTTACAAATGAATTAGCAGCATGCTAATCAAGTAATGAAATCTGGTGATTTGCACTGCAGTTATGTGTTATTATCACATTTTAAATTAATTATCCAGAAACAGTGGGTGCCCCCTGTCTTCAAATTACTGATTTCTAGACAGGACAGAAATGTTCTGTATTTTGTTTGGTTAGTTTAATGGAACAAAAGAACCTTTGAGAAACTGTTAAACCTTTTTGCCCTGCCTGACCTGAACAGCCAATGTTAATGGTGTGACAGAAAGGTGGCCTCATATAGTGATAAAGCAATTATGAATAATGTAATAACGTCTCATTTCAGTACAGTTATTATCAGTAATAATACCTGAAATATACTGTTTTTTCGTACTGAGCTTAGCAAACGCCACCGTGATGTTGTTGTATATCAGGTGGTACCTTGAGAGAAACTGGAGCCTGGGCCGGTGGTGACGCTGAAGCGGGTGGTGGCCACTCTGAGAGTGCTGACATTCTTCTGCGGCTGGAATAGGATGATGTGGACCTTGGGAGCAAAGAGGCAGCCTAACACCACCGACCCACTCAAACTGACAGAGATGCACATGGTGGTGGTCTGAACCTGGAGGAGGAGAGAGAGGTGAGAAATTCACACTCTAAAAACAAAACCACAGAAAATAGGTAGTCTGGCATCAAGCTTTTACTGTATATATCACAGATATTACTCAGTGATACCTTGAGTTTACTTATATGCATCAGAAAAAGTGAACTCACGTTTCTAGATAAATGTCAACAGAATATACCCCATAGTAAGTGCCAATCTTAATTTCACATCAGTTCCAGTATTAATGTTCACACACAGCCCCGGTGCGAATGTTGATACTTTCAGTGACATTTCTTTGATATTAAAACATGTTTATTCAAATATTTGCTGATCCATATAGTTGATGTGCCTCTGAGGTGAAGGCTAAAAACAACCAGAAAGTGCAAGAATATTCATTTTAATGAGAAAGAGATTCAGAAGTCAAGAATCAAAGCCAGATGCAACAGAGGAGAAAGGAGGATGCTATCAACTGGGAATGTTAAAGAGAGGTGTTAAGAGATCTGTTTATTTGCTTGTCAATCAACTGCTTAACCTTCGCTCCTTTTCCCCCTCACCCTGCCCACATCTTGCTATGTATGTGTCATCGGTCTGCTCCTTCATTTCCAATCTCCTCGCAGCTTTCTTTTAGTTTTTTTCCCCTGGATAACAGGGAACAGCCCAGCATCGTGTGGTGTGTGGCAGGTGCATCCCATTTTCACAAGACACAGCAGGTGTCTGTCATCACCCTGAATGCTAATGTTGGTATTAAAATAATGTGGGCTCCAAGTATTGCACTGTGCACACACTGTTCTGCAACAAAGATAACAAACAAAGATAACATGGAAATAGCAAATAAACAACATCCATTAGTTTAGACAGACTGATACAAAATCCGTTTTTTATTTATTTTAATCCTCTTACTCAAATGTTTAATTACTAATTACAATATTCATCAATTGATAATCAATTATATTAAGATAGGAACTAATTGATGAAATAACAGACATTTTGCAACATAGTGGTAACTGACTAAAAGTCATGGTGTAATGAATCACTGAATTTATCTCTGTATTTTGAGATGTATTGCAGGTTGCCATGTGCAATGAATTCAACATTAAGATTCACCTCATGCCACCTGTGAATAACAGTACACATACTGAGCTCAGGTCTTGGGTTGAGATGTAAATTTGAAGAAAAAAAAAAAATAATCTATCATTCTACTATTTTTCTTTTCTGTAAATCTGACCTGCATATTTGAATACAGGCTAACATACAAAAGGCAAGGTGACCTATTATACATAATAATCTCAGCAATAACGAAGTGCACAGAGGCTAAATTTACTTCAGAAATAGTTTTGAATAAAACCGAGGACAGTACTGCATAGGAATGACCTGTTAAGTGGTTTTAATAATTCACAAGATGTTGCTTTGGAAGAGCAGAGGACAAGGAAGCCGCCTTTGCAGTAATTTATTTTCAGATGTCTTCTGCTCGAGTGAGGAGAACAGGATGTAGAGCATGACTACTATGTTTTCTGCTTGTGTCTGTTCACTGTTGTTTTTTACTGTGTTTAGCCTTTAAAGGTATTATTTTATTTCACGAATACAGCACTGCTGCCTCAGATATAAATAATGTCTGCTGTGTTCAGGTAGCTCTATTCCTCTAGAGAACCTCACAGTGGAGATGAGATTCCTCTTTTTATTGGGCTTCGTGCTGTACATTTATTGGAAAGCTTTATTGGATCAACCAGCCACAAGCCAGTCTTTGTAGGCTGGTATGGAGGTTGAACTGGCAAAACCCACAAGTATTTTACTGATGGAGACCAACGCGTGATTTGTTGAGATTTCAGCAGTGGAATGATGTTAATCTCTTGTGTTATTTTAATCTGCTGTAATTAGACGAGCATTTATTGTAAATACACCAACAAATATATATATTTGACCTCATCCTCACTGGTCTCATCAGCTGATCTAGATAGTGTACTACTGTAAATGTATTTCCACTACTAATTCTGCATTGCTAGATCTATTCCCGTATTTCCTCTAAGAGGCACTTCCTGGTACAACTCTTCTGTTGAACACTATGGGAGCTCATACTCCCACTATGTTTAGTATGTGTGAGACAACACCATTAATAGGCTCTATAGTGATCTAGAGCCAAAAATAGGGATGCACAATAATTATCAGGACAGATAAATTATGGGCTGAAAATGGGAAATTTATATTATTATTGAATTCTTATGCAAACGGTTATCATGTTCTGTGATTACCAAAGTATGTTTCTGAAGTATTTGATGTGCTGTGTAAGATTCTGTTAGGTCAGAGCTAGGGCTGTAACAATATACTCAACTCAAGATTCATTACCATTCATGATACTGGGTTCACAATACAATTTCCTCAACACCAACAATCACATTGAAGACAAATTATTACAGAAAACGATTATTTTATTTCTAAGACAAAAATATTCTCCTCAATTTTCTTAAAAAGAACATTTTTTTTTATTTTTAAGGTAAATGCAAAACAATGCATATTTTGGGAGGTCAAAAAGTTGCCACACCTCCAATCTTAAACAGGATGGTGCTCGGTTTTCACCTGCGGCCACCATGTCTTTGCACCTCCATACAGCTACTGACACAAGTGACAACAAGCAAAATCAAAAGTAGATAGTGCCCTCTTCTGTAAAAAAAACTCACGTGACGAAAGCTGCCACCACATATGTCACCTGCCTCCAGATCAGCCATTACTAATCAACCACAATACTAAATACTTATATATATATGGTTTTCAGTTTTAGTTACTCTTTAATGATCCGTTAATGTGGTTGTTAAAATCAAAGGCAATATTTTTTTGTCTTTTTCTGCAGCCTTCTGTGTTTTCATGGAAGTGCTGTGACTTTTGACAGCAGTGGCTGTTTAATCAGTTGTGTTTGCTGCTGAGATGAAATGACCAGCACTGGCATATGAGGAGAGCCCTCTCCCTCAGGGTGCGGAGAGCATCTTCAATATTTTATATGATAATCAAATGTGTTATTCATGGCTCAGTAGACTGTATTTAGTTTACTTTAACATTTTATGACAGACCACAATCAAATCTGTATTTTTTATTCAGCTGGAGATTTGCATCAGGCTGTGACAACAATTTGAGAAGCGGTGTAAAACCATGAGAACAATAGTAATATGTCCCTGTCTGTGAAAAACTAGAGACACCGTGCCAACTCAGTTGCTTCAGTAATTATTCATCGGTCAAAGGGGAGTTTTGCGTCTATCTGATGAGCCCGTTCTGGCTGTGAATTGCTCGTGTTGCCTTAAGGGCCTGGAGGAAGGGTTCCTTTGAGCCTTGCTGGAGTCCCAGGACAGAGGGCACAGCTGGGACTCAGCATCCTAGTCTTTCATGCTCCATTCCACACAGCTACGCACAGGGACACACAGGGATGTTCAGTTCCCTTTAAGCCCTCATGGTCTTGCCTGACTTCTCCATGTTTCTGCAGAGGCGGCTGTGTCTGGGGATTCCTCTTGTCTGTTTCTCCCTTCTGCCTCTCTCTGACTCACTGTTCAGATCCCAGAGGAATAAAACCCCACAGCTCAGGCCACCCTTTTCTCTGAAGTTCTATCAATTCAGTGTACAGTACGTTCCCGTGTCTACAGATGACCATCAGCATTCATTCAGCATGTAAGGTCAGAAACTGAACACTATTTATCTTGTCGGTCCACAATTTATGCATATTAGACACATGCACATCTATCTATCTATAATTTTTTTCCTCATGATGTATGAAATAAATGGACTGTGTGCCTGAGTCACTGGGGGGGGTTACCTTCAAAATAGAGATAGTGTTGTATATAAGGTAGTTTAAAACCTTCTTTTTGGGTGGGTTAGGTTTAGTTGTGCAAACGGTGGGGGTGAAAAGACTTCCTGCAATAAACTTAGAAGCAATGTGAAGGAGTTGTTGTGTCTTCTGTCTATTTCACTTGTGAATTTTAGCCACTGTGTATTTTTAGTTCTCAGAAAACCTAAAATACTTCTTGACAAAATGCTATGTAAGTTACACCAACGTAGAACTAGGGTTTTGTTGTGGGAAGACTACGATATTTGTCAGCCTGTTACACCTCTCCATGACTTGAGCATCCATATTTTATCATTTACTCTCACTTCATTAATATTTAAACTTCAAAGGTAAAATAAGGCTGTTAAAGTTCTTGTCTTGGAGAGCACCTGACAATCTTAAGTATGCAGCTAATTATGAAAAATGCTGTAATAAAAATTATATATTTCTAAGAGCCATGGGCAACACAGACACGGCTGACTGCTGAATCAATACTAGCTGACATTAGTTTCTGATTTCACGCATATGAAATCCAAATTCAACCCCAGAAGAAGTCATTATTTGCTAGGATGTATTCTGCTCAGACTAAGACCCTAAAGTCATCTGAACAAATAATTTAAATACAAATCATTACCACA
>NW_023339740.1:14158163-14169612 GCF_004916995.1 Morone saxatilis | reverse complement strand
AATAAAGTAATATTTCATTATTAGAAAC
Source organism: Morone saxatilis (assembly GCF_004916995.1). Lineage (NCBI taxonomy): Eukaryota > Metazoa > Chordata > Actinopteri > Moronidae > Morone > Morone saxatilis. The sequence continues at coordinate 14,169,584 of NW_023339740.1, read as the reverse complement.
ATGTGTAATAATTATTTTGATTGTGCTTTATTCTCATGAAGCATGTATAACCATAACTCACCCTGTAGTCACTGGCAGTAACGTAGAAAATAGGCTGGAAAGCAAGCCAGATGATGCAGGTGGTGTACATGGTGAACCCGATAAACTTGGCCTCGTTGAAGTTCTCGGGGCATTTGCGGGTCTTGAAGGCATAGACCGTGCAGAGGATAATGAGGATGCAGTTGTAGGTGAGAGACATGAGCATGCTGGAGTCCTTGCTGTTACACTTGAGGGTGACCACGTCACTCCTCTTCGGACTCACTTCTTTTCTTACTCCTGGGGCCTCCACCAGCAGCCAGACCACCACCACTACCAGCTGGCATGAGATCAGTGCACCACAGATGGCAACCTGGGAGGCTGGGCTGATGAATCGAGGCCGCTGGGCTCCATCCTTCACCCCGCTAAAGATCCGAGCGATGCGATTGGTCTTGGTTAGGAGGGCTGAGTAGCACACAGCAAAGGAGGTGCCTAAGCCTAGCCGGCGCAGTGTACAGACTGCCGTGGACGGTTTGGCGATGTAGATGAAGGTCATGCTATAACACATCAACACTCCCAGCAGAAGAATGTAGGAGAGCTCACGTCCACTGGCCTTCACTACGGGTGTCTCATTGTGTTTAAGGAAGAGGCCAATGACAAAGAGCGTACACATCATCCCTAGACAGGAAATGGTGACAGGTCCAATCGCCCAGGCATCTTCCCAGCGGATGTACTCCTCTGGCAGATCGTAACAGCCTGTGAGGTTGGCCAGGGGCCACTGTCCAAAGCTGCAATCAGCACAGGTGAACTCATCCTGCAAATACTGGTAGAGCTGACAGGGGATACAGATCCAGCAGCACACATCTCCAGGCTGCATACTCTTCACTTCGTTCTTCCTGCAGGGGTCACTACACTGGGAGGTTGGTGCAACCTGGCCAGCCCAGGGGATCAGGCTGGTGTTCAGGGTCAGACTCTGAGCCCAGTAGCCGACCTTCTGGTAGACATAGCGTCCATCTTCTTTGTGGTAGTGGAAAATGTTGTAACGGCCAAGGCTGTCCCCGAAGGCATCAAAGCGGACTACATTCTCTGTGTCTGGTGGACGAAATGGTGCTGAAGATGAAAAGAAAACAAGGTAAAAAAAAAAAGGTATAAGAAAGTCAGTGTATAGCGGGTGGAGCTACAATATTGAAGCTGTCAAAGTGAAGTCAAAGCATACGAATTAACATTTGTTTATTCATATTTTGACAGTTGAAATCAGCTGTTTTGGGGAAGGACAGTATCATTTATTTCTTTGCTTATTTATGGCCTTAGCTGACATTTTATTCATCTTGCAGTTTAGACTGAACAATGATGGGAAAGAGGTGCAGATTGTCAATTTATATGACAGAAGACACAGTTTGAGTCTGTTTGCTTTGATGCAAAGGACCGATGACTTGAACAGATGGCACATTATATAAAATAATGTTCAATTTTCCTCATCAAAAGCTTAAATAAACCTCAATTTTCAGTTTTTTAGAAATCATAAATTGACTTTGATAGTAGCTGTGAAAGATTTCTGCGAATAATCTGCAGATTATTCCCTCAATTAATTGATTAATAACTTTCTTAATTTAGGAAAACTGAAAAATGTATAGTTAGTGGTCCACCTGTTTCTGTGTGTTTTCTTCCTGTTTTCTTAGGGCATTGTAGTGCCTGCAGGGACTGACTAATTTAAGGCCTCTCATGCAATCCAGTCTCTGGATAGTAAAATCCTTTGGGTATTTTTTTCACATATTGTAAAAAGCAGAAAAGCACAGCTGGATAAGTTCACATCGCTCCAGCACTATCTCCCATCAATGGAAATGTCAGTATTTACATAAATCGAAGAGTATAAGACAATACAGCTCATTTAGGAAAGTAAGAGCATTTGAATTTTTGGGTCTGTCCTTTGTGATGTGTGGATGTGCCGATGCAAATACTGTTACACATTTTGTGTTGCAGCTTTGTGTAGACAAGCTAAAAAAGTAATATTTGCATCATCACTGTCTGCAGTGTTCAAATTGGAGAGCTCTCTTATTCACATTTAAGCACGAAAAGAAAAAGCCTTCAAGCACAAGGGCGAGGAAATAGTTTCATCTCTGCAAATTGAATCATTACAGATCTTATCTGTAGCTGCAGTGTATAAATTACTCTTGCACTAATTCAACATTTTATATGACTTGGTACGATGAATCTAAATTGATATAACCTAATTCGGCAGCATACACTATGCGCTGAGTGCACTTGAGGAAATTAAATGATATTATATTGGGGTTTTTTACAGATGACAGAATAACGAGAAAAAAGTAGCTGCTTTACATCATGATAATTAATATCACACTGTAATAATATTAGTTCATCAAGATTTTACTCACCATCAAACTTGACCTTGAGAATGTAGTCCCTGTAAAACTTTCTGCCATTGCCAGGTTTAAGAGCATCACACACCTTGGTGGAGTTGGGACATAAGGCCTGCCTCATGTTATGTATGGCAGCAGCTATTGCATAGACAGCGTTGACCACAAACATTATCTTGGATTCTGGCTGAAATGGAGTCTCGCGGAGGGAGTGCTTCCCACAGCCCAGATCATGGAGGCTGCATTGGAACTGATTTTCCCAAAACTCTCTGAACCAGGGATTCCTGGTGTTGTTGTACGGGTGCAGGCCAGTGAAGTAGTCATTAAACTGGGGGATCTGATAGGAGGCCAGTTCAATGGTGAATGCCCCATCGGCCACAGCCTCACTGCCTCTCACTACGCTCTCCTGTGCTCCCCAGCCATCACTGGCCACCCAGGTAAAGGAGACGTTCATGCGGTTGGCTGCCACCAGCAGCTCGCGGGCGTCTTCACTGCGCGTGAACAGGATGACCACCTTGGCATTGGACTTCTGCTGCAGGGAGCGGATCACATTCTCATAACTCCAGCGGCTCATGGAGCGGCTCACTTTGGCTGAAGTGGCAATGCAGATCTGGCGGGCTCGAGCCTCTTGCTGGAAGGCATCAATGCCAGTCTCGCCATAGTCTCCTTCTGATGCCACTGTTGATACATACGTCCAGTTGAAATAACGCAGGATCTCCACCATGGCCTTGGCCTGATAGAAGTCAGGGGGCACGGTGCGGGCAAAGTAGTCATAACGGGTTTTGTCGCTGAGCTTGGCACTGGTGGAAGCGTAGCTGATCTGAGGGATTTGAAAGAGTCGCAGCAGGTTGGCCACCTGGAATAAGCGAGAAACACCAGAATAATTATGTTTGTTGAATCAGCCCTCACACAATATCAATGAACCTTCACTGTAAGTGTTAATATAAATACTACTATGATATATTAGTTGGTAATTAACTTACTACAGTTCACACAGAAAACATACACCTGCCAACTGTGGGAATTGGTTTAATTGCTCATCATTAAATGAATGAATGAAATTGCTACACTACATGGTTTTCCCCCTGCAGATGCAATTAGTCTCACCCCAATTAGTCACTAATTTTTTTACTAGATACCTGCTGAGCCTTTCACAACTCAACTCTCCTACTGACTGAGTGGAGATGTCCTGCATTTAACAATAATGGGGACTGTCTCTCTATCTCATCTCTGCTTATCTGTAGTTAACCAAAATATGTGTACGGAGGACTGAGCGGCCACAGGTGATAGTCACAGTGGATAGAATTTATTGCACTACAAAAACAAACATGTTTTCAGAAAGTTTCTGCTTGTGGAGAGAAGAGAGAAGCAGATGGGGAGAGACAGAGAGGTTGGAGGCAGGGATTGTGAAGTGAAAGGAAGTCAAAGTATCAAGGAATCTTGAAACTTTGCATTTTCTCTGTAATAGGTTTTGTCAGTGTTGTGACACTGTGCGCAGTGTGCAGAAGCAGCTACTGACTAGCTTTTGCTTCAGGCACTTCTGTGGAAGCCTAAGGGGAGCCGGTCTGATCAGTCAAAAGAATGCCAACCTAAATCTGGTTGTCTTTAATGCCGGCTTTCACAACCAGCACACTCATGGCACAACATCTTGAATGCCAATGAATCATTCCTGAAAAAGTCAGGAGAGGAAATTCATATTCAGCTGCATTCACTAAATGTAATTTATCATTTCTATATTGTCAAATTGTGGCTGTATTAGAATAAACATGTCATATTACAAATACTATAGAACTGTGTGCTTTTACATGGGTGAAAGTGAAGTTTTATAAGTATGATTAAAAAAAAAGGTAATTCCATCGCCTCTCCTTTACCCATACACATTTACCCAAATATAGTAACCGTCATGCTAATATATCTACAAATGATGCTGTTGTCGTTGGAGAAGAGTCCCTACATAAACAAGTAGCCCTTTTGTTTTAAGCCAAATCAACCTTTCCAGAGCAATATTATAAGGCCCACAATCGAGAATATATCTTTACTGAATATAAGTCTGAGTAAAAATTGGCCAGTAGTTTTTACATGTGATTGCATTTTTGGCAATAATGTTACTTTGATATCTGATGGAAAACTTTTTCTGTGATGTAACTAGTAATCACATTAAAAGGCATGCACACAGTAGAACCTTAGATTAGATATTTAGTATGATGAGGTCAGTATTTGGCTCTTTAAAGGTCCAGTCTGCAACATTTAGGAGGATCTATTTGCAGAAATAGAATATAATATTCACAGATATGTTTTAATTGGTGTATAATCACCTGAAAATAAGAACTGTTGTGTTTTTGTTACCTTAGAATGCTGTTTTTATCTACAGAGTGAGTGGGTCCTTTTCTGTGGAGTCTGTCATGCTGAACTGCCATGTTTATACAGTAGCCCAGAATGGACAAACAAAATACGGGCTCTACATAGGGCCTTTCACAATTTTTGTGAGTTTCGCAGCCACTGTAGTTTCTCCTACCCACTTGGAATGGAAGGATGAGGCGAGGGAGCTGTAATCTGTGGCTACAGAATCTTCTATACACTGGACCTTTAAAGAGTTTCTTCCTGAATGTAAATTTCTTCCAGTATGCAAATTTCAGGTGTATTGGTCACAAAAAGATGAAGATCAGATTTGGATGGAGAACGGTCTAACAGCCAACATATTCATACATAGATCAAATGTGCCAGCACAGATGAACCGACAGGTCAAGAATAATTAGATATACAGACTCTTCATTGATTAGTATGTATCCCCACTGAAAAAGAGGGAGTGCACTGAGACATTACAATAAATTTAGTGTGATGTGCCTCAATGGATTTTAATCATGGGATCTTTGTTATTCTGCAGGATCAGAGAGATAAATATTAAATGAGCCAATGGCAGTGATTTCCAGACCACTAGCTTCATTGGAATTAATGAGAGAAAGAGTAAAATGAAATGCAACAGCATAAACAAAAGTGACTGGACTACCACCACCCAAACGTTATCATACAGAGGCAATGCTGAACAGATTTACCAGTCTGACATTAGAGCTATTTCTGACTCGTCTGTGGTGTAGTGACTGAAAAAACGAAATGAAAATCTAGATTGTTGAAACACATGAGTGAGCATTTCATATCAGTTCAAAGGTTGGTTTCCCCTGAGATTTCCAGATCACCTGGAGAAACCCTGATTATGCAGACAGGCTAATAATCACATTTCTATGTAAAATCCTCTCTCTCCTTAAACTACCTTGACAGCCTTTCTCAACATGTGGTGAAACAGCTGGCAGCAGCATGCTTGCTCTCCTAGGAAGAAATCAGAGTATGATCTAAAGTGGCATGTGTCACATGAACACTATCTGATTAATCATTTCACATCACTCAATTCTGTATTCTGTAACAGCAGAACCCATTCCCATTATGATAAATTCTCACAAGGGTCTACTCTGTAATTGCATATGAATACTTCTTGGATTTAGTTGTGTGAACTTTGAGTGAACTGACCTAGTCTTTGCTTTCAGCCCCCACAAAAATATCACATAACAAAGCAATGAACAACTCTCAGCTTTATTTCCAGTCCACAAGGGGACTTAAGCATGTTGGTGCCACATTCGTACTCCCCTTACAGAACATGAAAAAGAACACTTGTTAATTGTAGACACTGTAATAGAAGAATGGATTATTAATTTTTATCTACAGAAAATGTTTCAAATCCAGAGCCTAAATGCATTCTAAATACAATATTTTCCCTGAAAGAAAGGGAACCCCTGACTAGATTGTTCAGTCATTAATATTGTTGATATATCATCACTCAAAAAACTCTCTGAGGATCCTTCATCATGTGCTCAGGGGATAAAAAGCTGTATGTTTGAGGACTGCTGCCTGGATACTTGCAGTAAGAATTTAAAATCATAAACAATACATACCTTTGTTCCTGAATGATACTTGTATTTTAGGACATGTAACTCTGATGTAAAGTCAAAAGCTGTGCAGAAACCAGCAGCAAGAAAAGAAAACATGCACTAATGCATGAATAGGTCTGCAGATGGCATAGATAATTTAAAGCCTGATATATTTGCTTCAGGGTGATTAGTGAGATAGATGCTGACTGAACAGTGAGAGATTTTAAATAAGTAACTTCATAAAATTGCTGATAGACATTTTTGTTCACTTTAAGGAACGTGGACACACTCTAGTTCCCATTAGTTTGTTTTAACACAAAGGCAGTCGGAAAGGCTGAGAGGGCTCCTGTAGGTAAGATACAGGAGGTTCTGGTGGGATTTGAATCCAGGCCAGTAAAACTGCATGTAATTCTTAAGCTGAGGGTCTTAACCATCTCTGACAAAGAACGCATGTTGAAGATGCATTAACATATTGGCACATATGTACGACATTCAGAGCAGATGAAGTAGGCCAAGATGGACAGCAACCAATTTAAACCTTCACCTGCTCCTTAGAATTAATTTATTAGCTAGTCAAACATTTAAGAAAGCAAGATATTTTATTTTTTCTTTGCTGAACCTGTGTCTGTACATTAATATATAATTTAATAGAAGTAATACTTAAAAGTCCAGTGTGTAGGATTTAGTGGCATCTAGTGGTGAAGTTGCAGATTGCCACTCCCTCGCTTCACCCTCCTCTCCCAAGTGTGTAGGAGAAACTACAGTGGTAGCGAAGCACGCAAAAAGCAGGTTAGATCTACAGCCAGTATTTGGTTTGTCCATTCTGAGCTACTGTAGAAACATGTCAAGAAGGTGACCTGCAGAGTCTGTAGAAAAAAAAGACTCATTCTAAGGTAACGAAAACACAACAATTCCTATATTCAGGTGATTAAACACCAATGAAAACATACCCATGAATATTATGTTGCATTTCTGCCATAGATCCTCCTAAATCTTACACACTGGACCTTTAAAGGACTTGGATCAGGGTAAGCAGCAGGAGAATAGTGTGGCATTCAGCTCTTTTTACTGCCAGCCGGTCAGTCAGTCAGCCTGCTAGCCTCAGGCCCACATACAGCAGAGCCCACAGCTTATAGGCACAGCTTAGGTGTGGTTGTACATAGAAGTATTTCCTTTAGCTATGGGAGATAAAGAGCCAACTCTGTATGTCCTCAGAGCTCCCCTCTGGTGCTGCACATCACAAACATCTTACAGTAATAGGTTTAAATGCACCTTTCCTCCCGGTCACCACCAAAAGGAATTAATAGGAACAGGCCTATCAGCATCAGCAGTCGTTGTTTAATGCACTGTTAAAACGGCTGTTTGATGAGTGGAGGATTACAGTCAGAGGCTAATGACGGCACTTACTGTAACATGCATGATGGGAGAGTAGAGATCAGATATAGAGAGTGAGCGAGAGAGGCTTCGACAGAGATAAGAGAGGGAGGAGGAAGCCGTGATGAAACAGTAGAAGTAGAGAGCATGTGTGTGTGTGTGCAATAATGTGTGTATACATAATGTAATGGTAATCTACAGTACCATCGCTCTGCTCGCTCTCTGCACTGACACATTTTCTGTTTTTATTTCATGACACAGATAAAATGCAGCAGTTAGGTCTCACTAAAACTTTTAACCTTGCGGATAACTTCGGTTTTATTTGTCGAAAGTTTTGAGTTATCTATCTCTGAGATGTGTTCCTCTAACCCCCACAGTGGAGCTGAATGAGATTTCATTTGTTCAGGTCAAACAGAGAGGGGAACAAATTGAATGGAAACAACAACTCTTTCCAGAAACCTGATGATCGACTACTTTAAAGACTTTGCTGCGATCTTTCAAAACTATTTCTTAGCTTAAACTTCCATTTCCTGTAAAGAACTAGTATGTTGTTGCAGTCAGTCTGAACTATGTGTTAATTTCGAGCACCCAGCTTCAACGTCTGTGTATGGCTGCTGCAAAATAGCAATGCCAAGAAGATGGCTTTGGTTTGTGTTTGTGTGTGTTTGATAGAGAGAGAGAGAGAGAGAGAGAGAGGGAGAGGTGGTCGAGCTACATGCATAGTTAATGGGAGAGAGAGCACCGGTAGCGGTGAATCCGAGAAATAAAACATTATTTTCTGATAGTTTCACAGCTGTTACCTCCTAACACACACACACACACACACACACACACACACACACCGCCTGATCTGTTCACAACAGGACAGTGTTCCCTTTATTAGAAACTGCTTTTAACAAATAAATTGTGCCAATAAACTGCTGACAGTGACTTCTGTGGATTATTAGTCACTGTTTCACGAAATAAATGTTGTTGTCATTTTTGGGGGGGGTGAACTGACCCTTTAAAGGGTGTGTGTGTGTGGCAGTTTTTTGCTGAGAGAGCTTGATGTGCCCTCGGACTCACTGCTGCACTGGTTTCTCTCTCTGGGGAGTGTGTGTGTGTCTATCTGACCTCAGCAGGGGGAGATTAGTAGGTTTGTCCCTCAGCTCAGTCTGCCTGTAGTGATGAATGAAGGCTCTCTCTCTCTCTCTCTCTCTCTCTCTCTCTCACCCCAACACACACACCCCTGGTGATCGATTGCCCCACCAAACCTCTGCCCCAGTCACCATGGCAACACACTGCACCCGTACCCTGAATGATGAACACGTTTAGGACCTCGATCCCTCCTTTTCATTCTCTCCTCACTGCGCCTCCCTTCCTCCACACCCATCCTCTTCTCATCCTCCTCTTATTTATTACTCATTACCCCTCGCATCATTCCTCCAGCTGTCATCCCCCTTTTCTTCCTCCCGCCTAGCCCTCCATCATGCCATTTTTATCCCTCCTCATCCCGTACCTTACTTTCACACCCCCATTATTCCTTTGACTCCATCACTCGTTCTACTGCATCCATCCTCTTCCGCCACCCTCTACCCTTCCTTTCTATTAATCCATCTGCCTCTCCCATCATCTTTTTATTCTTCCTGCTACCCCTCCCATCCCTACTTCTGTCCCTATGCCAACACTTCTACCCCTTCTACCACTCAACCTTTCATTTCTGTCACTCCTTCTATGCACACCTCCCTCCACATCTTCATTTTTCTACACGTTCCTCCCATCTCTATTTGCAGACCTGTCCCTTGTTACTTCCATTTCTCTAACACTATCTCATTTTCTCTCCCATGTCCCATCCATTCCTTCTCTTTCTCATCTCTCTCTTCTTCCATTTCTCCTCAAACTCTACCTTCACCAATCACTCCTCCTGCATTATCAGCATTCCCATTTCACAGAAAACATTTCTTTGCTAAGTGCTGCAAATCGATCACCTGTTAGAAACCCGGAGTCGCGTTTAAAAAGAAACATAAATGCATTTAAAGAAATGAGAGAGGCAGTTATTTGTGTTCTGATCGTGCTGCCTGCGTCCTGTCCTTTTGATTAGTGGACAGTTGTTTGGTTTTTTATTCATCGTATTTCACTGCCACTTAAATTAATAACCCTTTTTTCAAATTACATTTTTGTGAAAGGGACTCAATGCGGCGGCCGTCGAGGTGAGTTAATCAAAACTAACTGCAGGTAATTCAGTTCTGCAGATGAATGTAAGAATCACAGTGGAGTCCATTAGTACTTTACTCTCATTTCTTCACTTTTTAACCCCTTTCAGTGGTGCTGCCGGCTTGACTGAGACTCTTTGTAACAAAAAGAGAAATGCAATAAGAAGCTAAAATTGTTGCTGGAGTTACTCAGAGTTACACCGTTTATTACTGTCTGAGTAACATTTGCTTCCAGTGCCCAGTTCATGACCCACTATGAACCTTGCTGCTGTGTATATGTTCAATATACTGTACGTACTGACTATTATATAAGTTTCATTTGATAATCCCATTAGAATCAGTGTGTGTTTGTTTTACTTGAAGATCTCAGATGACACTGAGTCTAATATGAGACAGTCCGATAGGACAACAGGAGCCTGGGGCTACTCGTCTGATGTTTTTTGAGGACAAGCAGACCTTTCTGGACAGATTGGTAGAACATTTCATCCTTATGACCTGATTCTCATTTCAGTTCTGTTGTTTCTCTTGGCAGAAGCATTCAGTGTCCTGTTGTGTTCGGGGCACAGTAGATACAGAGAAGCAAACAGAGAGAACAAACATGTTGTGTAGTTACACAAATCCAAACTGAAGCCACACAGAATCTAAATATCTAACTTTTCATGTCAAAATATTTGCTGTCTCTGCTCCAGTTCAGTTTGGTCAAAGGAGACATTTTGACCTTGTTATTGTAACACAGCATTTTAGGCTGCGACTAATGATTATTTTGATCAAGAACGGATTGTCAATCCTTTTCCTAATTAATTAATTAGTTGTCTGGTCCTTAAAATGCCAGAAAAATGGTGAAAAGTGTTAAACAATGTTTCCCAAGCCCAAAGTAAGGACTAAAGAAAGAAGAAAATACTCACGTTTGAGAAACTGAAATCAGAATTCGGATTCAGATTTCTGAAGAAATGACTCAAACTGATTAATCAATTATCATCAATATCAAGTTGACAAGTTAATCGGATTAAGCTGTTGCAGCTTGCACTTAAGGTTGCATTGGCAGAGGGTCATAACTTTGCAGGCCGTCTTTTTATGGTGTGTGGATTCGAGAGTGTGAAGATGTGTACACATGAGAATTGGCAGGACGAAGGACCGCGCAGTTTTTTGGGGTTCGAATTTAGGGAGGTTATTAGAGGTCACCGCAGTATTATTCAAAACTTGGAATAGGAGTTCTGTTGACATGTCCTAAGTACCCAATCTGGGGGACATCGTCTTAAAAGGATAAAAATGAATGATATTCTTTTTTTTTGAGCTCTAAGAGCCAACACACATTCAAAACACCTGCAGGTAAAAGGGACTAAAAAACACTTTGGGAAGGGAAAGACGTTCACCGAAACCTTTTTTAATGACATTCCGCCATCATTTGTCGTAACTTAATTACTGCTGACAGAGAGAAAGAAGAGAAAGGGCAACGGGAGAGTGATATTTTATATGATGAGTAAACTGAGATAGCTTGACGTGTGTCACACACTTAAAAACAGAAAGGTTGGATGGCAGGCTGCT
>NW_023339740.1:14142981-14158138 GCF_004916995.1 Morone saxatilis | reverse complement strand
AAGTCAGGGGGCACGGTGGGGCAAAGTAAGTCATAGCGGTTTTGTCGCTGAGCTTGGCCACTGGTGGGAAGCGTAGCTGATCTGGAGGATTTGAAGAGTCGCAGCAGGTTGGCCACTGGAATAACGAGAAACCACCATGAATACATTACTGTTTTGTTGAATCAGCCCTCAACACAATATCCAATGAACCTTTCACGTAAGTGTTAATATAAATTTACTATAGAATATATTTAGTTGGTAATTAACTTACTACAGTTCACACAGAAAACATACACCTGCACACTGTGGAATTGGTTAATTGCTCATCTTAAAATGAAATGAATGAATTGCTACACTACATGTTTATTCCCCCTGCAAGATCGCAATTAGTCTCACCCATTAGTCACTAATTTTTTACTTAGTATACCTGCTGAGGCCCTTTCACAACTCAACTCTCCTACTGACTGAGTGGAGATTCCTGCAATTCAACCAATAATGGGGATGTCTCTCTATCTCATCTCTGCTTATTCTTATTAACCAATAATATTGTGTACGAGGACCTGAGCGGCCACAGGTGATAGTCACAGTGGATAGAATTATTGCCACTTACAAAAACAAACATGTTTTCAGAAAGTTTCTGCTTGGGAGAGAAGGAGAAGCAGATGGGGAGAGACAGAGAGGTGAGGCAGGGATTGTGAAGTGAAAGGAAGTCAAAGTATCAAGGAATCTTTGAAACTTTGCATTTTCTCTGTAATAGGTTTTGTCAGTGTTGCACTGTGCGCAGTGTGCAGAAGCAGCTACTGACTAGCTTTGCTTCAGGCACTTCTGTGGAAGCCTAAGGGGAAGCCGTCTATCAGTCAAAAGAATGCCAACCTAAATCTGGTTGTCTTTAATGCCGCTTTCACAACCAGCACACTCAATGGCACAACATCTTTGAATGCCAATGGTCATTCCTGAAAAAGTCAGAGAAGGAAATTCATATTCAGCTGCATTCATAAATGTAATTTATCATTCCTATATTGTCAAATTGGTGGTGTAAGAATAACATGTCATATTACAAATACTATAGAACTGTGTGTTACATGGGTGAAAGTGAAGTTTTATAAGTATGATTAAAAAAAAAAGGGCAATTCCATCGCCTCTCCTTTACCCATCACATTTACCAAATATATACACGTCAGCTTAATATATCTACAATGATGCTGTTGTCGTTAGTGAGAAGAGTCCCTACATAAACCAGAGTAGCCCTTTTGTTTTAAGCCAAAATCAACCTTTTCCAGAGCAAATTTTTTTATTATTTTTTAAGGCCCACAATGAGAATATATCTTTTACTGGAATATAAGTCTGGAGTAAAAATTGGCCAGTATTTTTTACATGTGATTGCATTTTTGGCAATAATGTTACTTTGATATCTGATGGAAAACTTTTTCTTTGATGTAACTAAGTTAATCACATTAAAAGGCATGCACACAGTAGAACCTTAGATTAGATATTTCAGTATGATGAGGTCAGTATTGGCTCTTTAAAGGTCCAGTCTGCAATCATTTAGGAGGAATCTATTTGCAGAAAATAGAATATAATATTCACGATAATTTTTAATTGGTGTATATTCACCTGGAAAATAAGAAACTGTTGTGTTTTTGTTACCTTAGAATGCTGTTTTTATCTACAGAGTGAGTGGGTCCTTTCTGTGAGTCTGTCATGCTGAACGCCATGTTTATACAGTAATCCAGAATGACAAACAAAATACTGGGGCTCTACATAGGGCCTTTCACATTTTTTGTTGAGTTTCGCACAACTGTAGTTTCTCCTACCCACTTGGAATGGAAGATGAGGCGAGGGAGCTGTAATCTGCTGGCTTACAGATCTTCTATACACTGACCTTTAAAGAGTTTCTTCCTGAATGTAAATTTCTTCCAGTATGCAAATTTCAGGTGTATTGTCACAAAAAGAGAAGACAGATTTGATGGAGAACGTCTAACAGCCAACATTATTCATACATAGTCAAATGTGCCAGCACAGATGAACCGACAGGTCAAGAATAATTAGATATACAGATCTTCATTGATTTAGTATGTATTCCCACTTAAAAAAGAGGGAGTGCTGAGACATACAATAAATTTAGTTGTGATGGCCTCCAATGGAATTTAATCATGGGATCTTGTTATTCTGCAGGATCAGAGAGATTAAATATTAAATGAGCCAATGGCATGATTTCCAAGACCACTAAGCTTCATTGGAATTAATGAGAGAAAGAGTTAAAATGGAAATGCAACAGCATAAACAAAAGTGACTGGACTACCACCACCCAAACGTTATCATACAGAGGCAATGCTGAACAGATTTACCAGTTGACATTAGAGCTATTTCTGACTCGTCTGTGGTGTAGTGACTGAAAAAAAACGAAATGAAAAATTCTAGATTGTTTAAAACACATGAGTGAGCATTTCATATCATTCAAAGGTTTTTTTCCCTGAGATTTCCAGATCACCCTGGAAGAAACCTCTGGATTATGCAGACAGGTAATAATCACATTCTAGGTAAAATCCTCTCTCTCTTAAACTACCATTGACAGCCTTTCTCAACATGTTGGTGAAACAAGCTGGCACGCATGCTTGCTCTCCTAGGAAGAAATCAGAGTATGATCTAAGTGGCATGTGTCACATGAAACACTATGATTTAATCATTTCCACATCACTCAATTCTGTATTCTGTAACAGCAGAACCCATTTCCCATTATGATAAAATTTCCACAAGTCTACTCGTAATTGCATTGAATACTTCTTGGATTTAGTTGTGTGAACTTTGAGTGAACTGGACTAGTCTTGTTTCAGCACCCACAAAAATATCACATACAAAAGCAATTGAACAACTCTCAGCTTTATTTCAGTCCACAAGGGACTTAAGCATGTTGTGCCACATTCGTACTCCCACTTACAGGAACATGAAAAAGAACACTTGTTAAATTGTAGACACTGTTAATAGAAGAATGGATTATTAATTTTTATCTACAGAAAATGTTCAAATCCAGACCTAAATGCTTCTAAATACAATTTATTTTCCCGAAAGAAAGGAAACCCCTGACCTAGATTGTTCAGTATTAATATTGTTGATATATCATCACTCAAAAAACTCTCTGAGGATCCTTCATCATGTGCTCAGGGGATAAAAAGCTGTATGTTTGAGGACTGACTGCCTGGATACTTGCAGTAAGAATTTAAAAATCATAAAACAATACATTACTTTGTCTGAATTCTATACTTGTATTTTTAGGACATGTAAACTCTGATTAAATCAAAAAGCTGTGCAGTAAACCAGCAGCAAAGAAAAGAAACATGCCACTAATGCATGAATAGGTCTGCAGATGTCATAGTAATTTAAAAGCCTGATATTTATTTGCTTCAGGGTTGATTAGTGAGATAGATGCTGACTGAACATGAGAGATTTTTAAAATAAGTAACTTCATAAAATTGCTATAGACATTTTTTGTTCACTTTAAGGAACGTGGACACACTTAGTTCCCATTAGTTTGTTTTAACACAAAGGCAGTCGGAAAGGCTGAGAGGGCTCCTGTAGGTAAGATACAGGATTCTGGTGGGATTTGAATCCAGGCCAGTAAAACTGCATGTACATTCTTAAGTGAGGGTCTTAACCATCTCTGAACAAAAACGCATGTTGAAGTGCATTAACAATATTGGCACATATGTACGACATTCAGAGCAGATGAAGTAGGGCCAAGATGGACAGAAACAATTTAAAACCTTCACCTGCTCCTTAATTATTTATTAGCTAGTCAAACATTTTAAACGGAAGCAAGATATTTTATTTTTTCTTTTGCTGAAACCTGTGTCCGTACATTAATATATTAATTTAATAAAAGTAATACTTAAAAAGTCCCAGTGTGTAGGGATTTAGTGGACATCTAGTGGTGAAGTTGCAGATTGCCACTCCTCGATTCCACCCTCCTCTCCCAAGGTGTAGAGAAAACTACAGTGGGTGCGAAGCACGCAAAAAGCAGGTATAGATCTACAGCCGTATTTGGTTTGTCCATTCTGAGCTAACTGTATAAACATGTCAAGAAGGTGAACCTGCAGAGTCTGTAGAAAAAAAAGACTCAATTCTAACGGTACGAAAACAAACAATTCCTATATATGAATACCATATGAAAACTATACCCATGAATATTATGTTGCATTTCTGCTCATAATCCTCCTAAGATGTACACACTGGAACTTTTGGCTAATATTAAAAACATGCATCTGTATTGGCACCTGTATAGTGTTAATGTGATTATTTTTTCCCACACAGGATATAGTACGCATCCATTCTGCTGAAATTCGGCATATCTTTGTTGGTAGTGAACTGAGTAATTTCTCTGCAGGTATTAAATGAGCTCTCATGCCAGTTAAGTAATCCACATTACATGTGGTTAATGGAGTGATAAAGCACAGTGGCCAGATGTGTCACCAAACAATGGTTCTATTGGTTTTACCTGTTGCTGTACATCTGTTTGTCTCTCTGTCTCTCTGTCTCTCTCTGTCTCTCTCTCTCTCTCTTCTTTCTCCCCCAAAACTGGTCAAGCAATGAACCACCCACCTAGAGCCGAAGGTCTGTCGAGTTCTGCCGTTAAAAGGCAGTTTTTCCTGCCCCCGTCGCCAAAGTGCATTGCTCCATGGTATACTGTTGAGGTCTAAATGTCTCATAATGAGTTCGGTCTAGAGCTCTATTTGAAAAGTGTCCTGAGAATAACTTCTGTTATGAATTGGCGCTATACAAATAAAATTGAATTGAATTGAATTAAATTGAATTGGAAATCATTATATAGATGTTCACATAGCTTATATTAAAAGCCAAGACTCTTCCACCTGCCAAAGCCTGTGACTGACTGACTGATTGTGAGTGTAGAGACCTTTGGTCGATATCAGGAGGCACAGAATTATAGAGATCTGGAAGACCAAGATAGTGACCATGTTCCTCCTTTTGACTCTTCATATGATTATATATAAGCTTTGTAATTTTGATGGACAGGAGTGGAGCACCTTTACCCAGTCCCCACCCTGCAACTATCTGCAACTGCACAAGGATTCTCACTCAAGAATCTCAATGTAATGGGTTCAAAGGAGCACAAAAGTCCTGGAGCTTAAGATACCAGAGGCCAACAAGAGCAGTTGAGAAGGGCTGTGGGTATAAGTTGCATGACACCAGAAAAGCTGAGCCAGAGCCAGAAAGATGTGCAGTGCATTAAAGTCTTCTATAGCAAGTTTATATCCTGCAGACATTGTTGTTCAGCAAATTGCGCTTGGATGGTGTTGTGTCTTCCTGCCTACAGATGCAAGTTTTAAGGAGGCTGTGATAATGTTTCCTGAGTTTCACAAAGCAACATGTCCAACATACTGTAGGCAGGCCTGCATTAGCATTGTTGTCTCTGCTGTGTGTACACCAGAAATAAAGGGGAAAACAGCCTTTAGCTAATTAAGTTATATATTTAATTTGGTATTTCACTTGTCAATGTCTTACAATATTAGTTACTACAAAAGTCACTCATATAACATGTATGCTGTAATTATTCCACTGCAAAAGTAACCTGTAACATCTTTTAATTTAGTTACATAAGATGTCAGTAGCATAATGGTTACAGCCGCAGTTGTATTTTGGTGGCTTAGTGTCAATGTATGCATGATGTGTGTCAGGTGTGAGTGTGTGTCCATGAACCAAGTGATTGGCTCCCTCTGGATCCCTCCAAGATGGCCGGTGGCAGAGGAGTAAGGTAGTTGCGACGGGCTGCAGTGCAAGCTATAATGATTGGCCCTAGCTATCGTATATTGTATCGTCTTGTCAGCCTGTCCTTGCTCATTTTTATTTAGACACAAGGGAGGACAGGAGGGTTATCACGAAATCTCAGAATTTTAGTCACAACACCGAAAATCTTGTTCCACCCTGTAGGAATTGTTGCTAGCATCCAAAGTAGATCCTTCATACGACTAAACTGCAAGTATATAATAAATAGTTATCATTATTTCTTAAGATTTTAGCCACAAGGTATAGTTTACGGACTCTCACTTTCAGCTACAGGGATCATCGTTCATCGGACAGCACCTATTTTAATTAAGAAACTTAAGAAGTGGCCCAGTGTGGCTTTGCACCGGAGGGACTGAGCAGATTACTGTGAAAATGGTTTCCTCCCAAGCAATGAGAGCATACAGGACCTGGTAGCTGCATTTGACACACAGACACCGAGTAACAGGATTGCTCTTTTTATTTGTCGTATATGGTTTCCATAGAGATACCCCTACCAGCGAACACCATGAGCTAGAATTATTATGCCCATGTTCAAAATACAGTTGTATAAAACAGCATAAAAGCTATTTATACATGAAAAAAACTTGATTGTTTACAAAAATGTGTTGCCTTTACAAACACCCTGTAGTAGAAATATAGAATTAACTGATATAGTTGATTATAAACGAAATAGAAACGCAGTTTCTTTTTGCAGCAAACTTCACATACGGCACTTATTTTGATTTGTGTCTGCATTAAAGAGAAAAAAATAAGTAAGGTGTGTGAGAAGGGACACAGTTGGGGCAATGGTCAAATAACAGAGCTAGAGATATACAGGGACACAGAAATAAGAGACTGAGAGAGTGTCCTGGTCCAGGAAATATCAGGCCTACTTTGTAGAGATGTCATGATTTTTTCTACATGAAAAGCCCATCTGCTCTTCCCAGAAGACTGTCTCAATGTGCTTCTACAGCAATAACACTGTATTCCCAGAGCAGCAGTCCTTAACTCCACTCAGTATCACACATATACAGCCCACTGCAGCGCTCTGAAACACACACACATGCAAACACATACACGAGGAGCGGACATGCATGCACATACAGTATACGCATAGTGTATAATGGATCATTATTAGTTTATTTCTTATGATTTAGTTGCTTGGCAACAGAGTTAACAGGGTGGAAATATGAACTGTTAAGATACCTAGAGCAAGGATGTTTTTTGATCCGGTCCTGCCCCCTCATCCTGCTGGATACTATGAATCTCCTTTGTGCTGCAAAAGTCTTTTAAAGCCCCCAGAGTCCTGCAACCATTCAGACTACATCACATGTTAAGATATGGATGTGCTTCCATTCATTTACAATGTCAGTAACTCAGCTTTTGACGTGCACTTGCTTCCATTCATTTAATTTCTTTCCTCTGTGACTCAGTGCATTATCACCTCTTTACAACTGGGTCTGTTCTGTCACACATCACAAACATGCTCAGTGCAACCAGCAGGAAAGTTAAGTTCAACAAAAAAATCCTGACAAACCAAATTGGGGCTGATTTTACCCCACCTTGTCATTTATATCTGATATCAGGAAGTTTGTGCGGTGGACCTTATATGTATTTCAACTGCACAAATAGTGCGTTCTGCCAAGCCACTAAATAATCCAATCACATGTGAATTATTTACGATTTTGGTAGCACGGTCTTAACTTTTACCCATGAATAATGCATTTTCACTGCCTGGCTTTACTGATACGTTTCATCATTATTGTTCTCTCTGGCATGAATTCTGTCATGTGTGTATCCATGTTTAAATCCTTTGTATGACTCATGAATGCTCCAGAGATTGGCACTGTCTACCTGCAGATGAAGACAATTCTATAAATAGGGTTGTTTGTGGATAATAAAAAAAGAGATTCTGCTCGTAAATTTACTCTGTTATTCCATTCAGGTTAGTCTGCAAATGTCAAGCAGTGTGTTCATATCACAATCTATATCTTTAAATTTGAGCATGCATCCTTGTTAATGTGTCTTCTCCTGTCTCATTAATCAGTAAAAATTACAACATCTCAGACAGTGCGCTAAAATATTCCAGTTAATTCACAAAGGTACCATTACACAATAGGAGCTTTCATCCAAATACCTTGGACCAAGGCAGGTCTCTACATCCAGACTGCGATTTTTCTGCACTGCTCTGAAGGATCAGAGTAGGTCATTTTTCATTGTTTGCAGATTGGTTCCAGAAATTTCATCTATCTGTGTTCATGTCTGAGAATAATTCTTTAGTGCGTGTTTGAGTATTTGACATTCCCGAGGTGTTGTTCCTCTAATGCGTCCTGGTGATTATGATGTTTTTCCTGGGGGATGCTCGCTTACCAATGAGTCATATTTAGCTGCACAGACTGCTGTCGGGGTAACAAAAGTGGAGTCCCTTCCATGTATTAATCAGAAGCCAGCCCCGAGGCTAGATGTTCCTGGACTGTAATTGTAGAATATAATACATCTCTGATTGACCCATGCCTTTAGGATACTGAGGAGTAATGAGGCTGTTTCCCCTATAAAGCAGCTATATCCAGAAAAAAATCTTATACTGGATGCAGACTTGCAGTGTTTGTAGACTGTTTATGATTATAACATTTTTACTGTCAGTATGCTACAATACTACTAGTATCTTGTACTGTATCTTGTCAGCGCTGCAGCTCTTCACACTTGAATGAAGATGCTGAATGTACTGAACATGTCATCACAAGGTCATTACTCACCTTGCACTAATAACCTGCTGTCTAGATAGACCACAGGTAAAATGTTCATGGCTAAACACTTGAATCACTATTTCTACAAGTAGATTAATTCAAATTGTCCAGAAGGCATCACAGTCTTCCCCCTTGACTGTTTAAGATAGAGGCTTTTTGATTCTCAACATGATGCCATGTGACTCACTCCATCCTCCACCCTGACCTCACCCCCCACCCTGTGATCATATCTGCCTGTCACTCTCTCAGTGTTTCTGTGAAACATGATCACTTATTCGATCCCTCTACATCCTCTGTGCAGCAGGCACACCTCTGCCAAACCACCAGACAGCCCGGCAGCAACCACAGATGGGGAAGACAGGACCTAGCCTGCAAGAGCGTCATAGAACTTCGCCTCCACACTTAACTCAATCTGTGCCCATGTAACGCCAGCATGGCTAGGCCTGCAGCCAGATCCGCCCCCATATCTGCGACTGTCACACCACAACACCAGCCGCACAGCAACACGCTCCTTCATTGTGACAGATTTAGACAGCACTCAGCGTTCTCACCACCTGTCAGTTCACCATGTTCCACCACGTCGCCATGGCGATAAGGGTCTTATACTAATATCATTAGTTGTCCTGTAACTGCACTTGCCTTTGGGGTGAAATACACACATCTGACCTAACCGCATGCTGTTCACACAGAAGGGCAGGCATGGTAGCCTTTCACACGCCAAAGCTGGTTCACTCAAAGGTCTGACTGGCTATAGATTATGCACAAACGAGGCAGCTACAAAGGACAGAAACATTATGTAGAGATGGTATCTGCAGAGCAACAACCAGCGGCAGCACAGAAATGCCACACATTCACACGCCCCAAATGCATATCTTTGTGTAATAACATTGTTACCGAAAATACAGACGCACATGTAAACAGATACATCTTGTCTTGTTTTCAAAGAGCAGATGTATTTATATTTTATGATGATAATATAGTATACTATTTAAAACATCAGGAAGATTACATGAAAAATGTGCTGTTCCAGCGACTGTGAGTGTGGCTGCTCGTCAACCAGCCCAGAGAAATAGCAAGAGTTAGCAGACCTCATAACTGAACCACATCACATTATAGAGGGTTATTCATGGCAAGAAAGGGAACTGTTTCCTGTGGTGCATTCGTACTGATGAGGAAGATTCAGAGAAGCTAGGGCAGACCTCAGACCTCAGGCTTGTAATAGTACATCCATAAATTACCCCAAGACAAGGGCACTCTCTGAGGAGCCCCAGATGCCGGGTTTCACTAAAATTACAGCTCGTTTATCAAATCCTTTATTTCCAAACTGTCTTTTTTACCAGGAATCCCAATATAGGTGCTCTGAATCCTCCTCTTGCGTCATTTCTCAGGAGCTCTCTACCTGTATAATATATCATTGTACTGTACGTATGTTTGGCACTGTGTTTTGTCAGCAGGGAGAACAAAATATTTGTTTTGGAACTACAGAAAACAGAGTTCTTGTACAATTGGGAAATATTAAATCCAACATACTTTTAAAAGTAGCATTTACTCATTCGAATAAAAGAAGATATTTATTTTTAACACACTGCTTTAAACTTGTCTACAAAATATAAACAGGGTTTTTACATTCTTAAAGATAGGCTCTAGCTATTTCACTGTGATTCATTTATCGTTGGCATATCCATGCTGACAAGTCTACTGCTGGCCCTGTTGTCTACAAATCATGACTAAAAAGTATGGAAGGATGCCACCACCAGCCAATTGTCCTGAAGTACACATTGGGGAAAGCTGCTAACAGCAGACGGCCACTGGCAGTGCTTCCTATGGTTTATCAATCATCTGAAGCCAATTATTATTTCTGGATGGGCAGAAGTGTGTTCCTTTCTTCAAACAAGCAGATATGTGAAACACGAGGCTGCAGGTCTCCAGTGAGGTGAACCATACTCTTCAGCCAAGACAGCAGACACACTCCTCTGGCTGACTGAGCCAGGATGATGAGTTTAAGTTAATGCTTTAAGGCATGTATATTTGTGGATATTTACAAATTTCAGTTCCATGTGACACACTTATCTCTTTTCACAATGACTGGAAATTACACTATGTGGCAGCCATACTACGGCTGAAGATTTGGAGACCCAATTAGCAGAGCTTTCATCGCATCAGCTTGAGTGAGCCGAAAGGAGTGCTGCTGCTGAGAGTAATCATGCCGTCACTAGTCATCCTGTCAGCCCATCCCAAGCGCAACATCTGTAGCATGTCTGCCTCTGACAGGACCGCAGCTGAAGTGTGAATTACCGGGAAAGAGAAAGAGATCTTCTAAATTAGATCAGCCAAGCATATGGGCACACAGGTAAACAGATCCTCCTTGCGGAACCGATACTCATTAAGTCCCTGTGTTAACATCTCGCAAGGGGTAATTGCACATGGTACTTAAGTCTAAATGGACAGTTATATGACCATCCATCACACTCTCGCTCTTGCTTGCACTTCCTTCTCTTTCTCTTCCTCTCTCTCTCGCTCTCTCTCTCTCAAACCCACAGAAGCTGCTGATGGTTAAATACACCTTCTGTAATTGCACTGTCTGACAAAATTAATGTAGCTTTTGACCAACCCATTTCATGACATTAAACAAAGATGAGCTTCAGCACAGCAAATTGAAAATTAATTATTCTATTGCAGATACAATGTTGACAGCCCCACCCACTCAGTTGCTGTGTTTTCATTAGTTCCTACCTGAATAGAGACATCGCTGTAGGAGCCTCCTATCACCCCAGAGATTGCCAGAGGGACGTCATCGTGGATGGCATAGGAGCCATCGGGGCATGTGTACTCACTGTCATCCACTTTGGTGAGGGAGGCCCGGACAAACTCCAGAGACTGCTCCAGAGCGTAGGTGTCCTTAGAGCAAGTGTCCAGTATATGAGCTCCCAGTCTGATCCCAGGCAGGATGCGCTCGTCCTTGTTGATTTCATCTAGTGCCAGCAGCATGGCCTCCAGTCTCTGGATCCCTCTCTGAGCATTGATCTTCCCGCAGTCCTCTGCCCCCTCACCCTTTTGGTGCACAGGGAACAGGCCACCAATCATCAGATCTCCGTCCAGCGTGATCTCCCTCTTGGTGTCAGTGTTATAACCTACCATAGGCAAACCCTGGGGAGCCTGGGCAAAGAGAGACACACATAAGCACAGCAGGCTGAGGTGGGACAGCCAGAGGGGTCGGGGCACAGGGCGCACCCCTAACACAGGGGATTTCCCCAATGACATATCCCTGGGCAAGACAAGGTCACCGTCCTGCCTGTGGTTTCTGGTCAGCCTCTGGTCAGCTTTGAAGAAAAGAACAGTAAGGCGCGGCAGCACCAGATCTCACAGCTCCAGTGTTTTTATTCTGACAGAGGCCATTTACAGCATCAGTGCCATCCTCTTCGTCCTTCTCTTCCTCAGAGTTTTTTGTAGATTACAGCCTGCAGATCAAACAGAGAGAAATTCAGTCACAGCCTTTGAGCTGGAGCACAATGATCCCTTTGTCTCACACACATTGTGTCTGCCAGGGACTGACTCGTCCCATGGAAATATTTGACATCTGTACAAGTGAGTAAATATTAGTATCTTTTGATGCCTATTGATGATGGATGTGTTATGTAGGACAGAAAAAAATAAAAACACTGTTCATTATTAGTTGCCACCACAGGTACCACTACGCTCAATTTTGACAAAACAATTGTTTCATTAGGTTTACAGAGAATGCAAGGGCAATTACAATTTGAAAAGTTTATGTTATGTAGAAGAAATCTTAAAGAAGTGTATACTGTATACTGTATAATATAGATGAAATCAACCAATAAGATGTAGAAGCTTGAAGGAAGAGTTCACCATCAGAGCGAAGTTCACAGAGGACACAAACATCCTCCAAATGGTTTTCTTGTGTTTTCAAGCAGCACATGGTCAAACCCGTCAGTGAGTGAGAGGCTTCATTCAGAACGTGTGCATGTTATATTTTGAAACTCCCTTTCTCCCCTCCTCCCGTTTCATTGTCTGTCTGACCTCAAGTTACTTCATACAACTCATGCACATGCTCCTGCACACTGAAATTCTACAGAGATAACAAATTGTGTCCCCGAGGAATGTTTTGTCAAATCACATCAACTACTCAAAGACTCTTACAAAAACACAATTTATGCACAACAAAAACAAAATCCACATGCAAATAAAAGGAGATAAAGTATTGAAATCTATTTCAAGCATACAAATTCATTTTGTTGCCAACTGATTGAATTAGTGTGATGTTATCTAGGGCTACATAAACTTATTCATTTGTTCTGCCGTTTGTAACGTACTACATAATTTATTTTCAGTACAAAGCAACATGAAACTCCAAAATAATGTGAGCATTTCTTTTTCCCAGCTAAAAAAAAAAACTACGTTAGTAAAACAAGTGTGACTCATACCGAGACAAGCAGTGCATTTGGGGTTTGAGTGTTGTGAAAAACACTGCAGAGTCAAGCCCTGCCCTTGAATGAGGCATTTTACAGTTTGTGTTCATTTAAAATAATACTAACATGATCTGCCAGGTCAGAGAGGATACGGTTAGCTATAAAATGGATTCCTTGGAGCTAGAAGAAAAAAATTAAGTACAACTTCTGTGCTGAAAAGTTACTGCAAAATACAACGGACAACAGATTATACTTTAAAGGAGCAGTGGATCTGTTCTGCAGTACTAGCAATCTGTTCAAGGAATAGTGTATTTCCTGAAATGTTTAATTATTCCTTAAAGTTAGATTAGTTTAAGCCCACATAAAACCCCAAGTGGTTCAGCCACTATCCAGCTATTAGTTGTATGTTTTCCTATGCCTTAAATAGAAACATTATAGATCACTATAATTAATACAAATTGCTTATTCCAGTTACTCAAATTTGTCATAAATCTGGCTTCAACACGCAATATAATATATATATAAAATATAATGTGACTCTTCCATTTAAGGCGTTGGAGCTGATACAGTTCATGTATGGATTTGCAACAGAAAAGTCACAGGGTTATTCAGTCCTGGTGTCAGTCCCTACAAATCCCAGAGGCTTAATTAAGCAGAGTGTTGAGTGTGGGAGAAGTTTATCAGAGTAAATTATTGAGTTAGAATGATCTGTCTCATATCCACTGTCTCAACAAGTCAAGTAGGCTGACAACCAGTAATTAACTGTATTGATGAGAGATTATGAAACCATGCCAGGGGGATATTAATACTCATATTTATGTCTTTCTATTTCAAACATTGACTTACCTATTAAAACAATGTATAGCTCTCAACAGGAGTCAGACTGCAGACCACGTTCTTTGGGGTGGTTCTCTGTTTCTCTCGTCTTTCTCTCTATCGTCTCTCTCTCTCTCTCTCTCTCTCTCTCTCTCTCCCTGTTGTTTCCATGGAAACTTGTCAGTAGATGTAGAGGGTGAAGAGGAAGTGGAAGACAGACCAGGACAAGCGGGCCAGTCTGACCATGCATGGTGTATGGTCAGACTGGTCCTGTGGGAGAACTGGGAAGCCTACACTGTGAACTGACCGAACTGATCCGACTCCAGTCAGAGTTTTTCATGTTCTGCCTTTAAAAAACCAACAGAGAAATAACAATAACAAGCCTCAGTTACAACCACTAATGTGTTTAGATATTGCTTTAATATATTATCTTTGATTCATCAGTATTCTTACTTACTCAAGAAGTAGTTTGATAAAGAATTACTGCCTTTGAGATGCTTCTGGTGCAAACACTGCCCTCTTTTAATAAGAAATAAGATTGATAAAAGAGTGACATGTTGCATTACATTTGGTGATCAGTGAAATTTAAAAGGCCCTTTTTATTGCACACAAAATATTCCATTTGCTCCCTCAGCGGCTTGTCAACAAGTGAAAGTCCATTGCAACAGCCTGCGCATATGGGCCAAGTCCCTGCTATTTCCCTCGCATACAAAGGCAACAGCAGACAAGCAGGAGTACAACTGTGTTCAACAAGAACGTTTTAATGTTTGGTTAGTGTATTCTGGCTGTACTGTAGCTCTGCAGCGTGTGAAACATTGCCTCACAAGTCATAAATGCCCAAATGGCGAAAGAAACTACAAGTGCAGGCTGGTACCAAATGTGTTTATTTTGAATAGAATTATGCAGTGAAAGAAGTGTTTGCAATAACACTGGTGAAGTACTTAAGCACATGGGAGAAAGAGAGAGAGAGAGGTGACAAAAGGATTTCTGGCTGACACATTGTCAGTCTCCGCCCTTATCCTGCATTCCCACAGGAGGCCTCCATCTCACCAGTGGACTCATCAGAGTTTCTCTGCCTGTCTTTGTTCTAAACTCCAATATCCAACCTATTATGATAGCGTACACATTCCCTTTGGAAAACCCATCTGTGAATATTCTGTCATTGCCTTGAGAAGTGCAGGTAATATCCATATCTCCTCTACATGCTACAATGTTATTAAGAATGCATCTTGACCGTATAGGCCAATTTACGATTCATTGGTACAAGTTTGTCCTAACTTTAAGCCACTTTATTTGAAAAATCATACTCATAGCATAGGATGGTTTGGCATTGTGGAAATGTGCCTGTTTGCTTTTTGCTGAGAATTAGATATTAGAAGATAAGATTCATCATATTTAACAGATCGTCTG
>NW_023339740.1:14131966-14142956 GCF_004916995.1 Morone saxatilis | reverse complement strand
GAAAATAACAAAGTTTACAAAGATACTCCTGCCACCGATTCACCAGGCTATAGTTTTACTTAAACTTAAAGGGCATATAAAAGTATTGCATAAAAATATATCCATACGGCAAACATACCGACACAGAAGAAGATGGCTGTTCTGACAGCACTTATTTCATTATATTAGCAAGAGCTAAAAGTAAAAGCCAGTCTCATGTCTCTAATCTCTTTTGTCCGCTAGTAGGGGACATTCTACTCACTCCTTGTCTCCTATCTATGTTTTAGATACCTCCGTTGTCCCTTCTTAAGGTCTTTCCCCCCCCTTCACCTCTGCCCATTTAGCCTCTGTACGTCATGGAGAGATACTTTACTTTTTTCCAAACCCCCCCCTTTAACATCCGAAAAAAAGCAATCCTAGGTAGAATAATTTTGCGAGCGATAAGGAAAAGAGTCGTAGGGGGCTTGGAGTGCATTGTTCTGGGTCTTCTATAATGTGTAAAACACTCAGCTTCTCCCAACACCACACAGAAGGTAGACAGACGATGATTGTACGGAAGATTTGTGTCAATCAGTCCAAAAGGCCCACAAAAGAGCTAAACATGTATCCAGCTTTACCATTAACACAAGTTGCTTTAACGAGAAGCCAATTGCACTGGTTAACATTTGTGTTGGACCTTTTTCTTGGCCGCTAGCAAAGGACTGCCAGTAAGTGACTGAAATATTCTGACACATCAGCCACCTGTAATGATCACAACATAACAAGTGTTCACACGTGAGTTTAAAGGATGTGATGCTAATTTGTTACCTTTGACCAGAGACAGGCTACTTGTTTGCCCCAAATTCGCAAGTCTTTATACTGAACTAAAACAAATGGCTTGTTGAAATGGTAGCTTCAATATTTAAGCTCTGTCCAAAGGTAACAAAATTAGCTCACATCTTTAAACCTCACGTGTGAACACTTGTATGTTGTGATATTACAGTGGCTTATGTGTCAGAATATTTCAGTCACTTACTGGAGTCCTTTGCTAGGGCCAAGGAAAAGTCCAACACATTACCAGTAAAACCACAGCACTTGTTTTTATACTTTTGCCATTGTGTGGATTAAACAAATGAAACGTGTTATTTGTGGGTTTTAGGGGTGCTAGTGTTAACTTTGGACAGAGCCAGACTAGCTCTTTCCCTCTGTTTCTAGTCTATTTTTTTGGGAAGGGGGGTTGGAAAGAGTCCTATGGACAGAGCTAATGGCAGAGGTGAAGAGACCTAAGAAGACAACGGAGGAATCTAAAACAGAGAGAAGGAGAGAGAAGCCACTGGACAAGAGTAAATGGGACTGGCTTTTAGCTTTTAGCTTTGTAAAATAAAAGGCTGCAGACAGACCACCAAGCTGGCCTTGTTGCCGTTGGACTATTAGGTAATATTAGCCTGCTGGCTATTTGTTGGTTGCAGTTGTTTGATGTTTGGCTGTGTTAGAAAAGTTGTCGACTCGCTAGTTTTCGATAATAAGGAATGTAATCATAAAAAATGCGTGTGTACAGCCGTCCATATTTACGGCAGTGGTATTTTAACTGGGGGTGCAAAACTGCAAAAAATACCACATCTTACATAGTGTTGTTTTATATCTACATATATATATACCTTTGATAAATGCATAGATGTTGTCTTGTTGGCACAAGGTTATAATATTTTATGGCTGTGGGTATTAATCTGTTTTTAGCTCATACTAGATCAGTGTAATGTGACCCCTAAATACTGTGTGTATATGTGAATGACAGATGCTAAGAGTAATATTTACACTTGATGTAATATCCCACCCATGATTCTGTCTACATGTTAACTTCAAAGAAAAACTATGCCTCTCATTTTTCCTCTCTCCTCCTATGCAGCCATCTCTGTTTCCCTCTTCACCAGATGGCCTTTTTAATTCAAGAGCGTAAAGCCTGCCAGCCTCTTACACACTTCAAACCAGACTGTGTGAAGAAATGGGAGGAGTGGATGGGGGCCGAAAAAAAAATAAAAAATACAAGAAAAGATAGCAGATGCGAGAGGGCAGAAAAAAATTAGAAAAATAGGAGTGGATGGCAGTGTGGGCAGAAGTGAAAAGGGAGATGAGGGTAGGGTTTGAGAAAGATGCTATCCAGGCTGCGTTTTTTATGACACTCATTTGCCCCGGGAGTGGAGTGAAGCATTAATATGGTAATATCCCCTCAGGCAATAGCAAGTGTTGAAGAGTGGAGGTCATCTACTGTATATGCAGCCCTAAGCCTGGGTGAGCAGGTTGGAGATCCCTGGTGGAATGACTAGGAGGCTGGCTAAGAGAAGGCAAAGGTAATGGGAGTCAGGCTTCCCTAAAATCACATTTCCAGCTGACAAAGAGAATGGTCCTAGGTGGGGAAGACTGAAAATGGTTTGCTAATGGGAAAGAAGACTGCACACAGACCCACACACAAACACACATATATTGTGATATTACTGAGCACAAACAATGCATGAAGCTTTAAATCCTGGTAGCACCTGTGACACATTAAACTATACGATAGTTTGCTCTTGACTATTTGATACTTGTTTGAATTTCTTGACACATATTAAAGGATAAGGCTGGTGATCCATCAAAAAGATCAAAACCAACGATGAATTGGTCCTAATAACAAGTATTTACTGTATGGCTGATGCAGTTTATTACTCTGTGCCATAGACCACCTTTGTTGCAAAATATATTAAAAACACATCAGTGTTTTGTCACACTGGCTGACATATTTCCTCATAACCATGAACATGTGCAATGTCTGTTTGTCTGAGTTGATTCCAAATACTCACTAGATCACCAAAATGTCCATATATGAATCCACAGTTTAATATAATACCAAACATATGCACAGTTTAGTCAGTGCCCTTTAGTTTCTATGAAAGTACTTTACTTTTTGGATTAATCTACATATTTGTGACTGAGTTCTTCAGTAGAAATGAATAGGCTGTTGAGAAGTACTGACACGCTGCTTTCGGTCTTTTTATGAGATGTGTTGATATAGGAAAATACAGAACAGCTCTAGCCTTATGCTTTAAAGATATTTTTGATATTGATCAAATTTTTGCCAAACTAAGACATGCAAAGAATTTTGTATTGTAGCTAGTGATTAGAGAAAATCCCCACATTTGAAAAGCTGTGAGTAGCAAATCTTTCCTCAATCATGTGGTTGTTTCTTTTATACCTGCTGTAACCTGTGTAATGTTTTAAAAGTCCAGTGTGTAACGTTTAGGAGGATATAATGGCAGAGATGAAACATAATATTCATAGGTGTGTTTTCATTAGTGTATAATCACCTGAATATAGCAATTGTTGTGTTTTTGCTACCTCAGAATGAGTCAACACGTATCACCACGTATCGTCTTCCATGGAGTCTAAAGTTTTTCTCACCCAGTCCATGCGGAATTAGTCATAATGACTCATTCAAACAGTAGCAACCATGTCTACTTCAAGCAGTGAAGTGCTTCAGTCTATTTAATCAGTAGCATGATCTATTGATTATAGTAATGGCAGAAAAGATATTTACAGGAAATCCTACATGGATTATTTCTGACCACAACTCAGACGCACCAGAGTATTTCAACCGATTATTTGAATTCAGTTTAATTAATGTTGCGAGGAAGAGTGACTGGATCAATGACATCCACTAAAGTTACATCAGTAAAACAATAAAATGTCTCCCAAAAATACATCCGCTGACCTTTTCTAATAAGGTCATTTATACAATTAGCAATTAAAGAGTGAGGAAGTTCTTTCAAGCCGTTTTAGAGTAGCAGCTACTGCAATTAAGACGACATGAATCAATTCAGAGGCTCGCTGCATCACTGTAAGGGTTTACTGTCACACAGCTGTGCTTACATTCACTTACAGTCAGCAAATGGAAATCATTCAGTTCCTGATTATCATACAATCCACCTTATTCTATGGATATTTATGCTTCTGTTTTACAAGCAACCCATCTTTCAAAGCTGACTGTACTGCACCTCCCTCCCATCCATCTCCTTCTCTCTCCACCTGTAAAGGGGGAATCCCATGCATGTGTTCAATGGTCTCTTTGCCTCCCAGGAGCCTCATTCTGCGTTCCTCATCAAACATTCATCCTCTCTCTTTGTCTCTCAGAGATCATTACTGTCAGCCCTGTGATTGGCCGGAACACAGTGATGGATGAATGGTGCTTTTGTTTCAGAGGTTTTTATTGTATCTTTGCATTATTCATCATCACACCACCACACTGTTAAAAGAAAGTGGCCTGAAACACAATGCTTTTTTTGGAAATCATTAGAAGAGCTGCTCCTGGACTGACAATTGATATTAGTGAGGGAATTAAAGTTACATTATCTTAAATTTGACGAGATGAGGGCTAACATTTCGCTCCTCTATGTTTTTAAATTGCATAATTTATATAACTTATACTGGGGCAGTAAGGATTGCTTTTAAATACATGCTTCAGTTTCTTTTAATTTAGCTCTTGCCTTGGCAAAATGACAGTTTCATCACATTCAGACTGAGTCATATTATTTTGGGGGGAATTTCACCATGCAAGATTACACAGTGGTATTTTTATCTTTATTTCAGAGAGTCATTGTATTCCCTCATCTTTTTTCTTAGGACATTATCTCATTTTAATTCAACTATTCACATACAAATTTGGGCACTTAATTACTCTTGCAAATAGAGTGTGTATTCTTCAAATCCAATGTATTTCTCCCTTTTCTTTTAGGGAGCTTTAGAGCTGCTGGTAAGTGGATTTTGTTACCTTTGGACACAGGCTAGCTGTTTCCCCTGTTTCCAGTCTTTATGCTAAGCAAAGCTAACTAACTGCTGGTGGAAGCTTCCTATTCAACAAATAGACTTTAGAACAATAGAGATCTTATAATCTAACTCTTCAAAACCAAACACTGGCCTTAGATAGGACATATTCACGTGTTTCTCGGCTTTCACGCTTGGAAGAGGAGTAATCTGCAATCTGCAACTACAACGCTAGATGCCACTAAATCCTACACACTGGACCTTTAATGCAGTGGCTCCCTTTGAAGGTTGGGAGCCCCTACAAGGGGTCATGAGATGAATCTGGGGGCATACAAGATGATTCCCAAGAGAGAATTTAGGGGGGGAAAATCACAACATTCACAAATTATTTTAGACTTTTTTATACTCTTTCATTTTTTTCTTGGGTAATACTGAATTACCCTTTCAGGCTCCTCAAGATTATTAAAATATTGTCATTGACTGTGTACAAGTCACTCCAAATGAGTTGATCATGACTTGTACACAACCAGTCACAAGAGGTTGCAAGGAGAGTTGCTTCATATTTGGTTATTATTAAGTGGTGGCTCACCAGGTAGAGCTGGCGCCCCATGTACGAAGACTAAGTCCTTGCTGCAGCAGCAATGGGTCCGACGCCGACCTGTGGCCCTTTGTTGTCATTCTCCCTCTCTGTCCCCCCTTTCCTGTCACTCTTCAACTATTAATTCAAAGCAATAAAAGCCCAAAACATTTTAGAAAGTTGTTAAGTGTCATGAACCACTGCTTAAAGGTCCATTGTGTAACATTTAGAAGGATCAAATGGCAGAAATCGAATATAATATTCATACATGTGTTTTCAATAGTGTATAGTCAGTGTATAAACACTGCCTAGAGGACCTTTTGGTTTTTTTTCGTTACTTTCACAGTCACCGTAGTTTCTCCTACACACTTCACAGCTCGTTCTCATTCACAGGTCGTCAAATACACACTCAAGACAAGTCAATACAGGGTCTTAAAACACTCACAGCTGATACGTTTAAATTCAAGTTCAAATGATCTCATTGACAGCAGATCAGCTGCCCAAACTTTTGATGGTTCAACACATTTTCTTATAACACTTGCTGTATGAGAAGTAAAAGGATCCTTGGCTCCACTGATGTGACCGTTATAGTATAATCAAGCAACTGCCTGTCAGAAATGTATCCAAGACAGGGCCACAAAAACAATAACAAATTCCTCAGGAGGAAATCACACATCCACGTAAGAAATCAACAACAGTTTATTATTATTCACAATTTAAATTATTGATGCAGGTGATGACCCAGAACTCACCTAGGCACCTCTTACACATACTCAAAGAATGTAAAATAGGAATGAGTCATTTGCAGTCAGTGCAGCAGTTAATTTAAATCTGAGAGTCATGCGCACATCATTAATTAATCGGAAGCTTCTCTATGCTTTCACTTGAGTAAATCCATGCTTAAATATTTCTACTTGAGTAGAAATCTACTGAAGATACAGCACTTTTTCTCAGATTAATGTGTAATTTAACCATGATTTTATCAGGACTGCATTGTCAGCAAATGATGAGCAGATTAATGTGTATGTTTGAGCTGAAATTACATTTATAGGAAAAATATGCATCCTTAAAACATGTCCATTCATTCTGTGCAACTAAAATTAGGGCCAGGACTGTTATTTCTTATCCCTCATGGTCATTCTGCCTTTCACATAAGAAGATTATTAACACTAGTGCAGATTACAGGATACAAATCAGAACATAAATACCTACATTTACAACAGTGCAGAGGGACTTTAAAATGTCCATTCATCGGATGTTATGGGTGTTAGGTGTACAATACAGACCAGGCTTTATGTGGATGATACTGGCAGACATCCAACTGCCAACCTCACCTGCACATGCATGTGTGTGTGTGTGCGTGTGTGTGTGTGTGTGCACATGCGTGCTAGAGTAAGTGCATGACCATAAGGAAGAGTAAGCCATTAGAGGTCCAGTGTGTTAGATTTAGTGGCATCTTGCGGTGTAGTTGCAGATTGCAACTCTGTTGCTTCACCTTCCCCTTGCAAGCACGAGGAAGAAACTATGGTGGCCACAAAAAATGCGAATGGCCCTATCTCAAGCCAATTTTGGGTTACTGTAGAAACATGGCGGTGGTGGCCTCCATGGAAGGAAACCCGTGGCATCTATAAATAAAAATTATCATTCAAGGGTAAT
Organism: Morone saxatilis; assembly: GCF_004916995.1. Lineage (NCBI taxonomy): Eukaryota > Metazoa > Chordata > Actinopteri > Moronidae > Morone > Morone saxatilis. The sequence goes on along the minus strand of NW_023339740.1, from coordinate 14,135,971 downwards.
GAAAACATGATTCTTATTTCCAGGTGATTATACAATATTTACAATTAACTATGAATATTACATTAAATTTATGCCAATAGATCCTCCTAAATGTTACACACTGGACCTTTAAGCTGTCCTCTTTGGTTAGTGATTCATCATACAGGAATTTAATCTGATAGCTTATATAACACGCATGCAGCCACTTTAAAGAGTTTTAAAGGGAGCTTGCTCTAATAAGACTTGCCATTCGTGTACAAGAAAGCTCAGGCATGAAGCTATTAAAGGGGATGTATTTGAGAAAAAAGCCTTTGCTGCTTTGGTTTCTCTTTGCAGATAATGAGTCATTTTTGCATTGTTTGATCCAAAAGTCTTATATGCCGCCACCCTGCTCTGGTTGTCCAGCACCCAAAGTAATAAACAGGGTTCCCCTGTCTTCATGTTACACCAGCAATCAGTCCTCCTCAGCATCAAGTCAAAAGTAACAGGTGAAGCAGACTGCATTCAGAACTGAGCTGTGAAAAGGGAGCACAGGTCAGACAGCCTCACCTCTGGATTCAGATGATGGCAGTGGAGCATGGTCTTCTTCAGTCAGCCATGACCTGAATAATTTACTGTAATCAACATCTTTAGCTGTGAGCGCTGTGCTCGCACATCATTTCAGATACTCACAGTCTTACAGGAGGAATATTTGCTATTATGCTTCAAGCTGTTGTGTAAGAAATTCACAAATTAAACATGCATCTGATGAGCTAATTGCTGATTAAACACTTTACCAATGATTATTTTTTGTTTCTGTGTGAATCTGGGTGTTTGATGAACTGATTGCACTGCATTTTGAGGGGGTCTCTATTGTGTTTTATCTGCTGAACATGCAGCACAGATGCCCCTGCGACTGGAGGAAGCATCCACAGTACATTTTGCTTCCCTTAATGACTTTGTCCAGTATTAGCGACGCAGCCTTTAAAAATGTGCGCCCTCGGGTATTCATCTATATTCCTTGTGTTTAAAAACGTATTTTAAACTCTTGATGACATGATAATCAAAGAATTACATGGAATCCCTCTATCCATAGCCACACATATAGTATCTCACTGTTCTGGTGATAATTTACAACACTATGATGTTAACCTGGTTCTGCTATATCAGTTTGTATTTCGAGGGGAGAAAAAAAAGACGATAATGACAGATAACTTTACATTTTCTGAGCATCCTCTGGCAGGAAAATCTAACTGTTGAGAAATGATTCTGAAAATAGAAACCAAACGTACATTTGTTTGTGCAGATCAGCATCATCTCTCCAACACCCCGTGGCACACAGACTGATTATCAAGTTTTTCACTTTTTAAATCGACTTTCTCGGCGATGGTTCGCACTTTTTTTTATCATACAAACTGATTTTGCCAAATGAGCGAGATTGGAGACATGGCGGTTGTTGTGTACTGCAACGCCTGTTTAGTAGTTTGTCAGCAGCCTCGCACATGTGGAGGGTTGTGCAGCAAGTAGACATGGCTGTAGCTACATATGTAGTGGTCAACAAAAAGGAGGTTTAAAAATGTGCAAACCATACAGTGAACAATTGTCAGTAATAAACAATATTGCCAAATAATGACAATTTACGCACTCAATTATTCCTTCATCGCCTTCATTGTTCGGTTTTTGATCACACAAATGACAACACTTTAAGGATGCAAACTACAAAGATTTTGTCAACATAATAAAAAAAAACCGTGAGGTGAACTCTAAATAAACTCACCAGCTCGCAGAAGTTAACAAAAAATGCGCCTTCAATGCACGAATGAGTCGAGACAAAAACACACGGGCAGCCTACACACACACACACACACACACACCTCTTACCTGTGCAGGGTTCCTCAGTTTCCAGCGCTGCCGTGCGATGAATGGACCGTGTAAACCCAACGCATATCCTTCTGCAGCCGTTTTCCAACCCGGTGCGGCTGCGGACTACAGCGGAGCAGCGTGAATGGGTGAAGGAGGCAATAACAGAGTCGCAGCTTGAAGTTTGAACCGCGTGCAGCTGAGCCGCGCGCCAGCAGCTGTCCGAGGTGCTGAACAAAAAAAAAACCACACACAACTCCCCCCCACCCCACCCTACCCCCAGACGAGCCGGATTCCTGGAGGTCTGATCCTGCTGACAGCGGCTCAGAAGTCACAATCTCCCCTTAAAACACGCTTAAAACAAACGCAACGGACGCCCACTTCATTGTGCTGATGGAAACAATGCGTTTCACTTTCTTCAGCATCAACTGTGAAGAAATGTCAGAAATTTAAATGCGAATCTATAATAAAAAACGTTTGTGAGTCTGGATAATCTGCTTTAGCGCCCGAGAAATTCGGCAATAGGACACAAAGTTTAAAATTCTACCTGTTACTCGAGCGAGAAATGCAGGATCTTAAGCAGCGGGCAACAATATTTCTCAAAGAATCTGATCTTTGCTGCAGACGAGACCCCAAACCCGGGAGAGCCTCAACTCTCACAAGGTTTGGACACTTGAACTAAGGCGCAGTGGCTCCCGCGCACGAACAGTCCTGGAGATAGTCTGTCTCATCGCAACTATGCCACATTAACATTACGTAATATGAAGCGTGATGGAAACGATCTCTTTTCAGCCGCTTTGTTCTGGTAAGCTGCTGGATGTGGATACCGATGGGGAAGAAGGTTTAAGAGTCGCCCCCTATTTGTTCAAGCGGTCAAGAGGGGGGTGGGTTAGTGAGGTGTTGGGGTTGGTTGGGGGGGGCAGTATATAAAAATAACGATTCTTTGGAGACTACTTATCTTAAGCGGTGGAAAATTTTTATTTGGGATCCGCAAACAAGTTGTGACACGGCACGAGTGTGAGGTCAGTCCCAGATGGCACCGTGAGGCGCGCAGGGAACATGCGCTCTGAGAGGGTGAGCTGCGACCCTCTCCTCTCTCCTGCCAAAAAGCAGCTTCAGACACGCAATGGTCGGCATCTAAATTTGTTTGTTGAGACATCTCACCCCCTATCTCTCTCTCTCCACGTGCAGTGTAATGAGATTAATAATTAACATCATGGGAAGGCAATAATCTGCGTGCCCCGAAAGCTGCATGACACCCCTGTGGGTTTCACAATTAATTAAATCAGTTGTTGACCCAGTGTGTCATCGCAGTCTCTTCCAGAATGATTTTCATTTTTGCCTTTGGACAAAGGTTGCGGTGCCAGGATTAAAACTGAAAGTGCAACAGACGTGGTGAGGGCATCTGTCCCTGCAGACTGATCACACCTCTGTAGGCAGTATAGCTACTAATCTCATAATCACTAAACAAAATCTTGTCCACAGACTGTTAGGTGATATATTTAAAAACTCATCTCTCCCATGGTGTGAGAATGAACAACCTGGGCAATATGTTATGTAAATCAAATGGGCAACATGAGAGATGATGCTCCATTTCTACGTAATATGCAGGAGCAGAACAATATACAGATATAGGTAACAAATTAAAAGGTCAAACCAACATCAAGTCTTAATAAATTTAAGAGAAGAGATTCAGTGCTCCCTGGCTTAGATTCTCCAAGTCTCTGCAGGAGGGATGAACATCATTCTTCCAAAGACTGGCATTTGGTGTTTTCATAGTGGACACATCGCTCTAAAACCTCCCCTACTGGTTCAGCTGGGTTGATATCTGGTGAACTTGAAGACTGAACATGTGATTCAATTATGAATTATTTGTCTTTCCACTCATTTATTCAGGCTTTTCCTTCGATTTGTCTCCCAGCTTCAGTCTTTCTATCTGGCTTAATGGATTGTTATTTTTTGCACCTTGAGTCTACAATAGGCAGACTTCTGACACATCGATATTAATATTTGAGAAATGAAAATAATTAGATATAGTAGTGATATATTGGTCAATATTTTATACATAAACAAATCCCCAAAACCGCAGCTCTTTTGGTGTGTTCCCGGTCTGCAGTGGTCAGTACCTATCAGGAGGTGGTCCAAGGAAGGAAAAGCAGTGAACCGGAGACAGGGTCATGGGGGGGC
>NW_023339740.1:14121449-14131945 GCF_004916995.1 Morone saxatilis | reverse complement strand
GATCCAACAGACGAGCTACTGAAGCTCAAACTGCTGAAAAAATTAATGCTGGTTCTCATAGAAAGCTGTCAGAACATACAGTGAGTCATAGTTTGTTGGTATGGGGCTGCATTGCTATGTGCCCAGGTGGTCATAATGTTATGGCTGATCAGTGTATGTGCAATATACCAATATTCAGTTATATTGGCCTGACCAGGAACAAGAGGTACAATTCTCTCTTTCTGGTTGATGGTGTATTAATCAGAAAATGTACTGTTCCTATTATGGTGTTGGATTTAACTGAAAGCTTATGTACTTATAGGTCATGATGCTCATTAAGGACCACGGGCTAAAGAACACGTGTCCATCAAACATCAATAGTCGGCTGGAGCCTATTCTTCCTCTTCTGCTGTAGAAACAGCTGATTAAATAAATTGTGACACAAATGCCAAACCTCTCATTCAAATGCTGCTCAGATCAATGCAGCTCCTGGTAAGGTGACAGGATTCGGATACAATAACATTTTGAAATCAAGTAAATTTAAGTGTGTTTGTGCTTACTAAAGGTAACCGAATTTGTATTATTTTGTGCACATTTTTTAAAAAACATTTTAAGTGTGCCAGGAGAAAATCTTTAAACATCTCTGCTGAATTTTCTTAACTTGTACTGAAAAATACATCATGCCATTATTGGCTCTTTCTTGAGCGTTTTTCTTTAATTCAGCTTTTGAATTCCACGTCTGTGCCTTTCCAAAATAAGCGGCGGCACAGGCCGTCATTACAATGTGAAACCATGAAAGTGGTTAGCATTTAAAAGAGAGCTTAATAAGTTATTAGGCACTTACTGCCTCATCAATAACTTCTGAACAACAATCTCCTGTCCCTGTTCGGAAGCAGACGAATAAAAATGGATTTCCTCAATTGGATTTTCTGTTATAAAATGTACAATTTAGGTCAGTTCTAACAGATATATGTACAGAATAAGGGTTATATAATTGTTTGTACAACAAAATCTCTGCACAACTGATTCTGCCAACTGAACGTTTCATTTGAAAATTTTATTACAGACAGAAAGACACAACCATGGCAATGTGCTGGACATTATATTCAAAAGTCTCACAGCACCAACAACTTCAACCTACAAACATATCACAACTAGTCTCTGGAAGTGAGTGAATTTTGGCTACAAACAGAACTGTAGAGTGGTTTAACAAACCAGCTATAGAAGTGAACGTTACATTAAAAAACTAAAGCAATTATCTGAGCGCAGAGGGAGACAATAAAATGTTCTGTACAGTATCCAAGAGAAAAGTCTACATCTCTGAATTGCATTTTAAATCCTAGTCCTGGTGACTCTGAGGCTTCTGTGGTGTTACTTTACTACTGAGAGTCCTCACTGGTGTTTTTTTTTTCTCTCTGCCTCAGACTTCAGGATTCACACTGTGTGATAGATATTCTCCCAAAAAAATTGACAATACAATGAAATAGGTCCATCAAAATTTCTACGGCATTAGCTCCTGCACATTTTCACCCCATAAATCCTGTATATCAAGACACCAAAGTCGCACACAAACACGTGACAAAAAATCCCACAGGACATGACCTTGAAAGTGGGATACAATATCAACGTTCACAAATGGGCAAAAAGACTCTGCATGATGATCCAGGGTAGCCAGAATCAGTGTCTGTCTTTGATATTAATCTTAAACTGAAGTGCCACTTCTAATCTGCACAGGAATGGTGGTGGTTCACATACAATTACTTTTTCAAATGAAATATAGAAATGAACAAATCTTGCCTCTCATTTGCTGCACATCAAGAAGACCCTATAGGGAGGTGGGGGGTCATCTGTTGTTCTACCCTGACATAGTTTAAATATAGAATCAGGAATTAGTTTTAAAAAATGAGATTACAGTATAACAAAAGTTACAGGCTTTAAAAGGACGAATTAGAAGGCCCAGAAATACGGCATGTTGGTCATGGCATGAGCAGCTTTAGATCCACCAACAAGATTACATGACAGATAACCAGCAAGAGCAACAACTGAGAAACTCTCTAGCATGCCTGCGTTACATGGCCTCATCCCTTATCTCTTCAGAATCCTTCCTTCTCTTCTCCCTCCCCCAAGGGCTCCTTCTTCTCAGCCACCAGTTCAACTGCTTCTGTAGCGCCGTCTTCACCCTCGGGGGCCTCCTTCTCCTCCTCCTCCTCTCCATCTTCTTTCTCTTCCCTCACTTCTCCCTCTTCCTGCTCCTCCTGATCCATGTCAAGCTCTTCAAAGGACGAGCCGCTGCCCATAGACTCGTTCGAGCCTCTGTCGCTCTGGTCTCTTGGCTTAATGTCTTCGTTTGCATCCATTACGTCCCTCAGAGGCAGGGAAGAGGCCAGAGAGGCGGCCGTGGAAGCAGCCAGGGATGTCTCTCTGCTGTCCCAGGGCACACCGCCGCTCACTGAACTCACATCACTGTGGGAGTCTGCACCTGTACCAACATGGGTAAGAGACACAGATTAAAGAGGTTCTGTAAGAATGTGAAACTAATTTAACAAATTAATAAATATGATTGCAGGCAAGGACAACTCAATTAGAGTAAACAGGTGTTTGGGTGCTGATTTATTATGAGCTAATAGGTTATACTTAGTAGTGCAGGATTTCGCTGGATGGGACTGGAAAGAAATAAATACCAACTTCACAATTCAGAAGAGCACACAGAAAAATAAAGGTTTAAATATCGTATAATGGTTAGTTACCTCCTTAATATTTACTGTACTCTATTTACCCCTATTAAAGACACGTTTGGACATGAATATTAGGATATTTGGGTAAACCATGGCTGCGGTTGAAGAAGTTGCCATTAACCACTATAAATGTCAAAAGAGAAATTAGGGAGGAAGATGAAAATCTGAGGTCTAATAACCAAGTATTTTTTCAGTGAGGAGAAACATACAGTAATATGAGTCTGCAGCCATGCTAGAGACTCTGTGAGGTTGTACTTAGGAACATAGATACATGCTAACGAAAGTATGCTCACATGCTCACAAGGAAAATACTAACATGCTGATGTAAGGTATAATGTTTACCATGCTCCCCATCTTAGTTTAGGGTGTTGGCATGCTAACATTTGCTAATTTGCACTAGCACGGTACAACTGGGGATGGTGTGTGAGAAAGTAATGATGATGGCACTACAGTTGATGAAAAGTCAGAGGATCACTAAAGTTATTACAATTCTTCCTCTGGGGCCATGAATATCTGTACTAAATTTCATTTCACAATTCATCTATAGACATTTTAATCAAAACCACAAATGTCAACCTCACAGTGGCGTTTAAGGAATAGTCAGAGGAACACTTAAGTCATTAGGAAACATCGTCTGGGCACCACAAATGTCTGTACCAATCCACCCGGTAGATGTTGAGAGATATAACAGCATAAATAAAAACTGTGAGCCAGGGGATCACCAAAGTCATTAGGATTCCTCTGATACATGTCTATACATTCATTACATATAATCCATTCAATGGTTGTTGAGAGATTTCACAGAAAAACGAAAATGTCAACCTCATTGTTGAGATATTTGAATCTGGACCGCCAGGCAATTTTATATAGAAACAAAGGTTAATACATTAACTAACCTTAACATTATGCTTTGTAGTAAACCTCATAAAAGATGATGCGAGGGCATTAAGATGTGTGTGTGTACATGCATTTTTATTCTATGCAATCCTCTGATCATAACATTTCAGTTATGAAACGTCTGATTCTCTGGTCACTTAAAATTCACCAGATGGGTCTCAGAGAAATTTCAGCTAATACTTTATTATAATGACGCCAACCCCACTTCCTTCAGCTTGAACCTGGTTATTAAAGCTCATCAGGAGTCTGTGAGTCAGCTAAGCTCAGAGGAACCAAATTATTATTGTTAAAGAGAGAGGAAAGATCGTTTATATAAACTCAAAGACCATTCATTACTTGTATCTAATTTCCTATGTAGGGTGCTACTATACACCTAACTATAGCTGCCGTATGAGGCACATAACACACATCTGATAGCCACGAAGAACGTCCATTAGCTTAATCGATGGAGATTTCCTCACCCACATGATCGGCTTGCTGATGCCTTCAGACTAAACCTGATTCTAATTGGTGTTTGATGTATGATTTTTCTGTGAACCAATAGCCGTTCATTATCCTTACCACTGCCTGTGTTAGCGAACCACAAGATAAACGTTGTAATGTGCACAGTTCAGGAAAAGCAATATTAAAATCTTACAGGAAGATTGAAACGAACAATCAAAGGTTCATAAAAGAAAAGCGCTGTGTGGGTCAAAGATAAACAGATAATAAACACAACTGACACAAGACAAATGAAATACATTGTTGCCTAGACAGCCTTAAATTACAAATAGGAAAATAGGAATCAAGACTTATAAATATAAGAGGCACATCACATCTCCCACCTACATAACAAATATTACTCAGTGAGCTTTCTGTCCACAGTTGGTCTTCCAGAAGAGACTTCAGAGGCAGAAGAAAAGAATGTGTGGGGGAAAAAACATAATCATAGCAGAAAAAAACCCCACAAGTATAAATGTAAAAATAATGTTTGGTTTTTCCAACAACTGTTAAAGCAGTGATCAAGTTAAAATGAATGACTCATCCTCTGAAACCTCGATGGCAAACAGACTATTTAATTCTATAATTATGGGTTCAGGTTTTTCCAATTTAGGACTATAAGTGTATTGTTTTGAGAATGTTGTCTCTGTACCTGTTATCATGTAATATATTAACTAATTTATTATCAGATTAACATAATTATCTTAAATAATACTACTACTCTTACTAGGTTTAAAATGAACAGCTTCAATATAAAATGTCTTCTGCAAATAAAATCGGACTCAAGTTGGTTTGACTATCCCACAGGACACTAAAACACTATTGTCCAAGCTATTTTCCTGCTGCTTTCACACTCCAAATAAATCTCATCCACACATCAAAGTGTGTTTGCACTAAATGTGTCACCAGGGACCCAAATACAATAAACAGGGAGTCTCGGAGCTCCTCGCTTAGGTCAGTCTTTCTTTTTCATTCATTTGAATCTCAACATCACTCAGCAATCTAATTATCACATCCAGCAGATCTGATCCTGTCTTCAGTGAAGAATATTATATATGGAAAGTCCATTTAGGGTATTTATAATATATATTTATGGGACTGTTGATTAGCTAGCAGGTCCAAACAAAACCACCGGTCTTCAGCGGAACATGTCCGGTGTGAATGTGACAGAGAGCTGTTGCTTTAAAATGATGGAGTGTATGTAGTGATTTGTATTACATTTGCATATTGCAGTAAAAGCCCTTTTCCAGAGAGACTAGTTTTACAATACAAGGACTTTTACGGAAAATAATGGGTCTATTTAGGGTAATTGGGTGGACAGCCCCCCAAGGAAGAGCCTCAACACACTGGACAACTTTTACCCCCTCCACAACTGCATGCATGTCCTGAAATTGGTACCCTGGTTGAAGTCAGCCAGCTGTGCCTCTGAAAGTCTTTTAGATAACATTTGCCTAAATTAGTTGCTAAATTGGGCCCATTGGGATTATTAGCAGAGAATCAAGGTCTTGTTCTTCAAACTGTTTGAAACAGAGGAGAGGATTTTTTAAGGAGGTAATTAGAGACAGGCAGGGCTGAAGGCATGCTGAGAGTTTGGCGAATCGGACTCAGAGTGGATGGCAAGAAAAGTGTGACAATAAAATGCATCAACAGGAGTTAAGAAGGGATACAATAGATGGACCTTCTTGCATCAAAAATGCATCCCCCTTGTTAGCGCCCCCCCCATCCAAGCAGAGCATGCAGGGCAGAGTGGTTGTTTGGCTGAATATGGTAGTCTAGTCTGCCTGACCCACTGATCCTATATCTGACTGAGGTTTGTGGAATCCATAAGATAAGATATACCTTTATTAATCCCCCATAGAAAAAATTCAAGTTACACACAGGAGCATTGGGGAATATAGTGCAAAAAAAAATAAATAAAAAGAGTACAGTGTACATGCCCCTGACCGTGGGTCTGAAATATCAGTAGTCGGAGATATACTTGCTTTAACTACGTGTATACATGTGCGTGAGGGCCACCCCAAATATCCTGCGTCCGTTTGGACCATTGGTTCTGCATACTATTGCAGCCGACATACTCTATACAGTTGCAATGTATGTTAAAAGGAGAGCGAGATTATCATAGAAACACACGCTCTATTGCAAATATGCACATGTTTTGTTGCAATAAATACAAAAAATAAATCCTGCAGTGGACTTAGTGTACAGTTAACATTTTTAAATATTAATGAGTTCTTGTTCATATAACAGTATGCAAGCTTCATATGGTAAAATGATGAAGGTTACTGTCTCCTCATCAGTCCACACAGATCTGATGTTTTCTGTCCCTCCAGTTGAAGCCACATGTTTCATGTATCTTAGAAAACTTCATATTCTGACTTTTTATTTTATTTCTGGTGCATAAAAACAGGTTGGTGGAAAGTTATTGTCTCATAGCAACTGATACCTCCCCATTACTTTCAAGCATTATTATCAACAATGTGTAATTATAGACTTCATGATATATACATAAATATTAAATCATATATACAATTACCGCTTTCAAGTTTGTCCATAAGTTTAACAAGCCTACTATATTCTGTAATGTTTGTATCTTAGCTGGGTCCAATAACTCTCCAGTGATGTTTCTGTGAACATTTATCAATGGTATAAATGGTATAAAAATTAAGCCCGCTGGCCCGTTTTACATTGAGGCTGGTTTATGTCCTCAAAAGATTAACAAGTTTCTCACAGCACAAACAGTGGCCGCTGTGATCACCAGATTATCATAAAAGTGTTTTCATTTTGTTTGGGTGTTTACTGCTCCCAGTGTGCTGTGGTGGTGGAAGCAGGACAAATGTTCGAGGCACAGTCATTTTATGGTCAAGGCGGTCTATATAAAGTGGACAGTGGAGTTGAGGGATGAAAAGTCGAAGGCAATCTCCCAGGTGCTGGAGCAGGATTTCCACAGCTGGCTTGTCAGACAAAGCTTAGACTCCATTGATTGATCTGTCTCTCATTAAGAAGCTCAGCTGTGTCTGGGGCCAAGCACATAAACACAAACACACACACACACTTTATTTTGTACAGTCTACTTGTGACAGCAGCTACTGAGCCCTATAACTCATGTAATAGAGATACACAAGCCATGAAGTGGGGACACTGCACACAAGTAGACAATCATTCATGCACCCTCAACATCTGCCTTCTTCTTGTTGTATAACATACAATACATGTGCTGACTGTGCGAATAATGAACACTTTAGAAAATGCTCACCTCACCGAGAACATTTCTTCATCTGAAAATAAATCTGATTTAAAACCATTCAACAAAACTTTCCAAAGAAACAACCAAGATTAGTTTACATTCCAGTTACAGGTGGGTACTGCAAAAGCACAATATATAGTGCAGCTGTATAAATTCTGATAAAAGTAACACTTCACTTCGCAATAAAAAAATCTGTCACTCTTGAAACTCCAATCACACATAGCTCCTTCTCAGCCCTCCTGTGAACAATAAACTGGCCCTGTGTGTTGAATGCTACATGAGGGGAATAAATAAAAATCTGACATTCCTTTAAACCGTGTTTAAAACACGTGTGAAGTGTTATTGTAGCAATCACCTGCAGTGTGATCCCAAAGGCTGATATTTATTTAACGCTCAAACTATTTGATTCAATGTGATAAACCTAAATTTGACTTTTGCAATAAGATTTTAAACACTGCAGTAAATACCTAGCCAATATTGCCTGCCACAGTTAAACGACAACTCTTCATGCTTACTGTAGCTCCACCTTTAGCTGCCACACCCAACTCCCTGTGTAGATACTCGCAGGAAGTTACTCCCACCAAACCACCTGAATGCTGAACCAAGACACTCTCTATTCTCTATTATGATCTTGTTTAATGTTGTTTATATTTCTTTTTGTTTAATGGATTGTTTCGTATCACATTTGTGTCACATTGTCAAATGCTAATGATCTCATTTGTAATGTTGTCTTTGTAATGTATACTTTTCATGTTTAGAAGAAATCACAAATAAACATTTGGAACTGCTTTTGGATCCCTGTGTTTCAAAGACAGAACAGCTTTTTGACTAATCATTGCCAACGCTGTTCAGGATTACGCTGCACGAGTTGTTAGTATTCATATCCCACCCTTTCTGGAACTCAATCAGTAGTTACACTTCACTCTAATTTCTAGTATAATTTAGCTAATAAACATGCAGTCTCTTCTAATGTTGTGCTGCTGATGAAATTTATGAGCTCATCTAAACAGCAACAACAATCATCATGTTTGTTTGAAGCTCCACTTTGCTTGAAATCTTGAGGCAATCAACAAAATGTGTTCAACAATAGTTTATTGAATTTGCCAAATTCAAAAATATGGTTAAAAGCCATTTCAAATTGTATGGAGAAATTGCTTCGCTTCTTTATTTCAAAACAAGATTCAAAATGGAAAATGATGGTGGTTTAATAAAGGAGAGTGAAAATAACAACATTGGAGATAGTGTGTTTATGTGTGTATTTGAGTAAGTGTGTATATACTGGGGGAGAAAGACACCATCATTAAAGGATTAAAAAACATGCAAGATGGATTTAATTTTATCAAAATTACCGTACTGAATGTTTTCTAGCACTTTAGTTTGTCTTATTAACTTTCTCATTTGTTAGAAAGGCAAGCAATAATCAAAACTTTGTCTCGGTCTGGTGAGGCTGACAAACTAATTTAAAGTTGTGAATAGCTCTGACTCTCAGTTCAGCAGAATATCACTGGCTCCACAGCCAACAAGTGATGTTTCTGTGTGGAGAAAGACCTTTACCTTTGAGAGGCAATGCATAGTGGCTTCACTGGGAACCCCAATCTAAACACCCCAAAATCCATAACATGTAGGTCCTTCTTCCTGATACGTCTTTTATATTTAAGCTGTGTTTCCAAGGCATGTAACATGATCTAAGCTCAAAGTAGACAGGACCTGACGTACATCAGCCCACCTCCACCCACTCTGTCCCATCAAGAACACCATTCTCTTTCTCTAGTGATTTGTACAATGACAAAGTCAATACTGCCATAGGTCCAGCCTACGGGTCCAGCAAGTTTGAAAGAGTAATAGCAGCAGAGAAGACATTGCGCTTGAAGAAACATACTTGCAGTGACAGGACAATTACAGAGTCTCATATATCACATGTCCTCAGTGATCAAGGGCAGGAGGGGAGTGTCAGACAAAATAAAAGTTGCCACATATTTACAGCTTGTTTGCTTCTAACTGACAAAAGATTTAGTCTCAACAGAGCAGAAACCTGTTTCTATCAACACACTTCATTAGACTACAATTAGGTGACAAAACAAATACAAAAAACAATTACAATCTCATGAATCTGTTTTTCAAACTTTTTTTGGATAACGCTTGCAAGTATTTCCTAATGAGAGCTCAACAGTGAGGTAACAACAGTGTTGTATTGGAATTACCTGTAATGTCAGTTCCTCTGTCTTCGTCAGAGTCCTCTTCTTTAACATCAGTTTTAACCTCCTCCTTCATCTCTGGTACAAAGAAGTCTGTCTGGCGAGACAGTGGAACCATATAGTTGATGACATCTGAACTACAGATCTCAATAGTCGGAAAGGCACACAGCTTCCTCTCCTGTGAAAGAAACAGACACAACATGGACAATTAGACGTATAACATGAGGCACTGTTATATGCTCTGAGTCTCTGTATGTACCGTGTATCAACATCAGCTGATGTTTGGACGATGCTACTTCACAAACTTGTACAGGTCCCTTTTATTAAGAGGTTTTCTTTTAATAACAATTTATAAGCCTGTGAGTTATTACACTGTGACTAGCTGTCAGTTAAGAAAGAACAGATCAGACTGAACATTATGTAAAAATTCGTGGCAGTCTGCTTATGAAAGGTCCAACAGTACTAAGGTCCCACACAGTCAGTGTATCAAAATAACAATTCAGAATATCCAGTTTGGAACATTTACAGTATGCCTTAGTGTGTCTATCAAACTAAACTGTTTGTCAAGGTCATCTGTCAGTCATCAGTATTGGTCATGATTTCTTCCTATTTTTCAAATTATTTGTTTTATGGTACAGAAGTTTCGGGGCACAGTTTTAAAACACTCAAAGACATCATAAAATTCACTGAAATACTCTGTGTCGACATCTTTCACATAAAACTTGAAATATGACCGCAGTAAAGAGTGCAAGAGGGTTGGAATAGACCCACGGCAGATTGTAGACAAACTTTGCTAAAAACTAGGAATGAAAATGTGAACAATGTAGGGAAGTGTGGAGTTCTTAGATAGGCAGAAATCTTAGACAAACAGAAAATATCAAGAGATACGTAGCTTTAAAAACTTTGCTGATATGACTCTTTGTATTTGGCACATTAACATGAACATGCCCACCCATGTGAGTCCAT
>NW_023339740.1:14106515-14121349 GCF_004916995.1 Morone saxatilis | reverse complement strand
GCTGTTGCTAGATAGCTAACTAATGAATCTTCGCTCTGCATGGCTAAAAGTTGAAGATTGATTGACAGGTGAATGGCACGACATTATTGGTTGAAAGTGGTTAGTTCATGCTTACGTAAGCACGTGTCACATTTCATTTCACCTGGACTTTAATATCTGTCAACAGTAGGATGCCAGCTAACATTAGCCTCAAGGGCTAAAAAGCTTGGCAGCACCTCACATTTACTTACATACCGACTTAATCATTCAGATTTTAACTCCTAAATATCACACATGTCCCGTTGAGTCTGTGAGCAGGTGGTTTGAATCTTTTGTGGTTTTTCCCTACATATCCTTTTTCACATGGACAATACTTCACAATATAACTCCCTTTATTTGAATCTTTCTGTTCACACTGGTCTGCCTCTTGCTGTGCGAATGTTCTCAGAATTTCAGAAATGTCTCGTCTATAAATTTAACTGAATGCACTTGCAATGTTACCATGGTTGCAAGACAAATAGGGCTATTCTGGGCTTTTCCAACATAAAAGAAACATGGATGGTCTTACAGCAGTCACCTGAATCATTTCCCTCTGGGTCAGGGTGATCTGGACTGATTGATTGGTTTTAATCTAATCTTCTGCAGAATAAGACTGTAGGAGCTGGTATGAATCACCTGGCTGCTACACGCAGGGGTTTCAGCCCGGGGCTGCCTATGCAAATGAGTACCCATCTCCTTGAACCTGCTCTGATAATGAGGACGGAAATCGAGACAAAGACAGTTCAATATACTGTAGGCACACGCACACATACATGTCTCCAAGGGATACTGTCACAGATGAGAGAGAGAGAAAACAGCATGTAAGAAAGATGTGTACCATGTGTACAGTGACAGTAACATTTACCTTGTTATAACAGTAACTTGTTCATAATTATCATATTCTCGCTGTGGAAGAGGTTTAAACCTCATACCAGGAAGGACAGTAGATTTTCATTTCTACCAGTGATTTTACACGCATCAGCCAGAGAGGAGGAACTCATCATGAAATCATCTCATATTATTTTTGGTTGAAAAAATGAAACATCCCTTCATGACAGTATGAGACCTCGCTCCACTGTGTGTGTGTGTGGATTTTTGCCTTTAGCACAGGAAACGACAAACAAGACATTTTTCTACCAACTCAAAATATTTAGTTGTAGCCGTAGGTGATTAGTACTTTGATATTAGTGGAGCATGTTAAACTAAGCCGGTCATCCAGTGAAAATATTTTGGATGATTGGATTATGCGTCATTCTTCAGCATACTTTGAGTAATTTAGTTTACAATATTCTTCTATGAGATCATTTTTATTGGACTTTGTTTTTTACAATTTTTGATAAAATGTATAGTTCTGGTCCTGAGTTTAGGTCACGTTCCTTTCAAGAATGACAATATAAATGCTTAGTTTAAAAAAAACAGCTATTTCTTCAGTGTGATTATTTTATATCAGTGGTGTATTGTGGCTTATTGCAGGCTTCTCACTTATTTGTACACTGACTAATGTATCAGTATAGGTCTTCTTTTCCGACAGAAACACACTTGATGTATATTATCTCACCCATCTGAGACCTGTGCTAGGGACATATCTATGTTAATAATTGCTTTCATCTTGTTCTCACCGTTATTTCAAAGATATGTATGATCTCCTATAGAGTCATAGCCCTGCCAGTAGAGAGAATGACACTTGTGAGGAGAGCTGTTGAGGTATTTTGCAATATCAAGTGGAGTTTAAAAAAATCTCATTCTCACCTTGTAACCAAACTCTGTCCAAAACTGAGGTGTTTTATTAAATCGTGTCCCTCCCTGCAGGTGTTTTCCCATGTTAATCTATAATTATATTATTAATTTTAGTTCCACTTTCTTTTGATATCCAGTGTGTTGCCCTTTGATGTATTTCAAAGAACTCTGTGACTCTGCGAGTGAATATTAGGTTCTTCCTTATCACTCCTTCTATTGTTAATATGTCCAATTGCTTCAAAATAGATGGTAATTTATACATACTTGACCCAACTCCAAATGTATTTGTAAACAGTGTCACTATTGCAAAAATGTACACAAAACATACATATATAAACCAAATTGCCATACAACCTCTTCAAATAATATTACAACTTTAATTAAGAACCTAGTGTCTTATCTTTATCAGCCGACATTTACTAAAAATAACAGACAGACAGAAAAAAAAGATATTGAAGTAGGGATACTTAATTGTTTCCTTTCTTTTGAACGTACAAGCACGTTTTATCCATTTGTTAGCCGCATTGCAATTTCTCCAATGGCGTATTTGAGAAAGGGCATACTTTAAATGAACAGACACAAATCACAGAATCATTAATTGGAAAATGTAATCAGTGTTATAACTTTTATTACAATTTACCTCTGAAAAAAAATGTATTCAATTGAATTGAAAACTTCAAAATCAAATCACATTTTTGTATGCCTACACATTTCTATTAATATATAACATTGATAACTGCATACATACTGTGAGGGAGCAGACAGGCATAGCAACAGTAACTATGGGGGTGGGGCTTAGTGATCTCATTTCAGAATAAAAGTGTATTATTATATGTTATACATGTTTGTAACCTTAATCACTGTCATATGTTGCTCTAAGCTTCCATAAAATATCACATATTCTAAGCTCTTTCCATATTAGAAATAATCAGTCTGATACTGATTATATTTGTTTGTCTTTTTTATGTATCTATTTTATTTGAATGATTACTGCTGTCTGACAAAAAATAAACTACATACTTACCAACATCTATTATTAAACAATGATAAGCAGACCAAAGCAGGTCTGATCTTTGGAAGGTACATTTCACTGACCAGTAATCCATATTTCCTCCCACCAGGGAAATTAATAAAGAAATAGCAGACAGATTAACTGTCCCATCATAATCAAAACTCGCTCCTGGCTTGAATGTTTTAATTATACGACAAGCAAGATGTTCTATTTCCTCCTTGTGCCCTTTTCTGGTCTCAGCCTGCATGCCCGCTGTCTGATTGGGTGCCATCTATTTCCCTATAGTCTCTCATGAAGTCAACATGCATCCACTTAACCTGTGTCTGTGTCTGGTAGCTGCTGGGATTGAAATGTGCTCTCCTGCAGGATACAGAGGCAGATGAGACTGAACCGTCTAAAAAAACAGGTCAGTCGTTCCTCCCTGCCGCCTCAGAGCAGACTCAACATTTATGATCATCACAGTCACACTCCTTCTCTCAACACCGATCCATCATCCTAGACAAAGAGCCAGCAAGTGAACAAGCAGTTGGTATCAGCACCACAAAACCAATATATCCCACAGACCAGTACCTGTTCCTAATAATGGTTCTACAAAATAAGTCAGTCCTGGTCTTGCTCTCTATGTTATGCAACCAGGCTCTTTATAATTAATGACCTCGCAGAAGTCAAGTGTTTTGTCTATTAGACATGGAAAGTGATCGTATTACTTTACAAAATACCCTTCACTTTCCTTGTGCACACTGCCTTTTATTTGAAGAGAATGTTCCCAAACCTATTGTGTTGCACTTGCAAAACAAACAAAATACCTTTCAGTGGAAAGAAATCAGACTTTAATGGAGGTGTGAATTTGTTTTTTAATGTGGTTACAGAGTTTAGTTTGAATGCCAAACTGAATAATATTGATGGTAAACCACTGGAAATAACATTTATCCCCTTAGTATAATTTGGGCTATATGACAGGTATGACAATATATACCTTGAGACAACAGGTTCTGCTATAAAGTTCATACCTATATCTTTTCTTTTAAGTTTTCTGGTTGTATGTGCTGGTTACACTTAGACAGAATCAATATTGCACTATAAAAACACATACGCTCTGACGAATGGTTTTATCCATATCACACTCCTCTAGTACTCTTACACCTGTTCTTAAGTGTGTCACCCACAAGCATCATCAACACCCAGCACTGCCAAGTTTGTCAAAGTAATATAATTACTCACAAAGTAGAGCAACATGTCACATAGTGTATGTCTTTCACACGGTAGAAGTGTGAGTAAGAAAGGGAAACATGTCCCCAAATAGTCGACTAAAATAACGTTTGACGACTAGTGAACGAATGGCTTAATCTAACAACTACTAGTCGACAAGGAAAATCTATAGTCGTTGACAGCCATAGAAACATTAAATGTGATAAGAAATGTTTTATTTGCTCCTTATATTCTAACATAACAATACAGTGGCTCACTGCGGAAAAACCTTTGTGGTTCAAGGTGATTTAACTGCTATTCAAACCATGAGGCCACTTTCTTTTACTTATCTGTGTAGCAGCTTTGTAACAGACCTGAAAAATCATAAGACATTTTATTATTTATGATATCCACAATCATGCCTTATAAAGAAACAAATAATCTGTGATATCTCGCTTCATCCTCGGAGGGTTAGGTCTCCGAAAGAGGCTGTGAAAAAGAGGTGTGAACATAATCAAGCAAGTAAATGAGCAGGAAAGTGACAAAGGCACCTGCAAGACCATGATTTAACAGATCGAAGGACACAGGTTTCAAGTGCCCTTGACCAAGACACTGAATCTCTTGCACCCCCCGGGAAACTTATCTGTAGTTGATCTTATACCTTCATTGGTACAAGCAAGTAATTTCCCCCTAAATCAATAAAAGTATCAGATTTTTATTGTTGTTGTTCGCCAAGAACCCTCACAGGAATAGTATAAGTGCATCAAAATGAGCTTCATAATCTTCATGATTCTTCTCATGTGACAGAACTTAAACAGCAATTCCAAATCCAACCTTGTGAAACCACATTACTGTACTTTGGAGAAAGACGAGGGAAAAAAAGTTGCACAAACTCATTGGTGTAAATAGTAATCAGGGTATATGCAGGAATCCTGGGATTAGATAAGTAATACCCTTTGTATAAGACTATTTTAAAGACCATTCCAAAAAATCCTTAAGACCTATCGCCACCAATGACTGTCTTGAGCGAGCAAACACAGTCTTTAACGTACTAACTTGTAGTTAATGCGCACGGCCCCAAAGACTACTAACGCAGTCCGAGGCTAGATGTTCGACACAGCCGAGACCCTGACACGATCGTAGTATAAAAATAGTCGCGAGGAGGAAATAATTATACATTCAATGGATACTTTGTTGACAAGCTGAAAATTGAATACTTCAGTAAAATACGCGATTAAGACTTTTAATACTTTTTAAGGGCCTAGATCATTTATCCGACATTTAGATGTATCAAACTTGGTTAATACTTTTTAAGACCCCGCGGACACCCTGAGTAATGTATTGATAACATTCAACTCCTACCTAGACCAAATAGGATTTTCTGTCCACGAAATCGAACAATTTCAAGGAAGAAATTAGTGCTGTTGAAGCCACTTTATTTAATTGGGAAGTTCATTAAATGCTGATGTAACTAGATGTCGGAGTAAATCAGGAATAATTAGCATGATTGTCTGGGAGGAGGCGTACACTGAATGTGTTTGTGTGTGTGTGTGTGGAGGAAGGGTTGAGGGACACAGAAACATAAATATAGGGAAGGTTCTCATGGGGCTTTGTATTGTCTTTTGACCTCTCTGCCAGCTGCTCTGTGAGTACACGGCATTCCTCCTCCAAAAGAAATACCAATAAGAGGAAAGTAAACATAGTTAACAACACCCCTGGAGCTTGATTCACTGCATCACTTAACTAACTCTGAAAAATAAACATGGCCAAGGAGTAAGTGAGCCATAAGTATAGCGGAAGTGCTCAATACTGACACCTTGTATTGTATTCCAACCTTTCATATGTGAAATGTATTCTGTCCTCTCAGGTCTGATGATTAGCACTGACACAAACAATCTTTCAATTCCAGATGTGGCTTGAAAGACGCAACATCAAGGACTTGTTTTCAAAGATCTATGCATTAGCTTAATTCTTTTTTATTCATGTCTCATCTCCCAACTCAGTGTTTGTTTTCAGCTCAGTGGCTCTTCTGGCTTACAGCCAAAAAATTAAAAAAAGACAGGAGACACAGGAGAATCTCATTCTCAAGAGGCCAGCAGTCTCACAAAATCGAGGAGCAAACCACAGGCAAATATCAAGAGGTCTGACTAGAGATCTACCTGGATGAAGGGGGCATTTTTACCTTGCTCTGTTCTGTGTGTTTTCAGAGATGCACTGTGGTGTTTGCCTGAGGCATGGATAAAACTTACTTACATACAGTGTATGCTGAGGGGAGGACCTGTTACTGTCAATGTACCCTGGATCCTTCTTCCCGAGTCCATTTTTTTAATTAATTTTTTTATTACTTTTCTCCTGAGTAGCAGTGGCCAAATGTAGATGTGAAGTGGCACCCCATTGATAATATTTAAACAACCATAATGAGATCTAATTACAGAAACCTTTGAGCAATTTATGCTACGCATTAAAATTTTGTGCCATTCTCTCAAAACGGAACAACTACAAATTGTAAACTATTGTTTAGAAGCCTCAAGTTTGGCATTATGGCCATCACCATCTTTGATTATGGGAATAAAAGGTGAGCATATTTGGACGAGAGTGTGGCGATGGGGAGGACAGGGATTGCTACACCTGAATCCTGATTGGACCTGACTGAGAGGGACAAGGGGACATGCCATGGTAGCAACTTGTCAATTACAAGAGAGCCATGTCCTAAAGCATACCCTGCTTTATGGCTTTTTTTACTCTGAATGGGAGGATAATATGTATTGAAGACTTGAAACTAGCGATTGAGACCATAAAAAAATTACAAAACTGTTTACTGAGGTAATAAATCAATAGTATTGGCTTACACGATTATTACAAGCAGGAATTAATAACAGAAGAAAAATAAATATTTTCTCCTCTGACAGTAAGCTCAAAGTTCATCAACATCAGCCTCTCCCAAAACTCTAAGAGTCTCTTAAGTGAAAGGCTAATGCTAATTTGTTCCAAGTTGAAACACACCATCCTGCCATTACTTTCACTCCGGTTACGTTCATTGCTCTTTCCACCGACACATAAAACTCAGCTGGATACTGACGGTCCTGTGGAGATCTCTAGGAGACGTTAGAAGGTATTCTAGGAAATTCAGAAAATCACTAACTTAAATAGAAGCAGGCAAGACAGGCCGAGGAAACATTAACAAAAAGGGCAAATTACAACACTTCATCACAGCCCCTGGGATTCAGTGGACATCAACAATGCAGGATTTATATGAGAGAGCTGAGGCTGAATTTTAATTCAAAGACATGGTGGCATGAAGGGATCCTACTCCATACCCAGAATGTGACAGATTGTAACTTCACAATGTCCATCAATAGTGTTGTCAGTGCCCACAAGCAAGGCAGTGACCCACTTCTATCTCCTTAATTGTGCCAACCTGAAAAAGAGCTAGTGTAAATGCAAGACGTTTAACACATCTCTTTTGACACTGCCTAAAGCAAAGTCAGCAGGGCTTTACTCTTCATCTATCTAGTCTGCTAATTTCTTTCTCAGCACTAAATCATACAAATTAATAATCATTTTATTTTTATGTCTTGTTCATCAGTTTTTGTTTTGTTTTAGTAGCATAAACAAATTACGTAACAATTTGCCCCTCATTCACCCATGTGCTCACACACACACACACACCCCGATGGACGTTAGCTAACATGCAAGGTGCTGGCAAGTTCAGCTTGGTTAACTTTCACTGGCGAAGTCCCAGCCTCAACCAATAGCAAAGACGTTTGAATTTGCCTCAGCAGGCGATGGTCACTCCCCTACATTGGCATATATATGCTACTATATGCCTTAAACGTTGAGTCACTCAAGTGATTGGATGCTCAAAGTCCTGCATGCTAACACTAAATTAGAGTGTTTTTACATTTACATTTTACAACCCACATTAAAACACAGCGAAGTTGTACCTACAGGTCATTTTGAAAGCATGATTACAAACTTCTCCACTCAGCTGTCACTGTTTTTAACTGTTCTGTTGTTGTCTGTTTTCTCTATTTATTCTGTTTTAATTTATCACTGAAAATGAGGGCTTGCCCTCAATGATTCCTCAAAATTTGTATAAAGGTTTAAAGAATGAATCACTTAAAGAAAAGGACGATGAGGCAGCTTGAGGGAAAATATGCACACTTGAAAATTAAATCAGAACTTTTCATCATAGGTTGATAATACCTAAAAGACTATCTAAGTGTGGATTTCTCCTTTAAACGTCCCTGACTTTCGTTTGAAGAAACTACTGATCCTAAGACAGAAAAAGCTGTGTCTTGCTAGCAGTAAGAATCTGTGACAGCACACCTCCCCCCTCAGGGGAGATGTGAGGTATGGCTCAGGAGCGGTGGTGAATAATGAAAGGAAGACAGAACGTTCATTCAGACCTGTATTCACAGTGACAGCCTCAAACTAGCATGGACCCTACGGCAAGATGGAGAAAGACCCTGGTCCCTAGCTATGGGTGTAAGCCATTTCATCACAATGGGTTCAGTTCAGATCACACACTTATCCATACACACACAAACGTATGGGCACTCACACATATATTTGTAGCTGAGAAATAATCTCACCTTGGTCCCCTGACACACAAAAAGGAAAATTAATACAAAAGCTGGGCAACTCATGGTGACAATTGGTGACAGTCCCCTGAGTTTTCTCTCTCCCCTGGTCTATTTACTCCCACTGCACTATTACAGCCACATAGCACACCCTCCTCACACCCACCATAACCTCCTCTTCCCCTTCCTATCTGTGGAAAGAGACAAAAACTCTACTTCACACCTCTGTAGAGGTGTCCAATTCAGACTGTCCCTTATGGTCACACACTTCCCCGGAACAGAGTATTTTCATTCTGCCTGCAGTGGGGCTATTTTCTGCATCCGTCTCAGCAAGCCCAGGCCTCCTCCTTCTTGCTTCCATGCCCTGGTGGAAGTGTGCAAAGATAGCTGTGGGTGGAGGGAGTGGAGATCTGAGGACTGAAAATGGCATTGCTATAAAGGCTGTGGAGCTGGAAGAGCGGAAGGGCGATGAGTTTGTTGCAACCTCTACATGCACCCGTGCAATCAATAAGCAGAAACACTGGATGAGCTACAAGTATAGTGACTCTGTCAGCAGCTGCTGTGGTCTCCAGAGCTCCTCCACAATTGATCTGGTGAGCTGGCAAGAGGTGAGAGGCAATAAGAGGTAGTAGAGCTAGTCTCCCAACAGTGGATTATAACCCCTCCCCACATACACACACACACACACACACACACACTTCCTTTTCCTTCTTCATCACATGGGAGATTTTGGACATGCAAGAAGATAAAAAAAAGAGAAAGCAGGCTAATTAATAGTGAAACAATATACAGTATGTGGTTCACAAATCACTGCTAAGCAAGTAATACTGTCAACATCAGTCTGGACTCAAATACAAAGCAGAAAAGAAACCAGGTTAAAAACCTATACTGTATATATACATGAAGTTGGTCTCTGACCATATTTTTTAGCCATTCTAGCTGCATATCTCTATGGATGGCACTGACGGTTTGGTTTGGTTCAGATTATATATAGATATGGAAATATCTCATCAACTATTGGATGCATTACCATGTGCAAATATTAATATTTTCCACAAGATGAGTCCTACAGTGTTCCCTCGACTTTTAATCTAGCTCCACCATGAAGATGACATTTTTGATTTATAGTGAAATGCCCCGACAACTATATGAATAGATTGCCATGAAATTTGGCACAGATGTACATAGTGCAAAGAGAATGATGCCTACCGATTTTTCATTTAGTGCCACCAGCTGGACAGATCATTTAAAAATCCAGTTAAATCTCTCATCAACATAATATAACAACAATCTATTGGCACAATTTTTTGTGCATTCATGGCTCCTAGAAGGTGTATCCTACTGACTTTGGTGATCCCCTTAACTACTAAATGAACTGTAATCACTTAACTTCTCATCTAGTGCAATCATTAGGTTAACATTATAACGACCTTCCCATCAGCCATTTTAATATGGGGGTAAACCTGATGCCTGCTAAACCTCAGCTTGTTGTCATTCGTCTTTCTTGTTTGGATCATTTCACTTACTGCATGTGTGTCTGTATTTAACAAATAGTCTACTATTCAGCTGGGGAATTTTTTATTTTTACTTATTTATTTCATTTTCAGTTTTAGTCAAACTTTGGATTCAGTTATTTTGGGTACAGCGTAGAACCGCTAAGAGTAATGGGTTTTCTATTCATTTCACCACATTACCATCAGAGTAATACTCTCCCTGTCTTAAGTCTTTGTCCTATAACATGCATGTTTAAATTGCAGTCTGAATCCTGGTTAAACATTTACATGTAGAAATCTGGTTGGATTTAACTCGGTTTATTGCCCTACCAAGTTTACAGAAATGCAGTTTTCAGGCATTTACATGATGTTAGAAAGCAGAAAACGACAATAACCAGTTTATTTGAGGGAATGTAAACACGCTGAGTGAGATGTATAGTTCCTCCAGAGCTCTAAATGCAGCCTTTGAGGAGGAAATTTAATATGCCTTTAAGGCCTCAAGTAAACACTAAAAAAGCAAACAGTACCTTTACAGCAGCTGAGAGAATTCTTTCTGAAAAGCGATTGGACAGAAAGCACGAGGCCATTAAGAAAACCATTTGAGAGGTTTGCAGTCAATTAGTCCTGGCTATTAAAGCTTCAAAATTCAGTGAACCATTGCATGGAAAGGAGGATATGGAAATACATGAATATGAATAGTGATTCATTTTAAACAGGCAGACAGATTCCCTCCTCTAATTGAGATCTTAATCTGAGAGTCTAATGTTAGAGATATTCACATATCTATTCTAATGAGATACAATTAGGAGGAGGGAATGTGGACAGTGACTGTGTGATGGAGAGAAACCAAACTACCTATTCTTTTCTGCTGCAGGCTTCTCATGTACAGAGCACCTTAAATATATTCCACATAATAAGTTTCTACACACTGCTGCAGTTTCTTTGCACTAGCAAACCTGGAGGCATTTAGTGGGATCGAGAAATTATTAGTGAATCATTTCTGACCTGTCAAGTGAAGAGGGCTTAATGCTATGGAAGTGGCATTTTGTTAAAAGCTTCAGCAGT
Organism: Morone saxatilis; assembly: GCF_004916995.1. NCBI lineage: Eukaryota > Metazoa > Chordata > Actinopteri > Moronidae > Morone > Morone saxatilis. Next base: position 14,110,253 of record NW_023339740.1, on the reverse strand, counting down.
ACAATGAAGCTCACAAAACCTAGGGTAGATCATTAGAATTGTGTCCATGTCCCTGTGGAATCCTTATAGAGACACGTGCAGCCAATCAAATTTTATACGTGCACCTTGTCCAAACATAATTAAAAGTAAAGAAAGGCAGAAAATAAAAAAATATTGCATCCAATGATAGAAAAATGTGTGATTAATGTAGCAGCGATGTGATTAATGAAGCAGTAATGAGTTCTGTCTATTGTTCTGCGAGATTTGGCCAAAGAATGAAATGACTGACAGGGCATATTGTAGAAAAGAACTTGAGTTAAAGAAAATACCTGAACAGAATAGAAAAGAGGTATAGGTGATGAAAAGCATTCCTTCCACACATCAACATACATAATCAACAGAGGGAAACCGAATTCTGTTTATCAGGCTTCACTTCGTCTATTGTCCTTCACAAAGCCTGGCCTCGTAGCCCTATGAGCCATCAGGCATTCTACCACCTCTCTATGAATAAACCATGGGTACCCATCCTTGGCATTCGCACTGGAAGAGGGCATACACCAGCTCAAAGCACACATGTGGCCATGATGCACATAGCAAATTAAATGCAACTGACAGGAATCTAACAAAAAAAAAGCTTATTAACCTCTTGAAGTCCAATTATTTTCTTCACATTTTCGATTAATTTGCATTTGTAGTTAAAAAAGCCCATACTTGTAATTGTATATTCCATACAATATCTGCTTGTTTCAATATTTAATTGATGCCATGTTTCTTTTATCAGCACCATTACATCAAATAGAAAATTCAACACGTCTTGTGCATCATTTTTATGCCCACACACATTTCTCCATGATACAACCTGACATATTTGGTATGTTTCATAACCTTGGCTCCTTGAGCATAATTTAAAATAAAATTCTGTGGGTTTGAACAAGACAGCATGCTTTCCTAAAAGCCCTACCACACAGACTGGTAACTGATAGAACAAATTGTCACATCTCTCTTTTTTTTTTTAGACAGTAAAGTGCCGGTCTTTCTGCTTTTACAATTCCTCACCTCCACTCCCTTGCTGGGCATGTGGATGATTGAAAAGTCTCAGAGCAGAATACTCAAACCTCAAAATCCTCCTTTTGTCCTGGAGCTCAACATGGTATCTCCTTAACTAGAAAGCCTTCAGAGCTGAATTAAGGACTTGAATGGAGAACTGTATCTAAAGCATTTCATGAGCCCTGTCAGGTCATGTTGATCATCAAATGGATCCACACAGCCTTGAAATTTTGCAGTGAGAGTTGAAACAGAGAAGCCTCACAACAGCTCTGATTCACAGTTAGTGCATGATAACCATGTGCTTCTTTAGCCAAGAAGTGAGACAAATTATTCGGATTTGTGCCAGGTCAGTAGATCAGAGAGAATATTTAAATCACTTACCATCATATCCACTCATTGGATAGGTAAGATAACTTTCTTAAGGCCATTGTCTGCTGGCAAGATAAACAGTGATGGGGGTAATGTATTGAACCAATACTTTAGTTTAATAATATTATTTCTTCCTGTATCTGATTTTTAGTAATATCGGTATCTCAAAACAGTTATCAGCAAGTCAGCATGCTGAAGTTTAGCAGGTATAATGTTTACCATGTTAACCATGTTAGTTTAATGTGTTGCTATCACATACTATCATTCACTGTCTCTAGAAACAAAGTGATGGATGGATAATGGAGATGTAATTAGTGTTGGAGGTATTTGGTCATAAAGGAAAGTACTTGACAAATTATATATATATAAATATTAACCTGATGGTGGTGCCAGATGAAAAATTAGGACAACATCACAATATTTCATTAAATAGGAGAAAGTCAATAAGGCAATAACAATTAGTGGTGGCCTAATGGGATTACCAGGTCCAACAGACAAGGCAAAAAATGTCAAATTAACAACTTGGGTCACTACAGAATAAATATGAGCTTCATTCTACACCAGAGCCTCAAAACCTTATCTGACTGATATGGACTGGTTTTCTTCCCTGAAGGAAACAATACCAAAATAACTGTAATTATCACCCAGGTGTCTCCCTTTTTCTCATCCTGGTGAAGATTGACAGGGACTCAACAGATGTAATCATAAACCTTCAAATGGATTCTTGATGAATTTACCTTTCCGAGACTCTTCTGTTAACACAAGTAAGAATTTATGTAAATTCAAGTATCAACTCAGTGACTGATACAAATAATCTAATACTGAACACATGTTTTCACATTAATTAAAGTTTGACGTCTCTAGCTTGAATTTTGAAAGACTTATAATGTTCCTAATTCATACCTCAGTAAAAGCAAGCCTAATCTCTCTTTAATGCATTTTTTCATACTTAAGACAAGCTTGCTTTGAGAATAACTCGGAAGGCAGCAAAATTATTTCCAAGTTTATCCAAACAGGTAAAGAAAGAAAGTTTAGTAAAGTCCCTGTCTGACTCCAGCCTCCAGTCTACGGATCAAGATTCATCACCAAAAGTACCTGCCTGCTGTATGCCAATTCTTACCGCAATCTTTTGCATTACAGAGATGCCAAAATCAAGAACCATCACTGCCTGAATCAACCACCACCACCGCCAGCGTTTGTCCAGCAGCTCAACACCACTGAACACCTTATTAGTCATCAAGTTGTTGCCCATGAATATTTCTTCATGCAGGAGCTGGGATCAATGTATTGAGAATTCACTACTCAGGTAATAAAACTCGAAGCAACAGTATTACAATATTATATAATATATACAATATTTAATAATGGCTCAGCACTGTGACTAACAGGAGTTTAATTTAGTTTGAGTCTTTCAATTAACCCCGGTAAACTGCACATACAGCCAACTGAGTGGTGATCAAGAAGGCAAACAAACTTCACTTCCATGGCCACAATCAGTGTGAGTAGAACAGAGAGAAGAAAACAGGAAACTGGAACTGATCTTCCGACTAATGGCATGTTTTTAAGAGGTACCAAAGATAACAATTTGTTTCAGCTCCACGCCTCCATCCCCAAAGACCAGGGAAAAAGGGATGATCCGGTGTCAGCTACAAGACAGAAGCTGTTGGGTCTGGGTTAAAATCGCTATAGCCTTGCTGCTGTCCACAGGGCAAGAGCCATGTTTAAACCAAAGGCCACCCTCTATTAGAGCTCTGTCAGCATGGAACAACGGCAGCTTAATGGTTACAATTAACAATCCCTTCTGCTGACAGAGCTCCTATCTGACTGTGCTCCTCTCAGCCTGATCCTGTTCTAATGACTGTGTTTTATGGGTGCAGTGAAAGAGAAACCGGGACCAAAAGATGGAGCAGGAATGTTAAGAATACTGGAGGAATGGATGTATAGAGAAAAGGGAGACAGAAGTTGAGGTACAATTAAAGTACCTTATAACAGAGAATGTAACTGTTGGGTTTAGACAAGCGATAGTATGCAGTCATATGATATGCTGTAGATATTGCCAGATTGAATATGTAATTTGTTATTACATTAAAACAAAACTATAGTATGAAATAAAAACATTGCCAACCATTTCAGTTTTCAAGTCTTGGAACAGCAATATGTAACTTTCATTAGTAATTTTAATAATGACACAAGTGGCCGTTAAGTGAACAGCAGCCGGCATCATGTTGCTCATGCTCGCACATAGGCATGAGTGACCTGACATCGACCTGCATCCTCACATAGAAATCCATCCACTGGCTGAAGGTCAGGAAGGAAGGTCTCATTTTTTAAAGTTACATTACA
>NW_023339740.1:14106208-14106415 GCF_004916995.1 Morone saxatilis | reverse complement strand
TTTTTTTTTTTTTTTTCTGACAATCAAAACACAATCTGTGGAAGAGGCACAGATGCTTCTTTGGTCAAGTTTTGAAGGCAAAGTTAGTTTAACTTCTCATGAAAATAAATCACAGTTCTTTTGTAATTAGTAGGTAGGTTAGGTAGATATTTTTTAGTTTTTTTGATATTACCATTGCTTGCCTTTGATGTTTCTGCTGGTTTAGTT
>NW_023339740.1:14101385-14106112 GCF_004916995.1 Morone saxatilis | reverse complement strand
TGGGAGTTTTCCTGGTGGGCCGGCCGACCAGTGGGCTGGTGATAAGTCTAGCAACACCAATATAAAATCAGGCAAAAAGAAAGTCTCATGGTATTCGATCCTTCATTAGGCTGACCAGCTGGCTCCATACAGATGTGAGTCTGGCAGCATTTAAATTAACATCTCATGATAATTAACATTAAAGGCAAAGTCCTATAAGCAAAATCCAGGTGAAATCAGTTTCTGTCTATGTATAGAGAAACTGAAGGCAGCAACTGACTTCACTGGTGAAGTCCCGAGAATAAAAAGTAGAATTTAAAGGTTTTGAGTTTAACAAAATTTTTGTTGTGGATTCTAGACATAACCTCTCAATTTTAGTGCTGATTTACAAAGTGCACTATTTGAACTTTGCCTGAGTTTTCTCACAATGTGGTACAGATTTTTGGCACAAGGAGTTGTATGTGCAGAACTACACCGATAGGTACTGACCACTGCAGACTGGAACACCCCACAAGAGCTGCAGTTTTGGAGATGCTCTGACCCAGTTCATCTAGCCATCACAATGTGGTCCCTGTGGTCGCTCAAATCCTCACGCTGCCCATTTTCCTGCTTCTAACAGGTCAACTTTGAGGACAAAATGTTCACTTGCTGGCCTAATATATCCCACCCAACCCACTGACAGGTGCCATGATAACCATATAGTCAGTGTTATTCACTTCACCTCTCAGTGGTCATAATGTTATGGCTGATCTGAACTGCACAGAGGCAAACAACATATGCAGTCAACCTAGAGATAATTGGTGGAACAGGATTTCAAATCTATTCCATAAGAATCCGAAGGTGAAGTTGCCAAAATCAGTGTCCAGGTGCCACATCTCTACACCGCGTCAGAAACAAAAAGACAAAAAAAACTCACACTGAAAAGTTATTATGTATTATTAATTCAATCTGTCTGTGGCCTGGAACATAACATATTCATAATATGTTACATTTCATTTAAAATATAAAAACATGCTGATGACAAAGAACCTCACACCCGTCTGTCATACTTTGCTCGTACTTTTCAAACTCTTTTCTTTGAAAAGCATATCACCTTGCTCCAGAGGACACTTACTGTAGGTCTGACCCAGCTGCTTTCCTAAAGCCCATTCAGTTTGGCCACACCTCACTGAATCTAAATTACTATTTAAATAGCTAAGAAAATCCTCATCAGAAAAGCCCTGTGTTAGAGCAAAACCCCTCTATTTGCATGTCTATTTCACTGCCTTCCATCACTATTTCTGTCCATCAGTCCAAAGAGTATCTCCAGCTACTGTCACCCCACCTCTGATAGGTACTTATTATGAGCTGTCCCTGGAGGTTAAACTTTAACTTCCAACACCAGTTCCCCTGTCTGTCACTGTTGAAATTCACTGAGCTTTCTCCTTTTAAATACCTACTGGCTTTTATGACACTAAAGCTTCAATTCAAAGATATTGCTCTGTACTGTGCTACTTAGTTGGCTTTTTTCTTACAGTTGGTACAATGTTGGATTCATACTGTGCTGTATATTAATGATGCCACATTGCTTCAAAATGTAATAATAGTCAGCATTCCCTGATATAGATTTACTAACTTACAGCCATACAGGAGAACTAACCCACATACACAGTGACACTGATGAGATGGACGTTTGTCCATTAAGTGCTGTGCTGCTGCATTTGATATGGCTGACAATTTCATTTTGGACCTTCACTTTCACTTCTTTCCCAACTTGTTAACAATTCACTAACCAGATTGTAGGGTCCCTGGGGAAACGAGGTAGGTCAATGTCAGCAGCAAAGTTGCTTTCAGTCAAGAGCAAACACCGTCAGGCCTGAGAGAGCTCAGGTCAACAGTACTGTCACACCACATAATTCACACATGCATTATTTAGTCCTGAAGATTTTGGATGCTGCTACAAACAGGGAATCAATACATTTTCTCTACCTGACGGAATCTATCGAGCTGTAAAGTGCACAAAGGCTTTGGCAGTCCATAGTGATGCCTTTCCAATAAAATACAGTGAAACAATAGTCAGTTCTACAGTAGCACATCAGCAAGAGTGACAGGGCTTCAGACAAATCTTTACCTGAAGCTTGTCAGGTACAGTTTTTATGACTTTCTACTGGAGCTGACAGGAACATAGATGATGGAAATGTCAACACAGACTGCTTCTTTCAGTGAAACACATTGCACTAGCCTGACAGTCATCCTTAAAAGACACTGCTGCACAGAATTGCGACGAAAACTGAAGCGCTCAGCAGCTCTGTCTAACAACCCGCGACACAATGCTGCGTGAATGACAGCAGCTCGGAGGCACATGTTCACAAAATGCATAAGTAGGACGCGTGCAAGACAAGACAACGCACTGCTGAAGTATGTTTGACTGCAGATGTCAAAAGTTCTAGTGTATGTTTACCAGTAGAGAGAAATCTCCATACTTTTAATGAGGAAGTTATTACAGCACTAGAGTAAACCATTTATGGTGTCACAGCAGGTCAAAACACAGGAGGAGGTGAGGGAGAGAAACTTTAAGAGAAGAGAATAATTGTTTTAGGAAACTCTTACAGTTCAGATAGTGCCATACTTCAGAAACTTTACAGTTCATCAGAGTGAGAGATACAAAGCCAGTCTATCCTCTGAAATAGATAGGCTACAGGATTTTTCATGCTATCCTCGCAGGGTTGAGACAGGCAGCTACTCCATACTGTCAACTGTCTGCCAACTTCCAGTTATGTGGTTTAGTCGGTTGTGTTTTACCTCGGCTCTGGACAGCTGACTTAACTGAGCTTGTTGCCAGGGCAACCGCCTCTGCCAAAGATCCCCCTTCTCTGTTTTCCATGGAGACCGGATACTTTGATAATCTGAGGGATTGCAGAAGACGTGGGGGGAGTGTGGAGTGGCTGCCAAATGTCTTTTGAAGCCCAGGAGTTCTCTCAAAAGAGCAAAATGAGAAAAGAAGAAGAAATGCCACCAGTGATACTATGTGTTATTGAGATGTCTACGTTTATGTCACCTGCTCACTAATAAGGTGTTTGATTATTATTAGACTTTCTGTTAAATATGTGGAATCCATAATCATATCATGTTTTTAGTTATTTGTATGGAGCCTGTAATTGTTTTATGGCTAAACATTTATGTATTTAGGATTATCACAATAGTTAATGCATTTTGGTGAAGTAGAAAGCTGGAAAGCACCCTGTTAACCCAAGTAAAACTGATCCTCTTGCAACGCTGCCAACATTCTCCACAAGAGGAATCTCCATCTACTGACTTGCAATCTGGTTTTGCCAAAAAACATATTTGTTTTTAAGCAAACCTTTCCCTGCAGATACAAGGCACAGCTATACATGTTGTGTTGATGAGTGATTCTGAGGATATGTTTGTCTAAAAGGATCAATGTTTGACTCAATACACTCAGTAGTAGTTTTGTGGTGATTATATTTGTTGAGCTCAGGCTTAGAAAAACTGCTTTCTGAATACTCAGACACGGTCCAATTGTTCCTTTAGCAAAAAGCAAATCCCTGCTGCGGATGTTGTTCTTTTTAAAAATGGAAACAAATTCAGTTCCAGATTATCTATTAAAACCAACTTACAAGAGTATGATTCTTTTGGCTAATGGTTTTCATTCAAAAAAGGTTTGCCCTTGAGTCAACTTCATCATGTTAATAGGATTTGTGACAGAGATGAAAATGATGTTAAATATGACAGTGAGATGATGAAACATTTTAGAGATGCTTTACCAGCCTGGCTGACGACTGCCAAGAATAAAATGTAATAAGATCCAAAACGCACAAATATAGACAAGAAATTCCAGCAAATTCCCCTGTTTACCAACAGACTCACTTTTATGAAATTAAATCAAACACTTACACACATAGAGGGTTAAATTCCTATTACTTTATTAACATTTTAGCATGAAATATAGAAAATAAGTTGATAATGCACCACTTTGACAGTGATACAGTAGTACCATTATACTACAGAATACTGGTACCTGAAATAAAAGCAGATGCTACATCACCAAAGTGACATTATTTGAACAAGCGAAACTTCAGTGTAGGCTATAAGCAAAAGTGCTCATTTGAATCTTTACATCATTACACTACATCTACTAAAGTAAACAAAAAACATGCAGTCCCATTGCCCATGGGTAGAGAAAAATGGAAAATGAGCATATATGCAAATGAATCAGAAAAAGAAAGAAAATGGAAATTTGCTTTCCACATGAAACAGAGGAACAATTTATCTTCATTTTCAGCGGAATATGAGAAAGTTCCCCAGACATGAAAATATGGAGAACAATAAGCTGGCAACGAGTCTCAGGGGACAGTGGATCCATATGAAAGTATTCCTCATAGCCGAGGCTGCACTGGTGACAGGAGAAAGATGCATGAAGGCACAGTAGATTGTTCTGTTCTCAACAGTTGCACAGCAATGCCGTTATGTCACATTATTAATGTACAGCAAACAGGAAGAAATCCTGGATTGCAGATCATTGCTTGATTAAAACTGTCAGATGAAGTGACGAGAGATATAACACGCATGTACATACCTGCACGCACTCATGCTAAGTTACAATGTGAGGAACGTATCTAAAACAAATTCGACTTCCCACTCAATGTGTAAAAGGTTCCAAGAAAACTCTATTTATAGTACATTCTCTCCAATTAGCAGACATTTGCAAAAGCAAAGCAGCCCACCCTCCCACCCACCCCCACGCACGT
>NW_023339740.1:14088249-14101285 GCF_004916995.1 Morone saxatilis | reverse complement strand
AGCAAAGCAGCCCACCCTCCCACCCACCCACACGCACGTACACACAGTATAAATTCAAGCCATTTCTATGTCTGATATTATCAAATCACCAGTTTCTGGCTCATCAAGCATGAATATATGTGGAAAACATACACATATTACACAATACAGTGTACATAATGGAATATGTGTCTGTTTGTGCACTAACGCATTTGTGAAGTCATATTAATATATTAATATAAATGAATATAAGGCTTCATCAGTCTGGGTTAGCCAAATCAGGTTCAAAATTTTGTCTTTTTATTACAAAATTACCTATTACAAGGAAAAACTAATGTTAAAGCAAGGTGTAAATGCAAGCAGATGGTATTGTCATAGGAATGCTATTAGATAGTGCCCAGGGGTAAATAGTAGACAGTAAACAGTGACCACACTCTTCACCCAGCAAGTTCAAAGGTCACCTAACTCCACCTCTTCTTGCTAGCTTAAGTAAGCCCAGCAACAGATACAAGTACTGTAGTAGCAGGAGTCTATGCACCAAATTGTGATTTAATTGGCAGGTGCTCATTGTTTTAAGACAGACTTGAGGAAATATGAACCTATACTTTAGTCATAGCTGTTATTATTTACAAAGTTGACTTTTGCAGTAATATTCCGGGGCTCATCTGTATGTTATACACTTCATTCTACGGTCATGGACCCTGATCTGCAGCCCAGCTCACTGGTGTCCTGCTGCTAAGTATGTCTGCTCCTTCAGGCTTAAACTCAGTAGGTAAGCAACATGTCATAAGCCACACATATAACAAGCCATAAATATACACAGTGAAGACCAGAGAGGAAGAAGGGGATGATGTCTGGCAGTTTACAGGGCAAAACGCGCTCTTCGCTGCTCTGCTCATGCAGTACTTTTCATTGCACTCGGGTGAATCCCATCACCTCCTGCCATCCTGCTCAGCAAACCGCTCAGTGCCATGAAGACTCTTATGGTATTTCACACACTGCCCTGCTCTGCCTCATTCCTCTGAGCGACAGCTTCATGAATGGCATTAATAAATTGAGTCGCCCTGTTAGCTGTCTTCACTTCAGTTCACAGAGGAACAAGCACTCAGTCGGCATTTGTGAGGGACCTCAGGTCAGAAGGGTTTGTCTGAATCATTTTATCAACTGTAAAATCCCCACTGTGAGGCGCAAGCCTGTACACTACATTAATTTATCATTACACTGCTGCAGTAATAGTTCACAAAGGCATGTCAGCGAGACACTGGTCAGTATTTGTTTAGTTGTTGGCACGGGGCAAAGCATGAGCAAACACAGAAAAGATCCTCCTTACTTTTAGTAGACTCTATTAACAGTGACTGTGATACACCATGCCCTAAACTCGAAGCCCATGGAAGTTCACTCACTTTATCTCACAACATCTGCTCGATCATCCATGTTCCTAAAAAGGCTACTGCTGGCAGACGTCTTTAAACTGCTTCCATTTATATTCCACATCATCCCACATATAGCACATGTAGCCTGCGTCTGTGTGGGCAGGCTCATCTTACTTTATAGGTGGTGGACCAAATGTGAAAACATCAGTTTTAATCATTTGTCTCTCGGGGGGCTCACAGAGCTGTTTGGCTCAGCCTCACACTTTGACATCATTTCTGTGTAACATTAACCTTTCCTCCTGTTCCTAATGTTTCCAGCTCCTGCGGACAAACAAGAAAATTAGAGTGGGCATGGGAGGGGAAGACCAAGGCCAATAAGGATACATACAGTGGTTGGAGCAGTGAGAGAAGATCTATGAGGAAAGTGAAGGGCAGAGGGGGTGGAAAGGGATGTGAATTTGACTGCTGATCCATAACCTGTGGCATACTGAATGTTAAAATACCACATGTGCCCCTCAGATGAGAAGCCCTCCCCTCTCCCACTCTCTTCCCACAGCTAAATGATTTAACATCGGTGCCAGGGCAGAGTGCTACCTAAAGGAACATAGTGTAAGTGTTTATCTTCTTTTTGCCACACTTCTTTACATCCTAAATTGATATTATCCCTGGGCTAATTCCCATTGCATAGCTTTCTTGATATATTTTGAGCCACCATTTCATTCATATTAGCTGTTAAACCAAAGAGCTGCGCGATATCAGATACCTCATCAGCGCAGTATATATCAGGTAAAATGATTTTTTTTTATGTGTAATTTGCAGCCTAAACTTGTGTTATATAAGCATTTAATACCTGCTGGACAATAAATATTGTGGTTGTATACCACAATATGGTATATAACTTGGAACCACATGGCAGACTCCATGGAAGGCGACCCGTGGTGTATTGTCTGTAGATATAAATGGCTCATTCCAAGGTAACAAAAACACAATGATTCCTATTTTCAGGCTATTATACACTAATTAAAACCATTTATTCCATTTATAATATATATATCCATATATTTATCCAATAAATTATCCTAAATGTTACACACTGGACCTTTAAGGGTAAGTGTAACAAGCCTTTACTAGTTATAACTATAGAACACTTAAAGCGTTAAATACTACAAACTGAGTTGAATGAACATTTCTGAAAGTGTCCATAAAAACCAGATACAATAAGCTTCAACAAATTGGTATTTACTCTCGAGCTACTGTACTGTGTAATAGGATGTTAAATACATCAAGCCCTGTTTACACTGATGAGCTGAAGGTTTGGATTAACACGGCTGCCTGTAACTGGTGAAGTTCACGAAGGTTAAAACTGAATTCAATACTGCACAAAGTGAAGGTAATATTTTCCACATCATATGCACTGAACGGTAGCTGTCAGCTTCGGTTTTGACAGAGACAGGCCTGTGCAAATGAAAAAATACCATTTGCACAGCCACCTGTCGCTGTATGTTAGTCGGGCTGTTAGGTCTGAGGGAAGGTCTGGCCTCTCAGGTGGTAGCTGGACATTTTCCAATCTAGGTTGACAAACACCCATACTACTGCTATGCTCCACATTATTCTATTAGTAGAGATGAGGAAGCCATATGGTTGAAAGTATGTGCCTCTAACAAACACAGTGGCTGTGAATGTAAAGCCCCTAGTTCCAAACCTCTTTGAATAAAAAAAGTCTGAGAGGTAACAAAACTACAAAAGTATCACGCTGTTTGATAGAGCCTCTACACCCCTTATGGCCAAGTCCCATTCCCCAGCTGGGTGATAGTGCTGACCGCAACATGCCTGGGCTTTGATTGTGGAGCTGTAACGGTGAAAGGTGAGGGATGAACCGCAGCTTTCATTGTCCTCTCGGGAACAAAGTCCCTGTTGTGACATATTGCAACATATTACAACAGTACATGGCGCACTCAAACCATTAAAGCATAAACATCTCTCGATCATGTTGGTATAACCTAAACGCACACTCTTGTGCTTATGTCATTTCAAAGTTGTTTTTGTATGTCTAGTTTTACATATCAGCCCTTCGTCATCTTCACCAAGTCAAGCTGACAGAACTAAGAAGAATTAAAGGATCTGTCTTTAAACAGACCATTCTAACTTATTTACTGTCTGAATGCTGTCTTAGATCTACGCAGAGTGAAAAAATCCATAAACCATGACGGAAGCAGCTGTTCTGTCTGAATAGGAGATCTATAGGCAGTGCAGGTATGAGAGCTGTCAGTGTGATGCCACTGTGGGGACTGGGTCTCAGGCATGCTAATGTGGCATTTGGGTTCAGAAGTGAATGTGACAGGAGATAATGGGAGTGGACAAGGGACAGGCAGGACCCTTATTATCACTGTGATAACCAGCTCTTCCTTTCTTCCACCCTTTTCGTACGAGGTCAATCTGAATTCAACCACAGAATCAATACACTCATGCCCATCTTACTCTGTGATGTAATTAGCATTTGATACAGAATTGATCAATGGTAAGAAATAATTTAAAGGTACCCGGTGGTGTGTTTGCAGAGAAATGTTTTGATAGGCGGTTTTCTGTATTTTCATTATTCTTCCGGCGTGTGCACAAGATCTAAGGATGGATACAAGCAATGACCTAATGCAATGTAAAAAGGTAGACATGCACCAATAAAAGAGAAGAAGAAAACTGCACACTGATGTAAATAACGTAGGTTTCGAAACATAAAAAAAACATCTTATCATGTAGGAAAAGTACTGAAACATATTTGAAAGGTGTTAATAATTAACAGGAATTGAACATGATTTTCTTTCAGCCCAGTGTCTCATGTCAAAGTGATTTTCAGATGCACTACTCAAACTGTTACAGCTGACTAGCCATTAGCTCTAGAATATGCCCCACAATAGGCATACTGCATGGCCATGCACAAATTGTGGTTAGCATGTGAACAGCCATGGCACACAGTGTGTGGCTCTCTTCGATGTGTGTCTGTGTGTGACTATTAATCGGTGTTACAGTCACACCGATATAAGACAGTGACAGTTTCTGCTTTATGCAAATGCTGTTTGAACATGTTTATTGGCAATATGCAAATAAGTTCTCCAGCACACAGATGGACATCCAATACTACATCTACTGCTTCATGCATGAACAGGGGTATGTTTGCGAGATCCAAACCGTACACTATATACTATACACAAGACATCAATCTAACTAACTGTAGCATAGAAAATACTAAATTAATGGTTAAATGTTTATATGTTATCACTGAAGAGGATGTTGTTACCATTGCATTTCAGAAAAGATGGGTGCAAATGCATGAAATCTGTCTTATTGTCCTGACTGGCGTCCAGCTGCCTTGTGTTTTCTGAGAACATATGGACTGGTCAGCCACAGCAGGGCCTCTGTCATTCTGTAACTTCTATTGATCACAGTGTTGTGTGCGATCTCCAGCCACCTAACTTTCCTCCACCTCTCCATTCCTGCTCAGCCTATTGGCACATTAATCCCAATCTGCAGTAGCTGCCGTAACGCAGATTTCATTAGCTGCTGAGTGATCAAATTAGGCGCCAGCACGCTTACCCGCCTCCGCAATCAGTGGCACTTTCCGATGGAGACAACTACACGCTTACAATCAATTTGCTACCCTAATCTAATCAAGCAGCTCACACACAGCTCTGTGCCCTGTTTTATTTCTTGCACACTTGGTGACATGGAAAACATGCGCTTTAGAGCTAAACTGTGACACACACACACACAAATGCAAATGCACGCACATGCATGAACCCTTTTTTTTCAACATTCATATCCACACATATCCTCATGGACATGCTTCACTGCATCTACAAATAAACAAATTTGCCTCGTGCCTCTCCCAGGAGCCTGTCTTCAAAGGAGTTGGTTAAGATGTAGAGGAGGAAGAGAAGGCAGAAGACGATGTTGACACCGTCTCTTAATCAACACCATTCATCTCCCAAGCATGCCTTTAGCAGCTTCACAAACAGGTGATAGCTCCACAGTGGCAGTGAACACACCACTATCCTGCTCACTGTCACATAAAAAAAAAAAAAAGTTCACTGAGTAACATGGACTTTTTTTTAATTAAACACACTTTATCATTTTACACCTCAACCCCCTTTTTTTATAGAAACAAACACTGAATTATTTCATTAATGTCTTAAAATAAATATGACTTAATAGAACTAAAGTGCAGTAAGTTAATAAATATTCAAGGCTGTTTTTTTCCAATTTTCACAGAAAAATATCTAGGTTTTTTTAAAACTGAGGAGCTAATTTTAAACAGATTTATTTAGTTTACATGTATCTAAAAGTTGTTTAAAAGTTGTCTTTCCTATTGCAATTAAAAAGACACAGTTCACTGTAGTTAACAAGTAAACAATGTCATGTTGCAACAGCACAGCTCAGAAAAATGAGTAAGGGAGAAAGCATAAATGAGCTGATGAATATGCACAAGAGTTCTTTCAGTCAGAAAACAAATGATAAATGCAGTGTGTGTGTGCACGACACATGGTATTTTTTAATTTAAATTTTTTTCACCCAGATATTGATATAGATTTTTAAAAACAAATTTACCTTTCAATGTCCAAAACACATATAAATTAAAAATAATGAGCCTTGTGACTACTGTCAACATATAGTCTTTGATAATTAATCAGAGCAAATATTAAACCACATGGATCTACAACATTCATCCCACAGGGAGAGAATAAACAGAATCAATATTTGCACCCATGAAGCATTTCTCCAGGCTCCACAGTTCAAACCACTGATGTCTCATCTCTTTTAATGAGGAATGGCTCACCAGGCATCTTTAACACACAGATTGTTCCCACTGCAGCTCCAGGCTTGCTGCTAGTTAGAATGTGACATACAGTAAGTATGCAGTCCATGGGGAGATTCAAGAAGAGGCTCAAAAAATTAGAAAGTACATCCACATACACATGGAGTAGGTGCACATGTACACATGGTTTAACATGGCAGTATTATGCATAATTTTTACCCTTGATGTCATACAAGGAAAAACACAACTTTACTTTGTCTTACAATTCATTTAGACCAAATAGCAATAATTCAAACAAGGTGGTGCTACTAATTTGCGTTTTGGAAAATATTGGACCATTAAAAGTATGGAAATACATCAACACTGGTTTACAAATTGTGCTGTTGGAAGGTTGAGGCAGCTGAGATTTAGCTCCAGAACCAATGGTGTTTAAATGATAGGAAGCACATAAAGTATGGCAACACTAGTACACATACTGGCTGTTGACTGGTAATTTTGCCTGCAAGTTCAGCTGCAAACAGGCTTTCCATGCAGGCAAACATGGAAATGAGGAAAATGTGATCAACATCAGCCTGTCTTTCCATAGTTGCAGAAAATGAAATGAGTTTCAGCAACTAGTTTCTCCAGTAGTTGGTGGCGTGTGTATGCATGTCATAAAGATTAAATCCAAAGTGTTCTCCCTGTGTCTGCATGAGTCTGCTCAAGAGTACAAAGATATGAAGGTTAGGTGAACTGGAAACTCTAAATTGTCTGTAGGTGTGATTGTGAGTGTAAATGTGTTTGTCCATATGTGTGTTAGGATGGGATTGACTAGTGACCTGGACAGGATGCACTGAACCTGTCTCCAAAGCCAGCGTTGCTGCTGCACACATTCACCCATAGCAGCCAACCATACCTTCATTTTTAGCGCTACAGCAATCCCTTGTGCATAATATTGTCTCATTTATCACCATTGCCTGCAGTCATGCTGTCACTCACATAGAATCGTGTGGGCGCCCCATTTTTCTCTTCTGCTCTATTCATTTTCTGCTTTCTTGATGTGTAATACCGCTGTTGATTGTAACTCAACACTTCCTTCATGTACTTCACAATAAATACATTTAAATGAGAAGGCATTGGTATGACTTTACTGAAAAGACACTTTTCAATGCCAGAGAGGTTAGCAAATGTTACAAAAGATGATTTATCTCAAACAGATTGAAATCTTTTTTCTATTTAAAGCTCTTTTTGCCTTTATTTACCAAAGTGGGTGTAAAAAAAATAGACCTTCATTTGGGATCCTTTATTTTATGTATTTATTTCACCTGCTCCCCAGTTCATAAAACCTCAAAACTTCCTCCATGTTTACCTGTTGTTTTGATGACTTTAGTATAATGGTGATTTACACTGCATTCATACCATAATCTAACATGAATGAAAATCAACAGTAAGTCACATTAAGTGCTGCAGCCTCTGTTTTAAAAATAGGCTTTAAATGTGATGTGTTGATGGTAACATCAATCAGGAGTGTGCCAAAGTGGAGTATGGGAACATTATTTCTGTTAAGAAATGTTAAGCTACATGTAATTTCAGCCCCCTCAATGTGTTTTTTTTTACCCAGTTATTATGAGAATTTACAGTATATCCTACATGTGCCTGTGCCACGTCTGCCCTTCAGTTCATAAACCTTTAACTGTGGTTGAGATGAATTTTCAGGTGTTTAGAGGGGGATCTGATTACATGAGGATGACCTGTCCACAATAATTCAGTAAATAGAAGTAAATTCCCTCCTTTGGGAATGAACTGCACACAAGAAGGGAAGCATACAAGTACACAAAAATACAGACAAACAAAGTCATACACCAACAAACACACACATATAGAGGGTATAAGAGTAGAGAGAGAGTCCAAGTAAATGCCTGCTTAGATAAAAAGGTATTGTATTGGACATACTGCTTTCTAAAGCATATGAACTCCACATCAATGGCTTCTAAAGAAAGCCCAACACGGAGTTCATTAAAGGCTAAAATTACTACTGCACATTGGATTGCCAACCCCAGAATCATCACTGAAGAATCAATACAACTTAGATAGATGTATTTTTCAGGTCAGCTGTTGTTGCAGCAGGGCAACAGTTTTGGAAAACAATCTGCCAGAGAGGGAACACCAATCCAAAACCACATATCGGGTCACAAAGATCAACAAACGCATTATGAGTCATGACAAAAAAGTGAAGATATGTCCCCAGGTGTCACAATGGCTGAAAAGTGTCCACTTTTATGATTAATGTATACATCTATATTCGCTTACTGTCTACATATTTTTCGATACATTGCCAACACAAACTTTTGGATAACCTTCATGGAAAAGGTTTTGAGTGACATTTAACTTCAGGTATTTCTCAATGGTTTTACTTTCTTATCTCTCTCTTTATATTCTTTTTGATATGGTTTCCCCGAGGACTTCTATTAATCCTATTAAAAGCACGATGACATTTCCTGTCTCAGGATGGCTACAAGAATGGACAAGAGGTTCATAAGTACAATGGATTGTAGAGCCACTTGGGACAGAGACTGGGAGGACACGGTGGTGGAAAAGGTATTTGACAATTACTTTCACATGAGACAGGACAGCATCTAAGACCCACCCTCTTTGAACCTCTTTAATTCCCCCTAAGATGACAGAGCAGCAAGTGGGCAGTGATGCTGGCAATGAGGAAGTGGCAACGGGACAACCCTGAAAGGAGATGAAAGCTCAGGTTTGATCATAGGAGATTCAGTGTTTTATCATAACATACTACGTCACTGGGCCCCATTTCATTTGAGACCCCTCTCAGATAAAACATGGCTGCCTTCAAGAAGCTGTGTACTGTGGAGCCACGAAATGGAGACACGGAGCATTTTGCCCTAGTGTTACAGACACCTCTCTACACCCTCGTGTCAGACCTGAATCCCCCGCTCACCAGTGGTGGGAGGAGAAAACACCCCTATGTACCTACATATATGTGTCTGCCACACTGTTTCTTGTGTGAAATTCATTGACTTCATTTCACACTATACTATACATTTCAGTATTTAGTTTCTATATTTATGCAAATATATATATTTATTTTCCCATCTATTGATCTAATATCAGAATTAATTGTCCTTGTTGTTACAGTATGTAAGGTACAACCAAGAAATCAGCTTCACTACACAATTCAATACTGGATTCAGATGTGATAAAAATGTATTCCGACATGAACAACATGAGACATTTTCACACTTTCACATTGTGAAATGTCTGCAGTGTGGGTGCTGTCTGACTTCCACCTCTGTTATTATTCCCGCTCTGTTTATTAGAACTGGAGTTTAAGTTTCAGACAGAGGTTACAGTTTTTATATCTTTTAGGCTCAGACAATCGTCAAAAATAAAAGTATTGACGAGTGTACCATGTGGAAAAAGATAAATGGTGGTTGTTTGTAAATTAGTGTGCATTCTTGAGAATTAGCGTGATTTACAATGCTGCCGTAAAAAGTAGGTAGGCACAGACATGGTGATTTGTTAGGAAACTGTTTGCTAAGACAGACAGAATATATATGCAAAATAAAGGAGACCAGAACCACAATATCATCGTCGAACAAGTTGCATTTAAACAGCATCCAGCAAAGTGTTACCAGATTATTATCACTTTTGCAACATAAACACAGCATGCCCTGTCTCCCCCATTATATTACTCCTTTCCCTTGCTGTTGGTACGGAAGTGCCCAAAGGCCAGTGCATGTCTGTGTGGCTACTTTACATAAGCCCAGCATCTTAGTGTGCATCCACTGGAAAACAAACAAACTCACAAACTCACAGAGAAAGAGGTCTGCAGAAAAACAACAACAATAAAATCAAGAGATAAATAAAACTATACTTGTAACACATTTTTAGGAAATGTCAACAGCTGATCTCTTTTGACACCTCTGCTCCTGCTCTTCTCCGGTGTCTCCACAGCCAGAGGGTTGTGGATTAACTGCCGTATGTTGCACCCAGATGGGTCCTTCTTCAGTAATCTGGCATCTATTTAATATTTGCACACCCACAGTGGCAATGCAGCGTGGCCTTTTCACTGCGGGACGGCCAAAGAGGCAGAATGACTGACTGATAGAGGGGACCGGATTCATGTGGTCTACAGGACAATATGCTTCTGACCTGGAGGTCGGGGCTACGTGTGAGATGGAGATCAAGGTTTGACCATCAATTGTGGGCAAATATGGAGACCTTTGATTGAAGTAAGAATCGCGACTGATGGAGTTGCATCTACAACAGCCACTAAAGTGTTAAACCAGGGATGACACACAGAAAACACATACTATCGGATGATCATAACATGGCCTCTTTTATTTTTTCTCTTATTTTGTAAAACTCTACAAAACAATTATCTGACGCCACAGACCAGTGTCCAAATGTCAATACAGGCAGAAAGACTGGCATAGACATCATTTAATTTCAGTGCAAAAAAGCCTCTACTTATAAAAATGATTCATCCATTGGTATATATATTTGTTTAATTTTTTAAGAAAAAAGTATCTGTTCACTAAAGCAGATAACAGACCTTCTATGTCCTTATTCTTTTCTGCATCTGAATTCACATGAGCAGGACTTAGGCTGCAATGGTTGCCCATCATAAATACTTTAAAGCTTTCATCTGAAGCTGAAGTTGATGCTAAATGTAACTGCGTGCTGAGGACAGATTGTGGCTAAAAGGTATGACAAGTGTGTGTGTTCTAACAGTGGGGACTGGAGCTAATTAATATCTATGAACATAACACAGAGTTGTGGTTCTTAAGCAGTTCAGACACTCAGTGCTGCTAAGTCAAAGCGTTGCATTATGATTATTGGTTTAGAAAGAATTTGCATACTGTACATGGTGTCAGACCTCTTAGTGGCCACAACCCCAGAAAGACACCTGAATGCTAATTTAACTTGCAACTAACTTGGCTCTCTGCTCATATGAGAGACAGTGGTGTAATAGAGTAGAGCTTATAACAGGCCAAAAAAAATAAAGCCCCAGAAAGACCAGAAGCCATGCTTGTCCAGCCTGACCCAAGCCCAGAAACTTATGCACATGGTTTATGCTGTCTAAAATCCTTCCCTGCAGCAAATTAAGCACAGATAGCTAGAGTACCAGAGTTATATCTGATTTTAGTCAATGCAGTGGGGTTTTGTTTTGTTTTTTTGGTTTGGTCAATAAAAGTGTAGAATCTGTGTCTTTTGGGAAAACAAATTTTATTGTCATAACCGCAGAGAGACTTTTTTAGATTATTTGTTTTGGAGCAAGCTCGTGTCCACAGAGCAGCCTGCCCATGTTTAAACTGCGTGTACTGCCTCATGGACCTCCTCTAAGGATGCTGATGCAAAGATAGGTCTAATCTTCACAAACCCACTCTTCCACATTCTGCTACTTTGAACAGACAGACTTAGACTGAGCCCAGAGTTGCTATGGAGAATTGCTTCTTAAAGGCCATGAACTTCTTTTTAAAGGCCAAGATGTCCTTGCCGACTTAGCTGGATGTAATAAGCTGAAATCAAGTCAATAAACCTCACTGAGCTATCTGATGAACAAGCTACTTGACACACACTAACACGATTTTGTGAGAGCATTCGCTTGAGGAGAGGGTAATAGTGCTTCCCAATAGTGATTCCATCCAGATCGGCGATGCCCAGATACAATGTGGACACACAACGCCTCTGCCATCCAAATCTCCCACAGCAGTCTTACACTCAAGTTGGTCTACTCCATGCAGACGAAAGAGGGCAGGCCCACACATTCAAACGGGCCATTATTAGTTGCCTGTATCAGGTCAAAGCATGATTTTTAATCTCAGAAAGAAAAGGAGAGTGCTGAATATCAAGGGAACATTATGTGTTATGCATTTATTCATCACAGCAGTGGTTAAAAAGCACATTTAAAAGTGAGCAGGATTTCGAGGACATATTAAAACCTTCACAGGCACTCATATGCACAAAATACCTGTATGCAGAATTTGCAGTTTTGTATCATCAAATACACCATGCTTTAGTGACAATATTGCCATAGCAACCATTATTCATATGTCAATACAGATGGCACTGAGTGGGTCACAAAAATATGAGAGACAGATTTAACCCTCAGCTGAACGGGAACAGTTTGCACGCACGGTAGAGAAGACAGACGAAAGTACACACGGGTCACAAATGCAACAGTGAAAACACTACCTGTCAGAGTGTGCTCAGCAGAAAGAGTCTAATTGGCAGCATGATGCGTGATGCCCAGCTGGAGTTTCAGAGGGAAGAGTATCCCAGAGCTAGAGGGAAGTAGGAATCAATAAGAACCCCACAAACGCTTCTGTCTTCTATCAACCTCACTTACTGCATCACTGGATTGTCACTAAGAATAGGAGCCTCAGAGCAACGTTAGAAGTCTACCAGGATGATTAAAGCCTGAGGCTGCTTAAATGTTTACAACATGTCGTGTCTTGAAAAGAGCAAATAAATTAAATATTTAAAAGGAACAGTTGGAAATACACTTATCTGGTTTCTTGTCGAGAAACCAGCAGGCAGTTAACCTGGCAACAAGACTAGGTTGAAACCTAAAGTAGTATATGGCTGGACCCTGTATGGTCAGCGGTAGTATCTATAATGTGAATTCCCGCATATTAAATATTCATCTGCAATTTTACTCTAGTGGTCTGTGGGTAATTTGTCTTTTTAAATAAGAATCATTGTATTTCTGTTACCCTAGAATGAGCTGTTTTTATCTACAAAGGGAGCATGTCCTCTTTTATGGATTCCACCATGTTAAACTGCCATGTTTCTACAGTAGCCCAGAATGGACAAACCAAATTGGCTTTTTTTTAAAAAAAGTTTAACAGCCACTATAGTTTCTCCTACA